>NC_057799.1:615763119-616085571 GCF_018294505.1 Triticum aestivum | reverse complement strand
TGTACATAGTACGAGACTTAATATCGATGTTTCAATTCGGTGTACATTGTAAGATTTGAACCGAGGACCAGGCATACGGGTAATTATTTCGAATTCGTGCCATACTAAGTTTTGAAAAGTTGACATTGGCTCAATTTGTTGTGCTATTTTGTAGGTCATATGTTTGAATCCATCCAAAAGTTTTCTCACTACCATGGTGTTCATCATATACATATGAATTTGTATTAAAAAGTAGCGTGGATACAGTGAAATGCGAAATCCACGTTAGAATTGGAAATCGCTACGTGACACACACTCTAATTCAAATAACTAACTACGTGACACACACTCTAATTCAAATAACTAATTATGTGACACACTCTAATCCATGTTAGCGTGGGTACCGTTTCGAAATTTTTTTCAAATAACTCCTCATTAATTAATTTATAGTACTCCCTATGTTCACTTTTATAAGACCTTGAAGACATTTCAGACAATGTGCAAAACAGTTCATTTTAAGTTGTCTGAAACGACTTACAAAAGTGAACGGATGGAGTATCTCGTTTCGAATGACTAATTATTGCAAGGAAAACACGGGCATGGTAATACATACAGATTCGTTTGCAAATGAAAGAAGAATCGTTTGCATTCTCAAATGTAGGCGCACCAGGCAGACCACGGTCGTGTCGGGGTGGACGCTGCTTCGGTGCCTTAAAGGCAACTGCCTTTGGGTCACTGACATGTGGGCCAGCCACCTGTTGGGCCCACATGACATGGACACAAAGGCAGGTGCCTTAAGGCACCGAAGCATAGTCCTATCGGGGTGGTCGCGTGTATCGGACGGACGCGTAGCACCCAGCCACCCACCCCCTCCCCCCCCAAAAGGACGACGACAATATAAGTTCGTGCTTCCACGTTTCGGATTGAAATATCTGGCGGCCCCAATTCCAGCCCTGCAAAATCTCTCTTCTCCACCGTCCCCTTCCGTGCCCAGATTGCTCAAATCCCTAATTCGCCCCCAACCCTCGATTCGCCCCTCGTCTCGTTTCTTTCCCCACCGTTCCTCACCTCTGTGCCGGACGACGGCGACGAAGACGACGGTCGCGCTTCACCACCGCACCGGAGCTACCTCATCTACGCCCTCGTCCACCGCACCGGGTGGTCCACCGGCAACGTCGGCCGCCGCAACGGACGTGCCTCACAGACACCAAATTCCACCGCATCCGGTGCGCTTCACCGACGCCGTCTCCCAGCTCACCGGGGCTACTTCACCGAGCACATCGTGGCACCTCCGCCCCCGAGGCCGTTGGGGCTTCACCAACGGTCTCGTCCACCGCATCGTAGCGCTCCGTTGCCACTCAAGATCTGCATCCGTGCACGGCCAGCCAACGCCAGCGCATCACCCTCAACGGCTCTGAAGTGACCCGCACTCTAGCTAGGCGAGCATGCCCAAACGCCGGCCCGAACTAGGTATCCACACATCACTCCCTTGTGCACTGTTCCGACGATGTTTGGATATCCTTTCGCTGCTCTCTTAGCTTACACGCCTATGCAACTCTGACTTTAACTCTTATTTCTTCTGGAGATATCATCTGAAACAGGCAAATCCATTTTTTAGCGAAGCATGACGGCGCTACGGGATCTGGTACACATCCTGCACACCCGTATAACCTTGTAAGTATCTGTCCTCCGGTACAACATCAAGGTCGATTCCTCTTATTTGATCAACCATTCGCCGTGTAAAAAATGCAGAGGGGGATGCAAGGAGCACAAGGCCTGCACATCCAAGCAAGTGGTAACATGGACTTGTACATGGAACATCCCAAGCGCAAGCAGAGCTGCAGTGAGCCTGTACAACGAGCTAGCGTAAGTCCCTGCATTTCATTTAATTCGTACTGGCATTCGTGTATGATTTGTGTGCAGTGGCTGATCCACGAATTCAAGTTACCAGGGGTGAACATTTAACTTAAAAAATACGAAGGCACTTGCACTCCGGAAATCAACATAACTTGAGAAATGTGAAGCTACATGCACTTTGAAAAGCAGCTAATGATCCAAAGTAGTTCAGATTTTAAACACTAAATGATGCAAGCACCAAAAAACACAAAATGCAACATGGTGTACAAGGACTACAAACATGGTCTGTACCTGCTTGAATTATTCATTCTCTGGCTGAAAATATCGAAGTGTAATTGCACGTATAACCAGTGCGCAAACTGCATATCAATATATCTATCCTGCACAAGTATGCCAATAGTTTCAAACAACAGAATAGAAAAGTATTTATGCTATGTTGTCATGATACGGGGACTTTCTGGTAGATGGCCTCGACATTTCCTCAAGCTATGAAAATGCACTATAATTTGCTCGTCATCAATGCCTGCAAATCTCTGTCTCTCTCAACATAGTAGATCATCATTAGACACTAAATCCTTCAATGAGCTTGCAAAATGCTTGCATTAGATCCCTCATTAGACACTATATGTTCATCACCAGGAGCATGTAAAATGTTTGCATCAAATCCTTCATTAGCAGTCTGTTCATTAGACACTTCAGGCTCAAGAACAACATGAGCTTGTATGTTTGCACCGGAAACTTGATTAGATACATCAGATTCAGTCAGTTCAGTATTGATTGGGGGTGTTATAAAATAAGTAGAAATTGGTTTCATTTTCTCATAGATTCCCTACATACAAGCAGTTTTACAACACCGTCAGGTTTAACTATTGGCCAGAAATTGAAGAGTTGAATTAGATATAATCAGGGATGTGATGTACCTGCTCGTTGCGCATGCTACTCTTGCAAGCTGCGACTGTCCGTTTGCGCAAGCTCGATGCCATGCCCGTGCTGCCGCCGCTGCCTCCCATGCAGGCTACACCCAGGGTTGGATCTTCATCTTCTTGTCCTTCCGTTCGCTTGAAGCCCGACGACCGCCCTCCAACGAGGGCGCGAGGGTGTGCTGTGTCGGTCTGTCCAACGGCGGCTAGGTTAGGAGCGAACCAGACTGGAGACTAGAGCGAATGAATTGGGATTTTTCCTGTTGTCGATCGATATGGGAGGCGCTCGTTTGGGCCGCGAGCCTGCTATAGGGCCTGCCTTGCACTTATGTTATTGGCCCATCCAAATTGAAACATTTTTCTTCATTTTTTACATTGCCTGCTCGTGCGTTGGGACCAACAAAACTAGCGTGGGCCAACCTGGACGACTCAAACTAGGTGCACACTTTCCAGCCACCTGAGGCGGCCGCCCATACCAGCCCATATGGTGGCGTCGCCCCTTTTTGCGTGTATGATTGGATAGTGAAAAATATTCCAGTGGCGCTTTTGATTTACCCACAGAATTGTTGAATTGGTTGTTTCTATGAAATGAGTTCGCCAATAATGTGAAGGATGCCAGTCTTTTCATCCTATTGTAGATTGCTTAGATCTCGATATGCCAAAAGTAATCGCATGAAATATACAGTAAAAGCCAGTGTGATGTGTTTGGCTACAACTAGTCTAACTACACATCCTCATACAATATATCAAGGACACACCATCTTACCAGATTAACCATTCGACTTACCCATGCAGTGTGGGAAGAAAGAAGTATTGGGACTGCGTATCCAAGCAATTGATGCCATGGACTCCTTCGTACAACCTTGTAAGCGAAAAAGAAGTTGCAGTGTGCCTGTACAAAGAACTAGCGTAAGTTCACTTACCTGCTTCTTGGAATTTTAGTTAGCCACTTATTGCAAAATTGTTCAATTGCGCTGCTTGGCTTAATTTAGTTTTCTACTGATTACATAATGGCACAGCCTGTTAATCATATTGTAGACTGCGCCTATCTATGTGTTTGATACTTACTGCTAAGAATTACCTGTTTGCCTTAACTTAAATATCTACTTGTTTGTTTAACTGCTTTGCTGCTGCAACATCGGGTTACAATGATGTTAATAACTACTTTTCAGCATCCAATTGAAACTCTTTAATTCCTTGTTTGTTTAACTGGTTTACTGTTATAACTACCAGTTGAGATGTTTTGCTAACTTCAACTTTTCTGAATCCAATCGGAACTTTAATGGCAAAACAGGTTAGCCCAAGATGAAAGAGCAAGGTCCCCATGGACGTTGCATCATCCCACAGCAGTGGCACCGACCCAATCGTGCATTATGAATTGCCAACTGCTGATGCTCTAGAGGCTAAACTAGTGGTAGAAAGAGATTCTTCTTCTGCACTTAGAGAGGAAGTTGACATGTTGAGGAAGCAAACAGCACAATCACAAGCAGTACTCAAGACAACCATTAAATATTTGGTGGATTTCAAAACGAAGCAAGCTGAGACTGACCAGATTGTTAAGGTCCTGAAGGAAAAAAGGAAATGAAATTCCTACTTGGTAAATCATAGGTGAAATGTTCTTTCCATAGTTGAATAACCTTTGTGTTGTCTATTCATGTAATCAATCAAACCATTTGTTATAGAGATCATGTAATAATTGTTTTTTTTGTTTTTTGGTTTGTAATTTTATTTGAGCACAAGTCTGTATTAATTGATAAGACTCGAAGACATTTCATTTGGATTGCTGTGCCAGACCTACAAATATGCCAATCGGGCTGAATGTGCATTTAGCAATAGTAGTGGTATAGATGGACCATAAGTGGCACGCATCGGAAAGGGCCAAGATGCTGGCTAAAAAAAGGATGCTGTTGTAGCCAAAAAAAGTACAGCGGCCTGGCTTATGTATGTTAGTTGATATTATTGATCCATATACTCTATAAGTGTTTATATATCTGTTAGTTCTGTACATTCTTGGTTGATTGACTCGGTATTTGAATCTTGATACATCGCTTGTGTACATATCTAAATGGGAGTACACATTATGCTGCGTGTGACATTTGAGTTGGACATGAAGCGTTCCAAATATTCGAATTCACCTTAAACTGGATTCTACTTTCTGAATTTGAGTATCGGCATTTGTAAACCATATTCATATATGACAGTGGAATACATCTTTGTCGTCCTTTTGAAGATATATAAAAACACATAGAATGAATTATAAAGATTCATATAGGAATACAAAATGGATTTGAATTTAGTTGCTAGGGTAAACGTGGATGCTTATTGTCCCAAAATTCAAAAGAAGCAGCAAAATGTCCACTCCCACGTCGGCTGCCCGAAGCCAAGTGTTTGGGAGATGGAAATTACTGTCTACCCATTACACGGACAATCCATCAGCCCGATTTCCACTGCTCTAAATAGGGGTAGGTTAGTAACTTCAATTAGACGTGACACGACCGCCTCTGATCCCATTCCGACATGGTGGGCGTCAAACATGGGCGGCAAAACTCATTTGATTCAAGCTCGTCCGAAAGACCTCTGTTTCTCCCTCCATTCCCCATTCATACACGGTGGGCGGCAAAACAAACTCGACTCGGCCGAAATCGATGTAGGCAAATATTTTCAATAGGGGCAGGTTTGTAACTTCACTCAGACGTGACACAGCCGCCCTACCTGTCAGCCCCGTTCATACACCGAGGGCGCCAACCATGGGCGCCAACCACCCTCTCCTCGCCCGAAATCGCTCTGGGCAAATATTGGCGAGATGCGAGATTACCGTCCTATCCCCAACCGACGAGACGTCCAAATTTTAAACGGGGGCTAAGTTCGTAACTTTCCCATATTTTAGACAGGCGCGTCCCAAAAACATGGTTCCCCGTACCTCTCCCTCCATTTTCCCATTCATACACCGTCCGCGCTAGAACACCCCATCGCCACACCAGCCTCCGTCCGCCACCCCATCCATCGCCGCCGTCCTCCACCACATCCATCGCCACCGTCCTCCACCATGCCGGAGCGCCTACCAAGACCGCGTCGTCCACTACTAGAGATGGACGTTTCTCATCCACGGGGACGGACCAATAGCCTTGCATCGCGTCGTCTCGCTTCATCGGCGCCGTCGTCCTCTTTGCCGGGGCCACTCACACGACCTTCTCTTCCACCGAAACGGGACTTATCCTTCGATGCACCCGTCTACCGTCGCAGATCTGCTTCAACGCCACCGACAGCCATCGCACCCCCGATGCCTACACGGTGCCGCAAGAGAGGTGGTACTTCATATCTCCTCAACTTTTTGATCTCCACCAGAAAATAGATCTTAACTTGGTTACTCTACTTTCTTTTCAGCTCTTGGAATTTAGTTCTTAGTTCGAAGCAAACAATGGATGCTAAATATCATTTCTCCGGTTTGCAGCTTCAAATCTGCCATCGCACAGCCATAATACGGTTTAATTGATCATGCTTAGGGTTTAATTGATCATGTTGGTTCCGTGGTGGTTTCTTTAATAGAAATCGGAGGGGAAACCCTCTTTTGCTAAAAAAAATATGCTTAGAGTTTCCCCCTTTTATGATCACTATACGATCAGAATACGTGCTTCGTGTCATAATAACAATGCTCCACCCATCAAGCTAAACAAAGTTGTTTAATTGGTCAGCTAAATGTTCCTAAATTAGTTTCGAAAATGTATGTTCGCCGCTCGGGTGTGTATCTCTACAGGGTGCCCACGGTGGGCCGGCCCACCCTGGGATTTTGGGTCGTCCCAGGCCCCGATTCCCCTCTGTTCTGTTGCACGCTTCCGATCTCTACTCGCCCCCAGCCGCCTGCCTCGCCGGCGACTTGCCGTCCCCGGACGGCATGACTCTAGGAGGAGACGCCGGACTGACAGGAGGCCAGGAGCCGCTCGCCCAACAGCGTCACCGCTGCCCGGGCGCGCCACCGTGCCTACCTTCCCAGTCCGTTCAAGGCTCAAGCGTGCAGCACCCACCAAGCCAACCCGATTTATCCTGAGATACGTCCTCAACACTCAGCAGCCACTCCTCATCACCCATTTTCTAATTGATTCATTACTCATTAGGCAGGACTGTCATTAGGGTTTGTTGTGTGCTCACTGCTACCTACACTTAATGGTTCAGATGTATTTCGGTAATCTTTAGTACCTCTAAAGTTCACAGGGTTTTCAAAATTCCGGCCCTCGGAACAGAAACTAGTCATTTTGGATTGTTGGTCGTAGTGACATTGACCCAGATTACTACTGCAAGCCAGGTTTGTTGACAATTTTACTTGTCTTTCTTACTCATTCGATATAATATCCAATTATTCACGTCGATTAGTTGCAAACAATAAGTGCTAGACAAACTTCTTCATTCAGATTTTGGACGTCTCTTACTGCAGTTACAATTCTACATACTTGTCCTAGTAAGCTCACAAGTAAATGATTGACTCACTACATCTATGCTTGCCTTGTCATATTTGTTGTCAATATTCTTTTAGGGTGGACCACCCTGTTTCTAAATACTAGAACCGTAGACATGAGTGAATAGTATTTCTCTATGTGATCTCTTCCATCATGTGTGGGTAACGAACACTGCATTGTATAGAAAGAAAGTGTCATTTCCAGCTTTTACATAGGTTTCGATCTTTTACATGGAATACAATCTACCTACTTGCTTTGTGTCGCACTACCAACACTCCACCCTTGAAGCTAAACATTACGCCACTCATAATTGCTTTGGTTTATTTGTTCAAATACGAATTTCATATGATTCTAATGTTCCTACTTCAGTTTTGAAATGTGTGCCTGCCTGTTGTAGAGACATAAGGGGTTTGTATTTCTGTGTGTGGTCTGGTCAGCACGGTTGGGGAGGTGAACTTTGCATATGCAGGGGTTTATAGGGAGACACTCTCCGAGTTGAATCCGCAATGCATTCCATAGATAATCTGACTACTTTTTATGTTTTCATGAATCTCAGATTCTGAACAGCATCATAATGATTATGAGCTTGCGCGCATGAAAAGAATAAAGCAGAACAATGCCATGGCTGTCAATCTTGGCATTAAGGGACTGAAATCAAGTCCGGATGCAATGCAATGCAAACGCTCTCCACCTACAGATTCATGCTCAGAATATGATCCTAACAGTGATTCTGAGCTAGAGGGAGACCTAAGTCAATGTAGCTCCCTAGTGGAGGAGTCAGAGGAAGATGCCCTATCTTATTCACCCATCAAGGTACTTGCTCTAACTTTCCAAGGTTACATTGCTCGCACATATCTTGCAACTGATGCTTTGCATTGCTTCTACTTTGATGAACTGCCATTAGCTTAGTTTACACATCGTGTATGTGAATACGCCCTGCCTATCCATTTTCAGTACATATTCCATCTGTCATCATACCATATTTATCCATTCAAATGTTGTTCTTGTGTATCAGACGTTCAAAAGGAAGAGGGCGATTGCTGATCGTGGAGGAGCACAAGCAAAGTATTTGGAAAAGGTAGTGACACCTGATAAATCAAATAGCCCATTAGGTGTAGTTGCAATATCACCTGACCCACAAAATACCCCAAATCTAGCAGACTCTAGCCCTACTACACTGGTCATTTCTGATGCCCCAACTCAGCAGACCCCAACTGCAGCAAACAGTATGATTATGCCAGTTGACATAGCACCAGCTGTACGACGCAAAACCCCCATTCCAGCAAAGAGTACACCAAATCCAGTTGCCAAATCCCTTTTCGAACTAGAGAGAGCCCCAATTGCAGCAAATAGGACCACTGTTCCATTTCTTCCCAGTTTAGAAGACAAAGCTTATGTTGTTGTCAGGAACTTTGTGCGCATCTTTCCTTCATGGAAAGATTATACCGCAGACACAGAACAATTTCCAGTCTTCCTCCGCAACTTACGCGTAAGTAATGTACTAATGTTATTCATGGTCATTACTGCATATGTTTCTGCTGATAGAAGACACAAGATTTCATTCTTTTAAATAGGCGAGGAGCAAACTGGATTGTGATGATGAGCAAGGGTTGGTTGCGCTTTTCAAGCACTCGTTGATGAAGTATCGTTCCTACCTGAGGCAAGCGCACTTCGATGGCAAGCCTCTGAACGAAATTTCTGTAAAGTCTCCGGTGCTACATTTATCCGACGGTGACTGGAATAATCTTGTTACACATTGGTCTCGGCTGCAGCGTAAGGTACTGTCTATGATATCACATCACAATTGGAACTACATTTCTGCATTTGCCTTAATGTCTCACTTGTACGAAAACTGTTAGCAGAAGAACATTCGTTCTCAAGGGACCATAGAATCTTGCAACTATACTGCACACTGCATTGCTCTTGTGAGTACCTCTTGCCCTGTATGACCATACTTACTTTCATAGTTGTTTGATTATGTAGCATCGCTGCACATGTTAGCCTCGTAATCATCCATTTGGTGGACATTATAAGATC
This sequence comes from Triticum aestivum, assembly GCF_018294505.1. NCBI lineage: Eukaryota > Viridiplantae > Streptophyta > Magnoliopsida > Poales > Poaceae > Triticum > Triticum aestivum. The sequence goes on along the minus strand of NC_057799.1, from coordinate 616,076,327 downwards.
TGTATGGACTCTTACATAAATTTAGAATCAACCCAATGCTTTTGAAGAGGTTTAGGTCTGCAGTCCTCTTGTAAGGACTGAACGTGGCCTATCACTGTACTTATATTAACAGCTACTCCGTCCGTCCCATAATATAAGAACGTTTTGTACAGTACACCAGTGTTCAAAACACTCTTGTATTATGGGAAGAGGGATTGGTTCATTTTGTAGCATTCTGCATCTTATCTCCCTCGCCCACCATTTACTAAAAAGATCAGATCTATATTTAATCTTACCAACAAGTAGAATACACAGACAACGCCAGTGCAGAAGTGTAGCCCATTGCTCTTGTGAGTACATTTTGTCCTGTAACGCTTGTACTTCCAGGGATTGTTAGTTGATTATGTAGCATCAATCTGCATCTTATCTTCATTATCCTCTATCCCTTCCAGTATTATCATATCTATAATTACTCTCTACAAAATGTAGAGTACAGGCAATGCTTATGAAGAAGATTATGTGCTGAAATTCTTGAGTTATCCTTCCCTTGACATGGAGAAGGGCATTATAAAGCCGGTGTTAACTGTTAATGTAAGTCAGTCCTTCTAAAGCCTTTATCCTCAACTGTTGTTTAATTTGCTCATACTCCCTATTGTTTACTGTTGTTTAGTTTGCTGTTTCTACCAAAATGCATGTTCGTAAGAACCGTAAGTTCTAAGTTTTACTTGTAAAACCAAATTCCTTATTCATACCATGCACATTACTTAATACTCCCTATATGTATGCTTGTTTTTGTGGATCTATAATCCAGTGTGTGGTGAAGCAGCCCACGTTTGCACCTTGTCATCTCCTGTTTTATCTTACTGATGTGGCTGATGATATGAACAACATGCCATGCACATTATCCAAAATAGATACAATGATTTTCTTTGCCCTTCATCTATGCTTGTTATGTTGACATGGTAATCCAGTAGTGTGGTGAAGCTCCCCGCATTATGAACAATGCCAAATTGTGCTATTGATATTTTGAACTTACTCTTTATTTTCTAATTTGAAATTGGATAGAATTGACAGAACAGTTATCATCTTTGTTTATACACGTGCAAAACCTGTCATCTCTCTGCTTTGTTTCAGAGTGATATGCCTGATGGCATGCACAAGTCTGCTGAAGGCTGTGAGACAAACCCAACATATATTGCAGCAAAGAAGGCAAAACATCTTGAAGATAGCGAGACAACCCCAGAGTCTTGTCTTGATGCAGTGTTCAAGTTACTTGAGACTAACAGTCAGACAAGCTCACAGAATTCGTTGTCTGAATCAGTTCGACTTCTTTAGTCCCAAGTTCTAGCAGAAAGGCATTCTGCAACTCAACTTCGACTTGAAGTCCTATCTCTAAGAAAGATTGTGGAGAACACCAATGAGAACCTCATCGCTAAACAGCTACACCTGGAAGCTATGACCGACATGCTAGGCCGGTCTCACAGCCTTGCTCAGCAGCTTGCGCAGCAGTTCCCCCGCAAGGCTAACCTTTCTTGAACTGTCTTGGAAGTGGTCTCGGTTCAGTATTATTTTGTTACGCTGCAATGGTGCCCAGTTTTTGTAATCTGCTTCTTCGTTGCGCTTCATGATCACTGGTGGCGAACTTGGATGCCCAGTGGATGTAATATACCTTAAATCCTTTATTGTATAGTGTACGTTTATTCTTAGTTACTATGCCGTAATTTCTTTATTGTATAGAGTAGGTTTGTTCTTAATTCCTACTAGTTACTGCCATCATTCGCTATCTGAAAAAAATCAGATGTAGTCGACCGGACCGAAACATTCGAATCTAACGGGCCAGGTTTTTAGCGGGCCACAATTGGGCCGGCCTGCGTCTTTCTTGGGCCCGAATGATTGGGGCCTTCACACATTGCGCCAGGCCCAAACTTACACCGGCCTATATTTCATTTGGGCCTTTTGTCGACCCAGCGCTTAGTTTGGCCCAGGTAGCGTTGGGCCATTAACAGGGTGAATATTGTACTGGCCTGTTACGGCCGAGATGAAACCATGGGCCTTTAGCAGGCCAAAATGCATGTTGGGCCTCAATTTTCACTAGTCGTCGACGGGCCTTCAGCAGGCCGAAATGTAGACCGGACCGTTTTGGGCCCAGTTAGCTCACGGGCCCTTACCAGGCCAAAACATATCTCGGGCCTTAGTTGGCCCACTGATATCATGGGCCTTTAAGAGGCCGAAAGCTTAGCACAGGCATCAACGGGGCGAATTACGCGACAGGCCTTTAACAGGCCCAAAGTCACGTTGGGCTTAACTGTTGCCACCTTTAGCACGGGCCGTTAGTGGGCGCGATGTCCCGCCGGACCATATATGGCCCATGGGAAGCACGGGCCATTCCCAGGCCGAAAGTCACACCGGGCTGAAATGGGCCCATGTCTACATCAGGCCTCTAACAGGCCGAAAGTCACTGGGCTGTAGTTGGGCCCAAATATTCAGCGAACAATTAACGGGCCAGATCTGGCTTCGGGCCGCAAATGGGCCCAAATATTGGGCGAACAATTAATGGGCCAGATCTGGCTTCGGTCCGTAAATGGGCCCAAATATTGGGCGAACAATTAACGGGCTAGATCTGGCTTCGGGCCGTAAATGGGCCTTTATTAACCAGGCCATTATTTTTTTTGAATATTTACTGTGAGGCAAAGCCCCACAGCCCTTTATTAAAGAAAGCACAACTGTACAAACAAATTACAGACTATACAAGGAAGGAAAAAGGAAAAGATTCTACCTATGGCTAAACAACTCTACCTGCTTTACAACAAAGAAGCAACCCAAGCCAAGAGTTTTGGTTTTGTACAATCCTTCACCCTATGAGCAAGCAAAGAAATATCATGGATGAATTTACACTTCAAAGCACTGAAAGTAGCTCTCTCAGCTCTGAAGGTTCTGCCATTTCTCAAAATCCAAATATTCCATGCTACTGTTAGCATAACTTCAACGAAGAAAGGGTGCATGAAGCTGGACCTAGCATGCATGATACATTGCAGAATATCTGAGCCTCCAGATCAATCAATGCCCAAGTAGCTCCAGACTCTACAGCTGAAGGTGCAGTTAAAAAACGGATGGATTCTATCCTCATACGCCAGCTCACTGCAAATGAGGCATAGATTGTCATCCTGGTTTGAGCGCCAGTGTCTCCTAACCAGACCAGGCCATTATTGGGCTGGCCCACTAGTACCTGATTAAGTTCTACGGGCCTTTGACTGGGCCGGCCTTTTTAACCTATATGGGCCTGTGTTGGGCCCAGCCACGTGTCGACGTATCATAGGCATGTCTCCTCCAATGGACGGGCGACATCTGGCCCACTGACGAGCTGACAGGTGTTCCCTTCGGCCAATCAGAATTTTACACGTGGAAATTTCCCATTGGTCAGGGCTGTTAACGGGTTATCGGATCCAAAATCCGACCCGATAGCTTAACGGCGTTCCGTTACGGTGGATGCCATGTGTCGGTCACCCTTGACAAAAGCACTTGTGTGACGCGTGATTTATCGTCATGGAAGTGGACACTTCCGTGATGATAATTTTGGCAATGTCATGGAACACTTCTACGACAGCACAGGTATGACTATCTTGATTCTGTCATAAATTTGTCATGGATGTACATGCATGACAGAAAACGCGACCTACTGTGACAAACATGTATCATCACGGTAGTGTATTTTTTTTTGTAGTGCTAGCATCAACTACAAGGAGTAATCAACACTACTAGCAACCTACAGGTACCAATCCCAGACTTAGAGGCAAGAATTGGATACAAGAGATGAACTAGGGTTTGAGAGGAGATGGTGCTGGTGAAGATGTTGATGGAGATTGGCCCCCTCCCGATGAGAGGAGCGTTGGTGATGACGATGGCGATGATTTCCCCCTCCCGGAGGGAAGTGTCCCCGGTAGAACAGCTCCGCCGGAGCCCTAGATTGGTTCCGCCAAGGTTCCGCCTCGTGGCGGCAGAGTCTCGTCTTGAAAGCTTTCTTATGATTTTTTTCCTCAATGAAAGACTCCATATAGCAGAAGATGGGCATCGGAGGGCCACCAGGGGGCCCACGAGGCAGGGGGCGCGCCTAGGGGGGTAGGGCGCGCTCCCCACCCTCGTGGCTAGTGAGTGGCCCCCCTTTGGTACTTCTTGCGCTCAGTATTTTTTATATATTCTGGAAATAACTTCCGTGAAGTTTCAGGACTTTTGGAGTTGTGTAGAATAGGTCTCTAATATTTGCTCCTTTTCCAACCCAGAATCCCAGCTGCCGGCATTCTCCCTCTTTATGTAAACCGTGTAAAATAAGAGAGAATAGGCATAAGTATTGTGACATAATGTGTAGTAACAGCCCATAATGCAATAAATATTGATATAAAAGCATGATGCAAAATGGACTTATCAAGCACAACTTCGTTAAAGAAACGAGGCCCGAAGAAAAAGTTGCGCCCGGATGAAAGGTTCACTATCACAGCAATCACGCGCGATGGCCAACCGATTGAACCCATCCGGACCAAGGAAGCATTTGCTGCTCAGTGCAGGGTTCTTGTTAGGGACAAGATCCCGATCAGCATCCAGCAATTGTGTAAGCCTAAGAAGGGAGACCCTGAGGTGTCTTATGTCAACGATATGTAGAAAGATGATCTTTGGACCGCGTTGAAGGAAAACTTCACCCTACCGCCATAGGAGGATCCGGAGAAGCCAGTTAAAGAGCCATTGATCAAGTCTCATGCTCTTAAGAAGATGGCGGATCTATTTAGGAGGTGGAAGAATGAGCTGAAAACAACGTTTGTTGACAAAGAAGAGACACCAGAATTCACCGGCCGGTATGAGAAGATCAGAGATCACTGGGACGCATTTGTGGCCCACAAGACATCGGACAAGAGTAAGAAGATGTAAGCGACAAACAAGATAAATGCTGCGAAGAAGGAGCACCACCATCGCACGGGATCAGGTGGCTACCTCAAAGCCCGGCCGTTGTGGGCCAAGGCTGAAACTGACCTGCTTGATAAAGGGGTCGAACCAAAGACATTGCACTGGCCAGACTGTTGTCGGACTTGGTTCTTCGGGGTTGGCGGAAGCTTGGACCCTGTAACAGGGAAGTGCGTTTGGATGAACGAGCAAATGCGAATACCCGTCACGAAGCTTAAGTACCATATCGCCGCAGCGCAGCAAGGGACGTTCATTCCAGTCACAGAGAACGACGAGCTCACAATGGCCCTCGGGAATCCTGAGCACCCTGGACGGACACGAGGCACGCCAGGCTCTGTTCCGTGGAAGGCTGGGTTTCTGGACACAGGCGGTTACAAATGCCAGGAGAGGAGGAAGAAAGTGGAGCAGACCGAACTGCAGGCGCTGCACGCAAGGGTACAAGCGATAGAGGAACGAGAAGCAGTTCGCAGCAAGCGACCTAACGAAGCTACCCCCGTAGCTACCCCGCCATCTCAGTGGAGAAGCAGCATGGCTTCCACCGAGCTGCTTCAGCTGGAGCCTGTCTTCACGGTTCCTGCTAGCTACCCCGTGGATGCTATCACGGAGTCTCAACATTGCCACCTTATGACAGAATGACAGAACTTCAAAGTCAAGGCGGCTGTCGGCTCTGTTCGACCTCCTGAACCCGGCGCAACTTTTCACTGCCGTCCAATTCCAGAAGTATATGCTAGGGTGACGGTGGACGAAATAACGAAGGGATTTGAGGACCTCGAGCTTGACCGCCCTACTGGTGAAGGGGAGACTCGGCGGGGTTCTGCTCTAAAGACTCCATGCCTATGGCGAAAGGAGCTCATCAACCTTCCGAACTGGACGCCTCCGCCTCCTCCTCCTCCGGCGACGAGTCAGGGCACTCTGCCTCCTCCTCCGCCTCCTCCTCCGGTGAGTGATCAGGGCACTCTGCCTCCTTCTCTGGCGCGTGGCGGCACTCCGCCTCCTTCTCCGCCTGCACCGGCGTGCCCGAGCAGCCAGCCTCCTCCTTCTCCGCCTCATCAGCAAGGGCGGAAGAGACCCGCTGCCGCTCCGGTGCATCGTACTAGTTCTCCTCCGCCTCGTAAGCAAGCAAAGAAGACAGCCGCAGCCGCTCCATCTGCTCCGGCATCTAGCAGTACAGCCAGAGGCGGGAGGCAATTCAGATTCGGTCCATCTCTAAAGCCTCTAGAGAAGTTACCATACGAGAGGCCCGTGGAGGAAAACAAGAAGATCGTGGAAGCCGAAGTGAGGGACTTCTTTGAAGCGGTGAAAGCAAAGAAACATCCACCGTCTCCGCCGAAAACCAACTATGAGCGCATTATTGGAAAGTCATTTATCGAAGCGGAGCGGTTGGGAAGTACTATCAGTGATCGAATGTTAGCAGAACGACGAGCTGGGAAAAAAATTACCCAGCTTGGCGAACAAGCGAACCAATCGTGCCCCCTGCTCAAGGTGTCTAGCGATATCGTCACTAATGTTCCGAGGATGGTGCCCGGTTATACCAATCTTGGAGATTACCTGCCCGACCATGCAAATTTTGATATAATGGAGGTGGACGAACACAAATACCAGTATGGGGAGCCTCTCGTCAGAGATGGAACTACTCTGACAACGATGATGCGAAGATTCCATGATTGGTACATGAAAACATGTAGCGAGTTTGGGGGGAAGAATACTTTGACGCTGAGAGTTAAAGAGGAGCACGACCTTGTTGGAATTGAACTGTTGTCTGTTCCATTTGAGGAGTTCTTCCAGTGGTTCAATCAAAAGGCCCTCGATAAATTAACTGTCACTTGCTACTGTCTGTAAGTACTACTTCTGTCATTAAGTCTCTATATATATATAGCTCAGCTCTTTCATTGCATGTATATATAATTATCCTCACTATATTATGCAGATTGAAGATCGTCGAATGCAGAAAAGCAGAAATCTATGATATTGGGTTCATTAACACAAATCTCGTTGATGAATATACAGTTAAATTTGATGCCAAAGAAACCGAGGCCAACTTGCTCAAATCGTTGATAATAAATCAAAACAAAGATAAAATACTCTTTCCTTACAACTTCAAGTGCGTGTTACTGTCTTGTGCATATTCAGTTTCCCTTATTACTCGAGGTTATAGTAATGTAATTGATGAGTTATGCATGCGTGCGCAGCTTCTCCAATATTCTCCTAGAGATTAAGCTTGAGCAGGGACTAGTAACCGTCTTAGACTCGAGACAAAAATCTCTCGAGACCTATGCGGACATGACTAAAATGCTCGAGAAGTAAGTTCAATCGATCATTATCGCACCATATCGGCAACTTTTTGTTCATTTCCTGATATCAAGTAATTGTTTTCTTTGTCTCGCGGGGCTTGGAAAGTATTCACCGCACAATCTCTGGGACTGCCGGGGGAGCTGCGATGGACATACCCGAAAGTAAGTAGTACTAGCTAGCTAGTTCCGCGCATCTCGATCCTGTTGATTCTAGCTACTTTCATCAATGCCATTTATAATGCTTCATTATCAGTTTGAGTGACCTCTATTTCTCGTAAAGTGCTTGTGGCAGGAATAAGGGAATGATTAATGTGGATACTGCGTTTGCGAGTTCATCTACAACGCGACTTGCAAAAAAATCCGGGGCTACTCTAAAAGACAATTATTCACGATTTCATTATATTACCATCATTTGTGTTAAGTTTCATTCATATATATGTATTGACCCCCCTTCTTCAAATTAGATGTGGCAGATGCAGGATGAACTTCTACCACAAGATCGCACCAAAGCAATTCAAGAGGAATTGACGGGATTCTTTCTTGACCAGGTCATCAATAAAGCCAGAGAATACCATCTGGAAGCTGAGTTCATATATAATTAGGGGATTATATTGTAAGAGATCTTAATATTGTATATATGTAGCCAGTAGCGCTGGATAGATATACGAAAACTTGTTGTTCAACCAATCTCTTGGAGAAGGAGAGGTCGATATCACTTCTCTCTGTATGAATATGTTCATGACGAACTTCTGTACTTAATGGTTTCCTTTGCTTACTAGCTAGCGTGTCGAGGGCCTCTCTATATGTATAGTACGTAGCGTTGACCAAGCACGGAGATAAGAGAGGACACTTCTCTCTATTAATTAATTAGCTACCTAACACAATATGTGAAACCCCCCAAAATTAATCATACAAAACCCCCCAAAACCCCCAAACCCACCCCCCCCTTCAGAAAAAAACAAAAACCCTAGCCCCTAAAATGCTGACGCGTGGATGCCTTTTAGTCCCGGTTGGTGCCACCAACCGGGACAGAAGGCCCCCCTGCCAGGGCTCGCCGCAGCGGCCACGTGGAGGCCCATCTGTCCCGGTTGGTGTAAGAACCGGGACTAAAGGTGTAGGGCTTTAGTACCGACCCTTTAATCCCGGTTCCCCAACCGGGACAAATGGGCCTTACAAACCGGGACAAATGGCCCTTTTTCTACTAGTGTGACCCGGCCAGATCCAACCTCCGGCAACCACCACCAGGCCCCCACCCGACCCGGCCATTTTCTTTATATGTTTGTTGATCCTCAAACTGGCTAGTTGATTTGCAAGCAACTCGACAGGGTATAAAAATTGTAATAACTTCATGAAAAATATGAGGTGAAACTATTTTAATCATGGATGGTTGCAACTCTCGGGACAACAGATTCAAGTCCTGAGTTAGATCCTCTCGACAAGCAATCTTTTTGTCATGGCCCACATATTGACAAACGGACGGCCCAACAAAAAAACCGATAACTACGCGCAGCCCATGCACAATCAAAAAATTAGTACCACCTCGGATATAGTAATAAAAAGTAAAATAAAATATAGGTGAACGGATGAAAAAATTGGCGAAACGAACCTTGCTTTATTAGTAGATATAGAAGTAGGTATAGATATAGATATGAAAGAAATTGCATTTCTAATATCTATGTTATATATACATATAGTCAAATTTCAAAAATCGTAAACCTAGAGTCATTTTGGCTCTCTTTCACTACAGCTGCAACGAAGTTGCCATATCCACCAAGGTCAGAAATGAAGAAGCTTCATGGATGGTGACTTGGTGAGCTATCACATTTTATTTAAAGAAGCTTCTTGAAATAAACTGCTTAGCCATCCTGATTTTTTTTCTTTCTTTTTTTTGAAAGAAAGGGGTCGCCCCCCGCCCCAACTTTTTATTAAGCCAAGGCAACGACAGAACTAGACTGTTGAATAGCTCTCGGCGACAACCAAAAGTAGCTGCCACAGAACAAACACCAGGGTTTTAAGCTACATCCCTATTACATCTCTCCATAGAAGCGTCATTCTTACAGCCACTGAAGGTGATAAGTCACTCATTACATTGTTGTCGCCACCTGCCCCAGCACACCATTGTTGTCGCCACCTGCCCCAGCACCGGAGAAGTAGAGCACCCTGGGCCTCTGAAGATAGGATTTTCCACTGCCTGATTGTTGTCGCCACCTGCCCCAGCACACAGCGTATATCTCGCCATCTTTTCCCCTAGAAAACAAAACCATTGCGCAAACGCCATAAGCACCACAAGGTAGCAGATGTAGCAATATTTATAGCTTCACATTGTTTTTTCTTCTTCCAGAAAGAAGTGAATGATATAAAAGAAACAGGAGGGGTAATGTCAAGTGCTTCGGCAACCACAGCCCAGATATTAGATGCAACAATGCAATCAAACAAAAGGTGTTGGATAGATTCCGGTTCGGTACAGAAAACACAAGTTTTATCCTCTACATGTCTTCTTTTGGCCAGATTGTCTCTAGTCAGGCTCTTGTTGTTGTACATCAGCCATAAGAAGACATGGATATTTGGAGGGACTTTGATTTTCCAAATAAAATCTCTAATCTCAGAAGGTATCCCACCAAAGTTAATCAGTTTATAAAACGAGTTTACAGAGTATTGACCATTTGATTCTAGGCCCCAGATAGGGTTGTCTGATTGATCGGAAAGGGTAGTTTGTTTAACCAAGTCAACTAATAAGTCCCATTTGTGCATCATAACCTCATCCACACATCTCCTGAAGGTGAGACACAGGTGCACCCCATCCCACACCTGGGACAAAGTAGCATCCTGATGATGACATATATCAAATAAATCCCAAAAAGCAGTTTTCAGGGAGCATCCCCCAGTTCAGTTATCATGCCAAAAGGCAATGTTATCCCCATTCCCATGATTCCATTTCCAAAAGTTTCTGGCAGCAGAAAAAGCCCAGGAAATGATTTTCCAAAAAGGAGACCCCGAGGCAGGTTTAGCATGGAAAATATTAGGTTTATCAGTAGCATACTTAAAGCAGAGAAGTTTTTTCCAATCTCCCTCCCTCCCATCATAAAATCTTTTACCCCATGAGGCCAGGAGAGCCATATTGAATTCCCTAAGGTTGGGGACACCCAGGCCACCAAATTCCTTCCTTCTAGCCACAAGGCCCCAATTAGCTAGATGGTATTTGTGAACCTCACCCACATTGCCCCAAAAGAAATGAGACATTTGGGAAGTAATCATGTCAATAGCCCACTTTGGGAATTTCACCATAGCCATGAGATATGAGGGAATGCTGGCAATACAAGTAGTCAGTAGAATCAGTTTGCCTCTATAATACAAAAGCTTGCCCAGCCAACCAGCAATGTTCTTAATAATCCTATCAATGATAGGTTGCAAGTCTTCCCTTCTCAGTTTTTCAAAGTGAAGAGGCACACCAAGATACTTGAAGGGAAAGTCACCAAATTGGCAGCAAAAAATTTGAGCAAACTCTCTAGACATTTGCTCAGAAACATGAATGGTATGCAAATCACTTTTATGGAAGTTGATTTTTAAGCCAGAAAGCTTCTCTAAACAAGTCAGGATCCATTTCAAATTTTTTGCACAGTCCACAGACTCCTGGATGAACAGAATGGTATCATCAGCATATTGTAAACTAGCTACTCCACCAGGGATGGCATGTGGGAGAAGCCCACCAATCAAACCATTATTAACAGCTTTCACTAGCATTTTTGAAAAGACATCTGCCACCAGGTTAAAAAGTAATGGGGAGTGAGGGTCACCTTGCTTCAGCCCTTTCCCACCTACAAAGTGTGGCCCATTAGTGTCATTAATCCTAACTTGGAATGTCCCATATATCAAGGTGCTAAGCACCCAACTGACCCACTTAACCCCAAAGCCTCTAGAAAGAAGCATTTCCTCCAAGAAATCCCAGCTGACCCTATCATAGGCTTTCTCATAATCAAGTTTAAGTATCAACCCACTAGAATTAGATCTATGAACCTCATGAATCACTTCATGGGCCATAACCACACTTTCCAAGATGAATCTCCCTTTAATAAAAGCAGTCTGGTTATGTGAAATGAGTTTATCACAGATAGGGGAAGCCCTAGTATTCATGGCTTTAGAAAATATTTTCACAGCACAATTGCTAAGACTAATAGGTCTAAAGTTTTTCATCTCTCTCGCCAGGGGGATCTTAGGCATGAGAGTGATGATAGCATAGTCAAGTCATTCTTAATAAGGTCCCAGAAGTTTTGATAAAAGAGAAAAGATAAGCCATCAGGGCCTGGGGCCCCACTGGCATATGAGCTCATAATCGCCTCTTTGATCTCATCCTCAGAAAAGGGTCTCTCCAGGTCTCCCCGAACTTCCTCGCTAATCATTTCTGCCTCGGACAAAAAACCATTCCCCAAATGCAAATCAGGTTTAGGTTCATAAGCAAACAGGTTTTTGTAGAAATCAGTAGCTACTTCCAACATGTTTTCAGTGGATGTCACAGGCCCAGAAGGGCCTATCAACTCAGAAAGATGATTCTTCCTATGTCTATGATTTGCTAAAGCTTGGAAATAAGCATTATTACGGTCCCCTTCAAGAATTTTCCTGTCTCTAGACTTCTGCCAGAAGGCAATCTCCTCTTTTTTCCAAATCTCCTCTAGTTCTAATTTCACAGCTTTCATTCTATGATGATCAGCAGCAGACAACTGTTGGGATTCAGATAGAACATCAAGCAGGTCAAACTCCATAAGGAGGGATTTTTTCTTTCTTTTCATCGCAGCCTCAATATTAATGGCCCATTCTTTTGCCTTCTTCCTAAGTAACCTGGTTTTAGACAGCAAGTTATCTACCGAAGAAGTGGATGAGGAAACAGACGACAAAGTTTCATGGACCATCTGGCGAAAACCAGATTGGGACAACCACCACTTCTCAAACCTGAACATCTTAGGACTCAAAGACCGGCGCCCTCCAGTGTCTAACACCAAGGGGGTATGGTCACTCCCTACCCTGGGAAGGGCAGTTAGGGAGGACATTGGGAAGTGGGCATCCCAATCAAGAAACTATCACTCCTATCTATAACCTCTCTCTTAGTTTCTTGAAACCCAATAAAATCAGGGTTAGCTCTAGCAATGGTATCACAAAGGCACTGAACTTTACCAGGTTGACCAAGCCCTCTAATATTCCAAATGAGACCTATCATTTTAAGCAACTTTGAAAGGATGAGACAGGCCACAAGGCCTAGCTTTAGTTAAGACATTTGGAGTTCTCCTCAAGGCATCAGCAGTGCCGACTGGCTTGAGTGAGTAATCATCCAAAGGTCTCCCAACCAAATCATCATGATCTAACTCTATATTATCTGGAAGGACAATTTCAGGGTTGTTATTGGCAAAGGCCAAGCATCTCTCTTTTTCCCCATCAACCAACATGTCAATGGTTTCATGTCTATTAGCATCATCCCCCCCAATGCAAATATCAATTTTACTCATTTGTTCAAATAAAATGTCATGATCAGTATTAGTGAATGATTTACCTTTAAAAAAATTTGGAATTTCCAGATTCTGCTTCCTCTTGTAAGCAGCAGCTTTCTCCATGATGTTCAAGTTGCCATGCCCCCTAGTAGTAGGTTTCTGAACCAGTACAGGCCCCCACTTGGTCTTCTCAACTTTTGGTGGATCATGAGCCTGATCAAGGGTTTCTAGCAGAGATCTTTTCAGAGAAATGTTCTGAATGGCCTGTACAGCTTCAGGAGGAAGAGTTTCAAGATCATCATCCTTGGAGTTCTGTTCCTCAGACTCAGAAAAGTCAACATTTTTAAGGATACTCTCACAATACTCCATGCTTTCAAGCTTCCCTCCAGAACTAGTGGTTCCCTCAACAATCTTCACCAATGGCCTGGATGGAGTGGAATCCATCAAAGCAGAAGGACAGAAATCCTTATGGTCAGTTCTTTTATCAGTCACCAGATGTTCTTCTTTATCAGCATTAACACACTCTAGGATAAAAGTTTCATGATCAGAATCAGAGAAGAACATGTCAGCCTGTGCCCCTTTCTGTTTATTCTTAATCTAACTAGTAATATTAGCCTTATCTAACTCATCAATTGCCCCCTCACTATCAAGTAAGTCTTCCAAGCCATCCTTCTGAACATTTCCACCCTCATCCTCCTGTCTCTCAGCATCACCCTCTCCTTCAAACTCCTCATCATCCTCAATATCAATAACAGAGTCAACCCCACCAACTTGTTCAAAGCCCTCCACAGTGAAGCCCAGTAAAAACAACTTCTTCTTCATCTCAATGAGCCTTTCAAATGGGATTTTTGTGGGGTCCCTGCAAGCAATTTTAATCCTAACATTCTCAAAAAAGGTCCTGAACATGCCATTCCAGTCTACATCAGTCAGTACCCCAAACAGGGAAGCAATCTGAGCAAAAACTTTCCATGTGCACCATTTAGGAGGAATTCCTTCAATCAGAACCCAAGTCTAAACAAGCTCTCCAAAAGGTTCGCATGCCCCCTTCCACTCAATAAGTGTAACAGAGACATCTTGAGGCAAAGAGAATCCAAGCAATTCGATGAGATCCTCCACTTTCTTCCATGGTGGAAATCTCAGCAGGAATGTCTTACTGGACAGCCCCCTGATCTGCCAAGGCCACTGTCTAGTTTTGCAGAAGGTAGCAGTCAAAAGACTTAACAGCAACTCCTTGTCCACATCACCTTTGAGAATATTAACCACAACACAGTTTTGAAAGTTCAGCCAGTTGGATTCATTAGCAACAGGGACATCCACATGGTAAAAACCAACACCACTTGTTCCACTGCCAAAAAGGCAGCAGTTGGTTGAACCCTAGTCCAGGCAGCACAGTTATTCACGTTGTGATTTTGCTGACATATGAAGCATGTTTTCGGCTTAATACAATTCCCAACATAATGCCCTGGACCACCGCAGTTGAAACAGATCATGTCCTTGTATCCAGGATCTAAAACTTGCTCCATCTCTACCTCTACTGATTGAGAAGACTGCACTTGGGATGAAGCAGCCGTAGAGGCTGTGGATCTGGTAGGTTTTGCTGCTGGCATCAGCTCCTTCGAGGTAGTGGCAGATGGCTGCCTCCTCCCTCCTTGCGGGTTGGCTCTCTGGGTAGCAGCCTTTGAGGGGCCGCCTGTAGGAAATATGCCCTAGAGGCAATAATAAAGTTATTATTTATTTCCTTATTTCATGGTAAATGTTTATTATTCATGCTAGATTGTATTAACTGGAAACATAATACATGTGTGAATACATAGACAAATAGTGTCGCTAGTATGCCTTTACTTGACTAGCTCGTTAATCGAAGATGGTTGAGTTTCCTAGCCAAGGACAAAGAGTTGTCATTTGATTAACGGGATCACATCATTAGGAGAATGATGTGATTGACTTGACCCATTCTGTTAGCTTAGCACTTGATCGTTTCGTATGTTGCTATTGCTTTTTCATGACTTATACATGTTCCTATGACTATGAGATTATGCAACTCCTGTTTACCGGAGGAACACTTTATGTGCTACCAAACGTCACAACGTAACTGGGTAATTATAAAGGTGCTCTACAGGTGTCTCCGAAGATACTTGTTGGGTTGGCGTATTTCGAGATTAGGATTTGTCACTCCGATTGTCGGAGAGGTATCTCTGGGCCCACTCGGTAATGAACATCACTTAAGCCTTGCAAGCATTGTAACTAATGAGTTAGTTGCGGGATGATGTATTACGGAATGAGTAAAGAGACTTGCCGGTAACGAGATTGAACTAGGTATTGAGATACCGACGATCGAATCTCGGGCAAGTAACATACCGATGACAATGGGAACAACGTATGTTGTTATGCGGTTTGACCGATAAAGATCTTCGTAGAATATGTGGGAACCAATATGAGCATCCAGGTTCCGCTATTGGTTATTGACCGGAGACGTGTCTCGGTCATGTCTACATTGTTCTCGAACCCGTAGGGTCCGCACGCTTAAAGTTCGATGACGGTTATATTATGAGTTTATGTCTTTTGATGTACCGAAGGTAGTTCGGAGTCCCGGATTAGATCGGGGACATGACGAGGAGTCTCGAAATGGTCGAGACGTAAAGATCGATATATTGGACGACTATATTCGGACATCGGAAAGGTTCCGAGTGATTCGGGTATTTTTCGGAGTACCGGAGAGTTACGGGAATTCGCCGGGGAGTACATGGGCCTTATTGGGCTTTAGGGGAAAGAGAGATGAGAGGCTGGGCGCCCCCAAGGTCTAGTCCGAATTGGACTAGGGGGAGGGGTTGCGCCCCCTCCTTCCTTCTCTTCTCTCTCCCGTTTCCTTGACTCCTACTCCTACTACTTGGAAGGTGGGAGTAGGACTCCTCCTAGGGCGCCCTCCCCCTCCTCCACTCCTTTATATACGGGGAGAGGGGCACCCCTTGGAGACACAACAATTGATCCCTTGGATCTCTTAGCCGTGTGCGGTGCCCCCCTCCACCATAATCCACCTCGATAATATCGTAGCGGTGCTTAGGCGAAGCCCTGCGTCGGTAGAACATCATCATTGTCACCACGTCGTCGTGCTGACGAAACTCTCCCTCAACACTCGGCTGGATCGGAGTTCGAGGGACGTCACGGGCTGAACGTGTGCTGAACTCGGAGGTGCCGTGCGTTCGGTACTTGATCGGTCGGATCGTGAAGACGTACGACTACATCAACCGCGTTGTGCTAACGCTTCCGCTTTCGGTCTAGGAGGGTACGTGGACAACACTCTCCCCTCTCGTTGCTATGCATCACCATGATCTTGCGTGTGCGTAGGAATTTTTTTGAAATTACTACGTTCCCCAACAGTGGTATCCGAGCCAGGTTTTATGCGTTGATATTATATGCACGAGTAGAACACAAGTGAGTTGTGGGCGATATAAGTCATACTGCTTACCAGCATGTCATACTTTGGTTCGGCGGTATTGTTGGATGAAGCGGCCCGGACCGACATTACGCGTACGCTTACGCGAGACTGGTTCTACCGATGTGCTTTACACATAGGTGGCTGGCGGGTGTCAGTTTCTCCAACTTTAGTTGAACCAAGTGTGGCTATGCCCGGTCCTTGCGAAGGTTAAAACAACACCAACTTGACAAACTATCATTGTGGTTTTGATGCGTAGTTAAGAACGGTTCTTGCTAAGCCCGTAGCAGCCACGTAAAATTTGCAACAACAAAGTAGAGGACGTCTAACTTGTTTTTGCAGGGCATGTTGTGATGTGATATGGTCAAGACATGATACTAAATTTTATTGTATGAGATGATCATGTTTTGTAACCGAGTTATCGGCAACTGGCAGGAGCCATATGGTTGTCGCTTTATTGTATGCAATGCAATCGCCCTATAATGCTTTACTTTATCACTAAGTGGTAGCGATAGTCGTAGAAGCATAAGTTGGCGAGACGACAACGATGCTACGATGGAGATCAAGGTGTCGCGCCGGTGACGATGGTGATCATGACGGTGCTTCGGAGATGGAGATCACAAGCACAAGATGATGACGGCCATATCATATCACTTATATTGATTGCATGTGATGTTTATCTTTTATGCATCTTATCTTGCTTTGATTGACGGTAGCATTATAAGATGATCTCTCACTAAATTTCAAGATAAAAGTGTTCTCCCTGAGTATGCACCGTTGCCAAAGTTCGTCGTGCCCAGACACCACGTGATCATCGAGTGTGATAAGCTCTACGTCCATCTACAACGGGTGCAAGCCAGTTTTGCACACGCAGAATACTCAGGTTAAACTTGACGAGCCTAGCATATGCAGATATGGCCTCGGAACACTGAGACCGAAAGGTCGAGCGTGAATCATATAGTAGATATGATCAACATAGGGATGTTCACCATTGAAAACTACTCCATTTCACGTGATGATCGGTTATGGTTTAGTTGATTTGGATCACGTGATCACTTAGATGATTAGAGGGATGTCTATCTAAGTGGGAGTTCTTAAGTAATATGATTAATTAAACTTAAATTTATCATGAACTTAGTCCTGGTAGTATTAGCATATCCATGTTGTAGATCAATAGCTCGCGTTTAGCTCCGCTGTTTTATTTTGATATGTTCCTAGAGAAAATTAAGTTGAAAGATGTTAGTAGCAATGATGTGGACTTGGTCCGTGATCTGAGGATTAACCTCATTGCTGCACAGAAGTATTATGTCCTTGATGCACCGCTAGGTGACAGAACTATTGCAGGAGCAGATGCAGACGTTATGAACGTTTTGACAAAAAGCTCGGTATGATGACTACTTGATAGTTTAGTGCACCATGCTTTACGGCTTAGAACCGGGACTTCAAAAATGTTTTGAACGCCACGGAGCATATAAGATGTTCCAAGAGTTGAAATTGGTATTTCATACTCGTGCCCATGTCGAGAGGTATGAGACCTCTGACAGTACTTTGCCAATAAGATGGAGGAGAATAGCTCAACCAGTGAGCATGTGCTCAGATTGTCTGAGTACTACAATTACTTGAATCAATTGGGAGTTAATCTTCCAGATAAGATAGTAATTGACAAAGTTCTCTAGTCACTATCACCAAGTTAATAGAACTTCGTGATGAACTATAATATGCAAGGGATAAACGGAAACGATTCCCAAGCTCTTCGTGATGCTGAAATCGACGAAGGTAGAAATCAAGCAAGTGTTGATGATTGACAAGACCACTAGTTTCAAGAGAAGGGCAAAGGGAAGAAGGGGAACTTCAAGAAGAACGGCAAGCAAGTTGCTACTCAAGTGAAGAAGCCCAAGTCTGGACCTAAGCCTGAGACTAAGTGCATCTACTGCAAAGGGACTGGTCACTGGAAGCGGAACTACCCCAAGTAATTGACGGATAAGAAGGATGGCAAAGTGAACATAAGTATATTTGATATACATGTTATTGATGTGTACTTTACTAGTGTTTATAGCAACCCCTCGGTATTTGATAGTGGTTCAGTTGCTAAAAGTAGTAACTCAAAATGGGAGTTGCATAATGAACAGAAACTAGTTAAGGATGAAGTGACGATGTGTATTGGAAGTGGTTCCAAGATTGATATGATCATCATCGCACACTCCCTATACTTTCGGGATTAGTGTTGAACCTAAATAAGTGTTATTTGGTGTTTGCGTTGAGCATGAATATGATTTGATCATGTTTATTGAAATACGGTTATTCATTTAAGTTAGAGAATAATTGTTGTTCTGTTTACATGAATAAAACCTTATATGGTTACACACCCAATGAAAATGGTTCGTTGGATCTCGATCATAGTGAGACACATATTCATAATATTGAAGCCAAAAGATGCAAAGTTAATAATGATAGTGCAACTTATTTGTGGCACTGCCGTTTAGGTCATATTGGTGTAAAGCGCATGAAGAAACTCCATGCTGATGGACTTTTGGAATCACTTGATTACGAATCACTTGATGCTTGCGAACCATGCCTTATGGGCAAGATGACTAAAGACTCCGTTCTCCGGAACAATGGACCGAGCAACTGACTTATTGGAAATAATACATACTGATGTATGCGGTCCGATGAGTGTTAAGGCTCGCGGCAAGTATTGTTATTTTCTGACCTTCACAGATGATTTGAGCAGATATGGGTATATCTACTTGATGAAACACAAGTCTGAAACATTTGAAAAGTTCAAAGAATTTGAGAGTGAAGTGGAGAATCATCGTAACAAGAAAATAAAAGTTTCTACGATATGATCGCAGAGGTAAAATATTTGAGTTACGAGTTTGGCCTTCAGTTGAAACAATGCGGAATAGTTTCGCAACTCACGCCACCTGGAACACCACAGCATAATGGTGTGTCCGGACGTCATAACCGTACTTTATTAGATATGGTGCGATCTATGATGTTTCTTACCAATCTACCACTATCGTTTTGGGGTTATGCATTAGCGACAGCTGCATTCACGTTAAAAAAGGGCACCATCTGAATCCGTTGAGATGACACCTTATGAACTGTGGTTTGGCAAGAAACCAAAGTTGACATTTCTTAAAGTTTGGGGTTGCGATGCTTATGTGAAAAAGTTTCAACATGATAAGCTTGAACCCAAATCGGAGAAATGTGTCTTCATAGGATACCCAAAGGAGACTATTGGGTACACCTTCTGTCACAGATCCGAAGGCAAGACATTCATTGCTAAGAATGGATCCTTTCTAGAGAAGGAGTTTCTCTTGAAAGAAGTGAGTGGGAGGAAAGTAGAACTTGATGAGGTAACTGTACCTGCTCCCTTATTGGAAAGTAGTTCATCACAGAAATCTGTTCCTGTGACTACTACACCAATTAGTGAGGAAGCTAATGATGATGATCATGTAACTTCAGATCAAGTTACTACCGAACCTCGTAGGTAAACCAGAGTGAGATCCGCACCAGAGTGGTACGGTAATCATGTTCTGGAGGTCATGTTACTTGACCATGACGAACCTATGAACTATGAGGAAGCGATGATGAGCCCAGATTCCGCGAAATGGCTTGAGGCCATGAAATCTGAGATGAGATCCATGTATGAGAACAAAGTATGGACTTTAATTGACTTGCCCAATGATCGGCAAGCCATTGAGATTAAATGGATCTTCAAGAGGAAGACGGACGCTGATAGTAGTGTTACTATCTACAAAGCTAGAATTTTCGCAAAAGGTTTTCGACAAGTTCAAGGTGTTGACTACGATGAGAGTTTCTCACTCGTATCTATGCTTAAGTCTGTCCGAATCATGTTAGCAATTGCCGCATTTTATGAAATCTGGCAAATGGATAAACAAAACTGCATTCCTTAATGGATTTATTAAAGAAGAGTTGTATATGATGCAACCAGAAGGTTTTGTCAATCCTAAAGGTGCTAACAAAATATGCAAGCTCCAGCGATCCATCTATGGACTGGTGCAAGCATCTCAGAGTTGGAATATACGCTTTGATAAGTTGATCAAAGGATATAGTTTTATACAGACTTGCGGTGAAGCCTGTATTTACAAGAAAGTGAGTGGGAGCACTACAGCATTTCTGATAAGTATATGTGAATGACATATTGTTGATCGGAAATAATGTAGAATTATTCTGCAAAGCATAAAGGAGTGTTTGAAAGGAGTTTTTCAAAGAAAGACCTCGGTGAAGCTGCTTACATATTGAGCATCAAGATCTATAGAGATAGATCAAGACGCTTGATAAGTTTTTTCAATGAGTACATACCTTGACAAGATTTTGAAGTAGTTCAAAATGGAACAATCAAAGAAAGAGTTTTTGCCTGTGTTACAAGGTGTGAAATTGAGTAAGACTCAATGCCCGACCACGGCAGAAGATAGAAAGAGAATGAAAGTCATTCCCTATGCCTCAGCCATAGGTTCTATAAAGTATGCCATGCTGTGAACCAGATCTATTGTATACCCTACACTGCTTTTGGCAAGGGAGTACAATAGTGATCTAGGAGTAGATCACTAGACAGCGGTCAAAATTATCCTTAGTGGAATAAGGATATGTTTCTCGGTTATGGAGGTGATAAAGAGTTCGTTGTAAAAAGTTACGTCGATGCAAGCTTTGACACCGATCTGGATGCCTCTGAATCTCGATCTGGATACATATTGAAAGTGGGAGCATTTAGCTAGAGTAGCTCCGTGCAGAGCATTGTAGACATAGAATATTTGCAAAATACATACGGCTCTAAATATGATAGGCCCGTTGACTAAGCTTCTCTCACAAGCAAAACATGATCACACCTTAGTACTCTTTGGGTGTTAATCACATAGCAATGTGAACTAGATTATTGATTCTAGTAAACCCTTTGGGTGTTGGTCACATGATGATGTGAACTATTGGTGTTAAATCACATGGCGATGTGAACTAGATTATTGACTCTAGTGCATGTGGGAGACTGAAGGAAATATGCCCTAGAGGCAATAATAAAGTTATTATTTATTTCCTTATTTCATGATAAATGTTTATTATTCATGCTAGAATTGTATTAACCGGAAACATAATACATGTGTGAATACATAGACAAACAGAGTGTCACTAGTATGCCTCTACTTGACTAGCTCGTTAATCGAAGATGGTTGAGTTTCCTAGCCATGGACAAAGAGTTGTCATTTGATTAACGGGATCACATCATTAGGAGAATGATGTGATTGACTTGACCCATTCCGTTAGCTTAGCACTTGATCGTTTAGTATGTTGCTATTGCTTTCTTCATGACTTATACATGTTCCTATGACTATGACATTATGCAACTCCCGTTTACCGGAGGAACACTTTGTGTGCTACCAAACGTCACAACGTAACTAGGTGATTATAAAGGTGCTCTACAGGTGTCTCTGAAGGTACTTGTTGGGTTGGCATATTTCGAGGTTAGGATTTGTCACTCTGATTGTCGGAGAGGTATCTCTGGGCCCACTCGGTAATGAACATCACTTAAGCCTTGCAAGCATTGTAACTAATGAGTTAGTTGCGGGATGATGTATTACGGAACGAGTAAAGAGACTTGCCGGTAACGAGATTGAACTAGGTATTGAGATACCGACGATCGAATCTCGGGCAAGTAACATACCGGTGACAAAGGGAACAATGTATGTTGTTATGCGGTTTGACCGATACAGATCTTCGTAGAATATGTGGGAGCCAATATGAGCATCCAGGTTCTGATATTGGTTATTGACCGGAGACGTGTCTCGGTCATGTCTACATTGTTCTCGAACCCGTAGGGTCCGCACGCTTAAAGTTCGATGACGGTTATATTATGAGTTTATGTGTTTTGATGTACCGAAGGTAGTTCGGAATCCCGGATGAGATCAGGGACATGACGAGGAGTCTCGAAATGGTCGAGACGTAAAGATCGATATATTGGACGACTATATTCGGACATCGGAAAGGTTCCGAGTGATTCGGGTATTTTTCGTAGTACCGGAGAGTTACGGGAATTTGCCGGGGAGTATATGGGCCTTATTGGGCTTTAGGGGAAAGAGAGAGGAGAGGCTGAGCGCAACCCAAGGCCTAGTCAGAATTGGACTAGGGGGAGGGGTTGCGCCCCCTCCTTCCTTCTCTTCTCTCTCCCGTTTCCTTGACTCCTACTCCTACTACTTGGAAGGGGGGAATCCTACTCCCGGTGGGAGTAGGACTCCTCCTAGGGCGCGCCATAGAGAGGGCCGGCCCTCCCCCTCCTCCACTCCTTTATATACGGGGAGAGGGGCACCCCTTGGAGACACAACAATTGATCCCTTGGATCTCTTAGCCGTGTGCGGTGCCCCCCTCCACCATAATCCACCTCGATAATATCGTAGCGGTGCTTAGGCGAAGCCCTGCATCGGTAGAACATCATCATCGTCACCACGCCGTCGTGCTGACAAAACTCTCCCTCAACACTCGGCTAGATCGGAGTTCGAGGGACGTCATCGGGCTGAACATGTGCTGAACTCGGAGGTGCCGTGCGTTCGGTACTTGATCGGTCGGATCGTGAAGACGTACGACTACATCAACCGCGTTGTGCTAACGCTTCCGCTTTCGGTCTAGGAGGGTACGTGGACAACACTCTCCCCTCTCGTTTCTATGCATCACCATGATCTTGCGTGTGCGTAGGAATTTTTTTGAAATTACTACGTTCCCCAACACCGCCCACGCCAGCAACCCTCCGGTCAGCCATCGCAATCCATTGCTTCACAACTGTCGCAAACGAAAGAGATCCAGGGCCCAAACCCTCCCTCGAAACCTTGATGGTTCTTGGAATTGGATCAAAAGCACGACGCGGCGCAGGATTCCAATCAGCGGCCATGAACGAGTGGGAGGAGATCAAATCCTTCCGGATCCAACAAGTGAACCCAGAAGGAGAGGGATGAACACGAGGGGATGTTTGTGGAGGAGGTAGGCGGCGGCGGGGAGGGGAGGGGATAAGCCAGAGTTGGCCAAAGTGCTCTTCTATAGTTTCTAGGTCACCCTGCCCACGTGAACGCGTCCCCTGAGAATACGTTTTCCTACCAGGATCACGAATTTTGAAACTAGGGCCTGTCGCAATCTGAGTAGGAACAGAGGACAGCTTTTTACCTGTCACACTCGTGCTGTTAAGCAGGCTATCGCCTAAATTCAAATTGTTCATAGATTTACCGACCGTAGAAACGGCAACAGCATTAGTAGATGCAATCAACGCACCAGGGGAACCCCTAATTCTATCCAAATTTGATTTAGTCGCATGTCCAGAGGCCATAGAAATGGCAGTAACATCAGGTGGTTCAAAGCGCATGACAGGAGAAATCCTATTTTCGTCCGAATCAACTAAGCGAGACGATACACAATCCATCAACACCTTGTACTGGATCCTCCGCGAACGCAGAGCCAACAAACGCGAACGAAATGTATGAGGAAGGCGAAATGCATGCATACCTCCCTCACCAGGCCAGGGAGGGGGATCGATGGCGCGGTGTTGGGACAGGCGAGGCGTCGGATCTCTTACTGGCGACGGCGGGGCAGCTCCACCCCCGGGGGGAGGAATTCCGGCGGAATGCTGGCAATCCCCTCCACCGACGGCGGCCTGATGTTGAGTCGAGAAGGATTCGCCGTCTTGAAGAACGCCCACTTCGCCGCTTGTGCAGGATCTGGCGACTCGGCTTCCTGAATCGCCCAGAAGAGGAGCTCCACATCCATGCAGCCGTCGTCGCCGATGAAGCGCGCGCGCTCGGCGAAGTTCGCATAGCGAAGGATGTCGAGGTGAATGTCCCCCCACGCCTCCCGATTGGGGAACCGCTCCCGCACCACCCGCCGCATCTCCCGCTGAGCCTCCGGTGAGTTGGGGTCGATCTCGGGGAGGGGAGCCGCCCCCGGAGATGGGAGCGCCCGTGGCTCCGCCACCCGAGTCGTCGGCACAAGCCGTCGGATCCGCAGCCCACAA
Organism: Triticum aestivum; assembly: GCF_018294505.1. Taxonomy (NCBI): domain Eukaryota; kingdom Viridiplantae; phylum Streptophyta; class Magnoliopsida; order Poales; family Poaceae; genus Triticum; species Triticum aestivum. The sequence goes on along the minus strand of NC_057799.1, from coordinate 616,052,189 downwards.
CGGCGCGCCCCTGCCATGAGAGCTGGTAGGTGGAAGCTGGGGGTGGGGAGAGCTCGAATTGATGCGAGGTAGGTGAGGAAGGCGAGTAGATTGGGGATTTATTCTCGCTTCGTTCTCGTCGCCCGAGGAAGGGGAAGGGGGAGGGTGGGAGCGACACGCCATCACCTGACGTCAAAGAAAAAAACGAAGCTGCACCTTTGGGGACCAAGACTGTTTTTGTTTCAACGAAGCTCCACCTGACGTCAAAGAAAAAAACGAAGCTGCACCTTTGGGGACCAAGACTGTTCCGTCCAAAACTGCGCCGAAAACACAGCAAACATGGCAGGCAAGATATAGTTCCATAACGAACAAGGAACTTTACCACTAAAAAAAGAGAGAGAGAACTTGACATCCAAGTCGGATTCGAACCCGGCCGGTCCCTCCGGTTATATTGAAACGAAAACGACGCACGGCGTTGATGTGGGTCAACCGGAAGAAACGGAGCCCATGGCCATGGACGATGCGGCGGGATGTTGCGACTTGCCCACGGACGTCCTGGTGGAGATCCTGCTACGGCTGCCGCCGAGCTCCCGGCGCCGGGCCCGCCTCGTGTGCCGGCACTGGCACGACGTCGTCAGCGAGCACACCACGGAGATGCGGAGCCGCGCCAAGGCCCTCCTCTGGTGGAACGCCGTCGCCTACGTCGTCGACGACCTGTCCTCGTCGTCCACGGGGAGCTGCAGAGAGCTGTGGAGGAGCGACGGCCGCTCTAAGCTAGTCGGCACGTGCAACGGGATCCTCTGCCTTTGTAACAACGAGGAGATGACAGGTGGCGCCATCACCCTGGTCAACCCGGCCACCAAGAAGACGTTGCCCCTCCCGCTGCTGCCTTGCGCCGACAAGTTCATCGGGCACAGCCGCTCGAGAAACTGGGACGAGGCATACAGCTTCGCGTACCACCCGACGACGGGGCGGCACAAGGTGGTGCACGTTCCATGCAGCTTCGGACACGTGTGCGAGTTCAACGGTGTGCATGTGCTCACGTTGGGGGATACGTTATGGCGGGAGGTGCCGACCAGCCTTGAGGGTAGGGCAAGGTGCAACCTCGGCTCTGGCATCGTTAGCATCGACGGCATAACACACTGGGTTACGAAGGGTGCGGCCACGAGGGTCGTGTCGTTTGACCTCGAGGACGAGCTCATCACTTCCCTCACAGAGCTCCCTGCACAGCCAGCCGGGCCTGATCATGCCCGCCTAACGGAGGTACATGGAAGGCTGGGCATTGTCACCCATGACCGCTCTGTAACTACCGAGGTGTGGATTATGGAGAAGGGCCGCCGGTGGAGCCGCCGGTATAGCCTCCGGAGGCAATACCTTCCGTGGCCTCATTTCGTGTATGGTGAGTACATCCTGACACGAGAGGAGTCATCGTTGCATGTACACCATAGAAGGAGAGGCCCGTCATTGTCCGGTGAGGTGGTGCAGGTTGGCCAGCGGGATCATGGGACGTTAGTTGCAAATATGAAGGGTGCTAATTTGTACAGTCAGTGCCGGACATTCGCCTACGTCGAAACAACAGAGCCACTAAGTGCTTATGAGGCCAATAAATATTAATTTGTATGATTAGAATGTTTGTTTGTTCATGGATTTAGTTATTTCTCCATATAAGCTAAACCAGGTAGGCATTTAGTTCCCTCAAGACATGTAGGGATTTAGTACAAGCCAAAAGCCTTCTTTTTACCCATAATATATAGTATTATACATTCCGGATATCTAACAAAATATATAGAAAATGAGATCTGAATGTAGGCAATGATGTAAAGTAAGAACATATTAGTGTTTCGGAAAAAAAAATGTCTATCCGTGGTTGGCTTTTTGGCAGCCTAGTGTATGCAATGTGTGGTGACATAGTATCTGTGTCTCTTATGAGTTGAGACATTTCAATTCTATAAAGAAAATATGGAAGAAAGAGTGTGGATTTCTAGCATTATTAGCGTAAGACCTAGAAAGTGCGACTATTTTTTTCCTTCGTTAAGAGAGAGAAAAAGATCGGTTAATGCATTTCTTTTTCAGGACAAAAGCATTTCTTTAGTAAACTTCCTAGGTTATCATCATCTATACCAGTGTAAAAAAACATGAGTTATTTGATCCACTTAATCCAGACTATCCATAAAACAAAAATCCAGACTATCCAAAAGTTGATCTAATTAATGGACGATTAAATAAAGGAACAACGTGCATTTTTTGTTCTCAATCTATTGCGAAAGATCCAAAGTATAAATTTAGTTTCTCAACTCTAATAGTACCAAACTCTTGGTCCCTTCCATAGATTTGGCACAAAAAATGGAAGTCTTCTAAATTTAGTCTCTCTCTCTCTCTCTCTCTCTCTCTCTCTCTCTCTTGTTTGCGCTAACATGTGTGAAACTACAGCCAATATATCTTTAGTAACATCATCTACTGAATAAGAAAATAGTCAAGATAACAAAAAAAAGTGGAATAATAAAAGAAATAATACGGTGATATACTGAAGGGACTAATAATTTCTGGTAGAGTTGAGAAATGAAACTTACACCTACAATAGTTAAGATACCAGTTTTTCTCTCCGCAAAAATAAGAGTTTGAACGTGATACTACAAGTTTGCTATCACCAATGATTAAGAATATTCAAAGGAGTTGCTTCATGGCAACTTGTTGTAGCTCTCTTGTATGTCCAAAATCCTGAAACTGCATATGGTTGATGTGCTTTGAGTCTATTATGATTCCGCATTCACCATTGTGTTATGTTATCACATGTTCGGCGATCTACTACTGAATGCTGTCTGCATGAAGTCCTTGTTTACAGAGTTCCATTTACTTCTCTTTTGCGGGTGAAGAGCTTCATTTACTTTTAAGCTGTATTTGAACTGGTCTCATTTGTATTATGAGCTTCTACCACTATTCATAGTTGGAATTTTTAAAATATTAAACCAGGCGACATTCTGGCTCCCTTTTACTACAATAAAATGCCTGTCCTTGATGGAATTTGTGTTTCGTTCCCAACAAATGACAGGTGACAAAAGTACAAACGAAGTACTACCTCTGTCCTGGTTTAACATCCCCCTGAAGCGATACGAGCGCGCAGGAACCAATGAGTCAGGCTAGCTATCCATCCCGTCTTTTTTTCTGGCCGCTGCTAGGCGTCAGCCGATTTATTTTAGGCAAACTTAAACCGCCTCTAGAACCGTCCGATTCAGTCGCACCCAGCCGCAGGATCCAGCAGCTCCTATGCCAGCACACACACAGCGCTAGCCCACGGCAGCACCGCGCATCACCGACGGCGCCCCCGCGGCGCTCCATTGCAGCCTCGGCGGCGCTTCGATGCAACCCCGGCGAAGCTTCAATGCCAGCACTGACGGCCTCCGGTGAGCTCCATTGCAACCCGACGGAGCTCCAGCGCAGCAACGACGCTCCGGCGAAGCTTCAATGCCAGCACTGACGGCCTCCGGTGAGCTCCATTGCAACCCAACGGAGCTCCAGCGCAGCAACGACGCTCCGGCGAAGCTTCAATGCCAGCACTGACGGCCTCCGGTGAGCTCCATTGCAACCCGACGGAGCTCCAGCGCAGCAACGACGCTCCGGCGAAGCTCCATTGCAACTCCGGCAGAGCTCCAGTGCAGCACCGACGGCGTCCGACGCAGCTCCATTGCAACTCTGATGAAGCTCCAATGCAGCGCCGGCCGTGCTTCCGGCGGCCCGGCGTTGTTCCATTGCAACACCGACGGTGCTCCCAACAAGCTCCAAGCAACATCGCCGGAGTTGCAGCCCCTCCCCCCCCCCCCCCGGTAACATCGCCGGAGTTTGCAGCACCCCCCGTCGGCCACTCTCCGCGGTCACCGTCGCAGCGCGACGCGCTCCATTGCAGCTCAGGGAGGCACGCACATTGCTTAAACCGCAGCTCCGGAGGCCATGTGCAGATGCGCCCCGTTGCAGCAGCAATAGCTCCGACGGCCATGACGGGCGGTGGTCACGCGTCGAAGTTTCCCTCGATACATGACAGCAGCAGTCGTCGCGCAGAGCATCGTCGCCTGCAGCAGCAACGCTCCGTCGCTCCGGTGGTGAGAGGGAGCAGGAAGAGAAGGGAGCTCTGTGCAGAGAGTAGAGCAAATCACGGTCATGGAGTGGCAAACATGAGAGAGCGATAGAGAGAGGAGGGATCTGTAGGAGGGGATGCACTGGCGTGAAGAAGACGACCCGAGCGAGAAAAATGTGTGGCTGTGGCTTCCCCTGCGTGGGATAAGGCCGAGATGGGGAGCGGCGCGCTGGGCCCAGCCAGGACGCGTGTCAATCGCTGGACGAGGCTTACGTCTCGTTGTAATCATCCGGTTTAAAACAATGGTTTTCCTTTTTTTCTTGTTCAAACGAAGCCGCACAGCGTTCCCACCCAAAACTGCTCCGGAAACGCAGCAAACTTGGCACCCAAGAAACCCTCAAAAAAAAAACTTGGCAGCCAAGAAGAGAAACAGTTCCATAAGTCCATAACAAACAAAGAACTTGACAGCCAAGTCGGACTGGAACCCCCACCGATCCGGTGATAGATTGAAACGAAGACGGTGCGCGGCGTTGCGGTGGGGAAACCGGCCGGAAGAAACATCATTCGCGGTCATGGACGACGCGGTCCGCTGGGACTTGCCCACGGACATCCTGGTGGAGATCCTGCTGCGGCTGCCCCCGAGCTCCCGGCGCCGGGTCCGCCTCGTCTGCCGGCTCTGGCGCGACGTCGTCGGCGAGCGCACCGCGGAGATGCGGAGCCGCGCCACGGCCCTCATCTGGCACCCCTGGCACCCCGTCGCCTGCATGGTCGACGACCTGTCCTCGTCGTCCACCGGGAGCTGCAGGGAGCTGTGGAGGAGCGTCAGGGGCGTCCAGCTGGTCGGCACGTGCAACGGCCTTCTTTGCCTATGCAACAACGAGGGGATGCCAGGTGGCGTTATCACCCTTGTCAACCCGGCCATCAGTGACATGCTGCCCCTCCCACCGCTGCCATCCGCCGACAAGTTCATCGGGAGCTTCCACTGGATGAACTGGCACGAGGCGTACAGCTTTGCGTACCAGCCGACGTCGGGGCGGTACAAGATGGTGCACGTCCCATGCAGCTTCGGCCACGTGTGTGAGTTCAATGGCGTGCGTGTGCTCACGCTGGGGGAGACATCATGGCGGGAGGTGCCGACCCTCCCTGAGGGCGGGGCGAGGTGCAACCTTGGAGCTGGCATTGTCAGCATCGACGGCGCAACACACTGGATCACACGGGGCGCCACCACGAGGGTCGTGTCATTTGACCTCGAAGACGAGCACATCACTTCCATCACAGAGCTGCCCACACGGGCGGCCGGGCCTTGTCATTTCCACCTGACGGAGGTACACGGGAGGCTGGGCATTGTTATCCATGACCTCTCTGTCACGACGGAGGTCTGGATTATGGAGAAGGGACGGCGATGGAGCCGCCGATACAGCTTCAGACGGCAACACCTACCACGGCCACATTTCGTGTACGGCGAGTATGTTCTCACACGAGAGGAGTCATCATTGTATGTTCACTACAGAAAGAAAGGCCCATCATTGTCCGGCGAAGTGGTGCAAGTCGGGCATCGGGATCAGGGGACGCTGGTTGCGGAGCTAAAGGTCAACTATTCCCACAGTCAGTATAGGACATTCGCCTACGTGCAAACAACCGAACCACTAAGTGTTTATGAGCCCAATAAATATTAATTTGTATAATTAGAATGTTTGTTTGTTCATGGAAATTTTAGTTATTTCACCACATAGGCTAAACCAGGTAGGCATTTAGTTTCCTGGAAGTATTCTAGAGGGTTCCCTGAAAGTATGCCAAAAGCCTTCTTCTCAACCATAAATCATGACTATCCATTTCTAAAACAAAAATCCAGACCATCCGAAAGTCGATCTAATGGATGATTGATAAAGTAAAGGAGCAAAATGCATTTTTGGTCCTCAGTCTATTTTGACCAGAATTTTCTCTTCATAAAAATAAAACTTTGCGTGTGTTTCTACAGGTTTGCTCTCACCAATGATCAAGAACACTCTACTCAAAAAAGAACGTTCGTTGGTTTTTGGCAATATGTTGTAGCCCTCTTTTATACCCAAAATCCTGAGAATTGCAGATGTTTTATGAGCTTTTACTATAGTATGATTCCACATCCACCATTGTGCTATGTTTCTACGGGCTCTGCGAACTACTACTGAATACTGTCTGCATGAAGTCCTTGTGATTTATAGAGCTTCAATTACCTGTTGTATATTCTGAACTGGTCTATAAACGGCATTGTATATTATGAAAGTCTATCCCTAATTCCATATACTACATAGTTGGATTTTCAAAATCTTAAACCGGTGAAATTCTGGCTCCCTTTTACTAATAAGCTGCATTCCATACCGGAATTTTGCGTTTGTTCATTCCCAATAAATAACAAGTGACAAGTATTTTTTTTGTGGGAAAACAAGTGACGAGTATAGCCAAGTATTAATCCAGATTTTACAAAAAAAAATTAGAACAGATTTTACAAAACTGTAGCCCGAGACAAACTTCTGCGCATGCTTGTTTTCCTGAAACGTCTGCCGTAATCGTCATGGTCTCCAATTCCATCCAAAGTTCATCTATACTCTATTTGACAGCACAGGAAATTCCAGATACGATAAAGGAAGAACTTGTGGTGGCCAAATTGGACTCTGTCAGGTTAAACTGCACCGGAGAACTATTTTTAGTTTCCTTTTTCTCATTGATTGAAGACAACGGGGATCTGCTAGCTAACGTCAACCCGTCGTGGCGGTGGGCAGACGGGAGAAACGGAAGAAGAGAAGAAACAGCGCCCGCGGCCGATGGCCATTGGCGATTCTAGATGGTGGGACTTCTCCACCGACGTCCTGGTGGAGATCCTGCTGCGGCTGCCCCCAAGCTCCCGCCGCCGATTCCGCCTCGTCTGCCGGCTCTGGCGCGACCTCATCAGCGAGCGCACAACCGAGATGCAGAGCCGTGCCATGGCCCTCGTCTGGAACCCCTACAACACCATCGCCTATGTCGTTGATGACAAGTCGTCGTCGTCCACAGGGAGCGCCAGAGTGTTGTGGAGCGCCGGCAGCGACACGCAGAGAGGCGTGCAGCTGGTCGGCACTTGCAATGGCCTCCTCTGCCTCTGCAACAACCAGGAGAGGCTCGGTGGCGCTCTCACACTGGTCAATCCGGCCACCGGCGAGGCGCTGGCACTTCCCCCGATGCCGTACGCCGGCCTCTTCTCCGAGAGCTCTCACTGGCGGAACTGGAACGAGACCTACACCTTCACGTACCACCCGACGTCCGGGCGGTACAAGGTGGTGCGCGTCCCCTGCATTTTCGACCGGGTGTTTGAGCCGGAAGTCGTGCATGTGCTCACGCTGGGCGAGGCGTCATGGCGGAAGGTGCCCACCGGCATCAATGGCAGGGCGGGGTGCCGCCTCGGTCCAGGCATCGTCAGCATCGACGGCACGACGTACTGGGTCACGCGAGATGCTCCGCCGAGGTCGTGTCGTTTGACCTCGAGCACGAGCGGATCACCTCCACCGCGCAGCTACCCCAGCTGCCAGTGTGCTCCGACGAGGCTGCCCGCTACCACCTGACGGAGGTGCACGGGAGCTTGGGCGTTGCCATCCGTGACCGTGACCTTCTAGGCATGGAGACGACTCATGTGTGGGTTCTGGACAAGGGACGGCGGTGGAATCGCCGCTACAAATTCAGCCAGCGGAGCATCCCACGGCCCAATTTTTGTACGGCGAGTACGTCCTGGCGCTCAGGGACTCGTCGATCTACGGCCACTACGCGAGTACAGGCGACTCGTCGTCCGACGTTGTGAGAGTTAGCCACACGGAGCAGGGGACGCTGATCACCATGGCGGGTAATTACATCGCCCGCCGGAACCATACTTTCGTCTACGTGGAGACGACGGAGCCACTCAGAAAGGTGTGACAACACCCGGGAGTCTAGGCACCCGGTTATCCTGTTCGTCCAGCGGTTGTAAGATTCGTGCAAGCCTCTGTACAACTGCAGACGTTTTGCAGGTTCAGAGTAATTAGGCAGCTTTTGTTAAGCAGACAAGCGACGGGAGAAGGAGGCACCACGCAGAAACAGGTGTGACAGTAGGTCTACGCGGTACACGAAATGGTTGAAGTGACAACATATAAAGAGTGCATGCGCCCACCAGCATAACAAGGGATTCCAAGTCGTCACGTGCTCTTTCAGTTTGGTCTATTGTGTCAGCTTTATTGGGTGACGGGAGCTGATAGCATCAGAAGAGATTCTAGGGGAGGCATCGTCTTCTTCTTCCTCAGATACCGACACGTTTGCACATTTTCTTTAGTACGGCCGACATGTCATATCCACCCGCGTCTTGGTTACTAGGGGAATCAACCTACAAGGAACAGTGACATACTAGGCCTAGACACTTTTGAAAAAAGAGCAGACTCCGCGATTAACAAACAGAACGACTGCTAACCAGATGTTCGCTACAGTACACGGCACACATCTCTAGGCGCTGGAATCTCGACGAACGGTGCTGATAAGTGGGTGCCTAGGCACCCGGGTGCTGAAAATCCACTCTCCGGAGCCACTAGCCGCTTACAAGGTCACGTCCGATTAGCTTCGGTGTTATTGATGATGATTTAGGTACAAGGCGTAAGCTAAACTAACCAAGTAGGACCCCATCTTGTGGCCAATGGAGGCCTGACCCATCTCCAGTATGCTGATGACACTATTATGATGGTGGAGGGTTCGGATGAGGATATCCAGAACCTCAAATTCCTTCTCCTTTGCTTTCAGGAGATGTCGGGCCTCACGATCAACTTTGCCAAAAGTGAGGTCATGGTGCTCGGATATTCTCCGTCGGAAGCCCAGCGCATTGCCAACCGCTTGAATTGTCGTTTGGGGTCCTTTCCGACCACCTACCTTGGCTTGCCGGTTAGTGACAACCGTCTACTGGAGAAAGACTTCCGCCCTATAGTTGCTAGGCTCCAACCGTGGATGGAGCCTTGGCAAGGGAGATGGCTTTCCAAAGCCGCTAGAGTGATCCTGATGAACTCCTCCCTTATTAGCCTCCTGATGTACCTCATGGGATTCTATAGTTTACATGAATCCCTCCATCAGGAGGTGACCAAAATCCTCTCCCGGTTCTTCTGGGCTGGCGAGAACAATAAACATAAATACCACATGGTGAAGTGGTCTGAGATCTGTAAGCCTAAAGACCAGGGTGGTCTTGGGGTCATCTCATCCAAGCGGATGAATATTGCCCTCCTCTCAAAATGGCTCTGGCGGATCCAGACTGATGAGGGCGGTCTCTGGCTAGAGATTATTCGCGCTAAGTACCTTCGTGGTCAACCATTGGCTTTTGCCTCTAGATCAGGCGGGTCCCAATTCTGGCAATCGGTGATCCGTCTGATGCCTGTCCTGCGCATTGGGACTGCCATCTCTGGAGGGTCCGGCTCTGGTACCCTCTTTTGGCTAGATAGGTGGGCTGGGCCCCGCTCATTTGTGGAGCGCTTCCCCCCATTATTCTCGATATGCACCCGCCCACTCCTATCGGTTGCGGTAGCCTTAGCGGACTTGGGGGTTGTTGCCTTCCGCCGTACCTTCGGGGCAGGGGAACGCGAACAATGGGACGAGCTAGTCGAATGTATTGCACTCCGCTCCCCCTCCCTCGAGCCGGATACGCTATCTTGGCATCTTGAGCCAAATGGCCGCTTCTCAACTAGGTCCCTTTATCAGGCGATTGTCCCCACTCCGTGACCGGCGGAATTATCCGTACTTTGGGAAATCAAACTCCCCCTGAAGATCCGCATATTCCTATGGCAGTGGGTTCGAGGCCGGCTACCCTCGGGCACGGAGGTTCGCAAGCGTAGCGGTCCTGGGAATGGCCTCTGCCCCCTTTGTTTGGTTCCGGAAGATTGCAACCACATTTTCTTCCGTTGCCCTGCAGCTCAATTCCTATGGAGTTGCTTCCGGGAGGTCGTGGGTGGCAACTGGTGCCACGATAACCTCCCGGGCCTGTTTGGGGAGGCCTTTAGGCTCCCTAGCCCCCGGAAAGCCGCCACTTGGGTGGCTTTAGGGACCCTTGCTTGGACCCTGTGGTGTATCCGCAATAAGCTTGTCATCAAGCGTGTGATTCCCAACCGTGCGACTGACGCTATCTATAAAATGTGTGGCTTCTTACAGCTCTGGAGACCGCTTAGCAAGCGGCGCGATCGGGACATCCTTGACAACATCATTGCAGGCCTTTGATCCTCGGCAGCAGCCTTCTCGCCAGCACCACCTCCACCGCCACCCCCACCCGAGCCGGATTAGCTCTCTTTTTCTTTCTTTTTGGGGCTTGTTCCGCTGTGCCCCCAGCATGACTTGATGACTTGGTGACTTGATTGGTACTTGTACTCTTGTGTTGGATGCTTGGTCGGTTGCTTTATAATATAAAGCGGGGGGAAACCCTTTTTCGGAGGACTCCGTATGTTAAAAATGCAGAGATTTGATTATGGGAAGAAAGGTAAGGATTTGTAATACTGGCTAAAGAAAACTCCTTATCTTCCCGCAAAAGAAAAACTCTTTATCACTCCTACACATGTAGTAAGGGGGCTCCTAAAACATTTTTAACTTCCAAACCAAAACTTTTTCCTTAAAAAACCTTTTTTTGAGTTCCTAAAACCCCTTTAAATCCTATATATTTGTGCCGCGAGTCAAAAAAGGCCCCTCCAGCCGGAAAATATTGGGTAAGACCGGGCCCATCCAAAAACCGCCCAATTTGTGGAATTAGGCGGGACTGTGACAATGTCCAAACGTTTGGAATATTGGGACAAATCCGAACGGTTGATTAAGTTCCTTTTTTCTTTCTTAGCTAAGCATGCATTTAACCCCCCTCTTACTAGCTACTCTGTTATATGTAGATTGCCATTTTATTTGCACTGAAGTTATCGAGGGTAACATACCCCTAGTCAAAGGTACCGCGACGTTTGTACGTGAGTTATCAACTTTGTTGTATGTATATTACCTTGCTATTTACGGAGAAATTACCGGGGTATGTTTTCAACAACCTATATCCTGGGGTCAAATTTTATCCTCGTGTTTATACGTGAGTTATCATATTACCATGTTATTTACACAAAAAATATTGGTGTATGTTTTCAACAAAAAATCTTCTGAATCAAAGTTATCGTGGTGTTTGTACGTAAGTTATCATGTCTATGGCGAGTAAAATATGATGCTATTTACAAAGAAGTTATCAGGGTACTCCCTCCGTCCGGTGAAAAGTGCACATATAGAAATTTTAGAACAAATTATGGAGTAGAGTAAAAATGCATTGGAAAGGTGCAAATCACCATCTCTCCTCTTTAATTACCCAACCCCCAATAAACTAAGTGCATGTAGAAATTAAGGAGACCATGTGTAGAATGTTATTGGTCTTGATTACTGTGTGATGAGAGAGAAGCATTTTTTTTATTTTAATGTGCATTGGGAAGATAGAAGTACACTCTTTTGTGGACAAATTTTAAAGCCAAACATACACTCTTCACCGGACGGAGGGAGTATGTTTCAACAACTTTTTCCTACGCTGGAATAGTTATCAATGTCTTATATGTTAGTTATCAAGTATGTGGTGCATAAATTACCAAGATATTTATATAGAATTATCGGGGTATGTTTCAATATTTTTTTCCCAGATGAAAACTTATCAATGTGTTTGTATGTAAGTTATCAAGTCTGTGATGCATAAATTACCAGAATTTTAAACGAAGTGGAACGGAATTTGAACGCATAATTGTAAAAGCAGACCGATGAGATTACCCGTTCAGTTTTCAATCCCCCTACTCACCTTTTTATTTTGGGTTTGACGTCATATAAAGAAATTACAAGTACTGCGTAAAAAAATTATGAACAAAACAACTAGTTTTTTTGGAATTCAAGACCTTTATTGATTTAAGGGATAATTGTATTTATACCCTTAGTTGTCTCCCCCTCAACCGAATTGCCCTTAGTTTTTGAAAACATGTGGTCTTGCCCGACCCACTTTGTCATCTTGTTCTTTTGCCCTTTGACCGTTTGACCGTCACTTTGAAAACTTCATAACTAATTCATACTAAATCAGAAAAATGCAAATAAGATACCAAAATATTCCGAAAAACATCACGTATATGTTAATGTCACTTGCATTCATGACAAAAGTGTTGGTAAGTGCCCATCCGAGTTTTAGCTCTTATCATACCACCATGAATAGTAAAATCTAAAAAACTTCAAAAAATTCAAGAAAAATTTGGTGGCAAAGAATTGTAAATGTTTTAAGTGCTTGCCAAGTTTCACGAGGGTATGATAAGAGCTAAAACTCGGATGGGCACTTACCAACACTTTTGTCATGAATGCAAGTGACATTGACATATACATGATGTTTTTCGGAACATTTTGGTATCTTATTTGCATTTTTCTGATTTAGTATGAATTAGTTATGAAGTTTTCAAAGTGATGGTCAAAAGGTCAAAGGGCAAAAGCACAAGATGACAAAGTGGGTCGGGCAAGACCACGTGTTTTCAAAAACTAGGGGCAATTCGGTTGAGGGGGACACAACTAAGGGTATAAATACAATTATCCCTTGATTTAAACAGCGGGATTACATTCCTTCATTACACAAGCAGTAAGGAAGGATGGGATATAGTTTATCCAAATACATCTTCTCCTAGAGGAACTACATTGCCTAGCGCAAAGATGCGCTAATTCATTTGCTTCTCTATGTGTAAAAACCAACTGAAGTTCCTCAAAAATCCCGCAAGCTCTTGTATCTCGTTCACAGTGGTCGCTATCTCCGATCGGTCTAGCCCAGGAGAATTGCACTGTTTAATAACTTGTTGAACATCAGATTCAATAATGACTTTCCGATACCCCAAGTCTGCCACCAATTGTATGCCATCTGTGATGGCATATGCTTCAAGTGATCTTGCATTGAGACCCGATTCATACCATATGGATTGTGCTCTGATTAAATTACCTTCATGGTTTCGCACCCCCAAACCAGTACCCCCTTCATGAGTTTCTTCACATAAAGCAACATCCACATTAATTTTGATGAAACTTTCCTCTGGAAGCTTCCACTTCTGCATTTCCTTGTTCGCGCGGACTGCATGTTGTGATCCTGTAACTGCTAGGTCTGTGGCTACATCGATTGTCCATTTTACAGATTGTGCTATGGATCGAGTAGTTTCTCCATGGGTTCATGCATTTCTCTCTGTCCAGACAGCCCAAGATCCACATAAGATGATACATGCCGTTGTTTAGTTCACCTCCTCTCCTTCTACTATATCCATCGCCCAAGTTTCAGGGTGCAAAGTTGGTATCTTGGTTGATGTCAACTTCTTGATCTCCTGCCAAAACAATTTTGCACATGTGCATTCAAACAATGTGTGTCGAATGGTTTCATGTTGTCCGCAGGCTTGGCAAAAGCCAACATGCTCAATATGTCTCTGGCATAGAACCCCTTTGGAAGGGACAAAGCCCTTTGATTACTTGCCACCAAAAATTTTGGACTTTGGGAGGAACAGGAAGCCTCCACATTTTCCTCCAGAATGTCTTGTCGGGTCCACCAGAGCCTACTGGTATTTCATCGTTTCTTCTAAGTTGCACACTTAGTCTATAGGCTGATCTTACTGTGAAGTTTCCCAGCCGATCCGGGTGCCATGCCCAGAAGTCCTCCTGCACTCTACCCACTGGAATTCTAGCAATCATAGAAATGTCCGATTCAAAAAAGTTTGCTTCCAGTTTCTCCATGTCCCACCCACTCAAGTCAGGTTGTAGCAGTTCTTCCACTCGGGACACATTGGTATTCGACCGCCTAATCAGAGGTCGCTTGCTGTTACTCTCAGGGATCCAAGGATCGTCCCAAATTCTAGTACTGCTGCCGTCCCCCACTCGCTTGATTAAGCCCCTGTAAGGAGTTCTCGGCCATGTAATATCGCTCTCTAAGTGTGAGAAGAATTCCGTTTCTTTCTAGCTTCCATAAAATCCCTGTCATGAAAATATTTACCTTTCAGGATCCTAGCACACAAGGAGTTAGGCTTTGTTAATAACCTCCAGCCCTGTTTAGCATGCATGGCCTGATTAAATAGTTGTATGTCCCTGAATCCCATGCCTCCTTCCCCTTTCGGTATTGCAATATCAATCCATTTCTTCCAATGCATCTTCCTCTTTTTGCCATCTCCTCCCCACCAAAACCGAGTTAGCACACTCGTTATCTTCTTGCACATGTTTTTAGATAGACGGAAACAACTCATGGAAAAGGTGGGGATGGCCTGGCAAATTGATTTTACTAGTACCTCTCGGCCGGCACTATTCAGTAACAATGGTAACCATCCATTGCAAAGTTTCTTAATGGAAGATACAACACCTTCAAATTGTGAGTATGCAGACTTCCCTAGGGCAGTAGGGAGTCCTAGATATTTCTCCATCAATGCCTCAGTTGGAATTTCAGAAATCTGCTGTGCCTTTTGTTTCATATTATCCTCGCAGTTAGAGCTGAAAAAATTGCAGACTTTGCTTTGTTTACTAACTGTCCAGACCCCCTCCTGTACGTTTCTAGTATATCATGTATTCTAGTTGCTCCAGCTTCAGTGGCCTGCGTAAAGATTAAGAAATCATCTGCAAAAAGCAAATGTGTGATCCACGGTGCATGAATCCCAACTCTAATTCCTCTGGTTAAGTGCCCCTCTCCAATTTTCTTCGGCATACAATTCAGACCTTCAGAGCAAATCAAAAATAGGTAAGGAGATATGGGGTCCCCTTGCCGGATACCTTTAGTTGGCTTGAAAGTTTGAGAAATAACACCATTGCCTCTGACTGAGAAGGTAACAGTTTCCACACATGCCATAACTCTATCAATCCACATATCCGCAAACCCCAGTTTATGCATAATTGCCCTCAGGTACGACCATTCCACCTGGTCATACGCTTTTGTCATATCAAGCTTCATTGCACAATCGACACTCTTCCCTTTCTTCCTTTTCATGTAATGTATGCATACATATGTAGTTAACACATTGTCAAATATCAGCCTGCCGGGGACAAAGGCGCTTTGCTCCTCCAAAATAATTTCATCCAATATAGGCCTCAACCTGAGTGCGAGTACCTTAGAAGCTATCTTATACAAGATTTTGCAAAGTGAGATCGGTCGGTACTGGGCAAGATTTTGAGGGTTTTTAATCTTGGGAATAAGAACCAGCACTGTACTGTTAACCACATATGGCATTACTCCTGTTACAAAAAACTCACGGATTGCATGACACACCGGGCTCTTTAGGATGTGCAAATGCTTAATATAGAATCCAACTGTAAAACCATCAACTCCTGGCGATTTATTCGGATGCATCATGAAAAGAGCACTTTCTATCTCCGTATCAGAAACTGGGGCACATAACCTTTCATTCATTTCATCACTCACTTTAGTATCAACATACGTCGTGATCTCCTCCGGAAACGTCTCCTCCTGAGCAGTGAAGAGTGTTCTATACAAACTAATGGCTGCCTCTCCAGTTCAGGCTGCGTCGTGACCGTGCTGCCATCATCCAGTGTTAGCGCCTTAATTTTATTTACTCGAGCCCTCTCTTTAGTTTGAGCATGAAAAAACTCAGTGTTGCGATCTCCTTCCCGCAGCCAATTAACTCTGGAGCGTTGTTTTTTCATCATTTCCTCTCTAGCCAAAAGCTCTGAAATCCTCTTCACAAGATGTTTTTCTTCAGTCAATGGACCTTGCCATAAGGAGTTTGCTCTCAGATTCTCTAACCTGGTCCTCAATGTTTTTAAGCTATTTCTGCACCAAGCCAAACTCCTCTCTATTCCACTTCCGGAGTCCCTTCTTAACAATAGCCAATGCCTCTGTTACTTGTTGCAGGTTCCCATTCGAAGGGACCCATAAATTCTCAACTGTTTGAGAATAGTTCTCATGTCTAGTCCAAGCATTTTCGAACTTAAAAGGCATGTTTGTTACTTTGCCAGATGCCCAGTCCGATTTAGATATATCCACCACCAATGCACAGTGATCAAACTCGGTAATTTGCACATGAGTTGCCCGAGTATTATCGAACAGCTCCATAAAACGATCATCTCCGAGGCCGCGGTCCAGTCTAACTTTAATGTTACTATTTCCTTGCTGCCGGTTATCCCAAGTATAGGGTAACCCCGTATAGCCCAAATTAGTGAACCGGCATTGATTAACCGCGTCCCGAAATCCCTCCATCTTCCATTCCTCCCTTTGTGCCCCACCAAACTGCTCATTATCTTCTAGTACCTCATTAAAATCCCCCACGCAAAGCCACGGGTTATCATACTCTCTTCTCAGATAATTAAGCAACTCCCAGCTCTTCTTCCTTCTGACTCTCACTGGTTCACCATAAAACACAATGAATCTCCACTCCCTACCGCCGGTATTTTCATTTCGGATCAAGACATCAATATGAGATCTGCTATAAGATTTCAAACTGACCACCGAGTCATCATTCCAGAACAAAATGAGGCCACCGCTGAGCCCCTCAGAATTGACAGCAAACGCGTGTCTGAATCCCAGTCTAAATCTTAGATCTTGCGCTCTCGTAGCTGATAGTTTGGTCTCCGAGAGAAAGATCAAACTCGGACAAAGCAACTGAATCAAGTTGCGGATTTCTTGAACTGTCTCGGGCCGCCCGCATCCCCGACAGTTCAGAGCCAAGGCATTCATTGCTTCCGGCAGTCACCCTCGAGGGGTGCCGCCGATCCCGCTACAAGTTTCGTGCTTGTGCCACTTCCCACTGCTTCTCCGTCTACCCCTTTCAATTTCTTTTTGTGTGCATTCTTCTGCGGGGTAGCACTAGGGTCCTTCTCATTCCCATCAAACAATTCAACAATATTAGCTACTGTTGATGAGGTATCTGACAACACCACTGCCCTTTCCAAATTCACAACAAAACAATTAGTTAACTCGATTGGTTGGTACTTTGAGAATCAATGTTCAGTTCGTGTGTTCGATTACCACGCTATCCAGTAAGTTTTTGATTTTCTTGCTCTTAAAGAGATCAACATTAATTGCGTTTAAAATGGGAGGGAGAAAATAGCGTGCCTTAATTCTGTTTAAAACGAGAAAGAAATTCGTGTTAATTACGGTGCATAAGGAAGGAAATTAATTGCGTCTAAAATAACAGGGAAAGAGTATAGCCTGCATTCATTCTGTTTAAAACAAGAAAGAAATCCTACTTCAATAGTCAGTATAGATATGTGTGTATCAACAACGACTCTGATTATCATATGAACGTGCCCTTGTAATTGTATGGTGCATTTTTATTCAAAACCTACTCCGATAGTCAGCAGAGCTACTGGTTTATCAAAACCTACTCCGAGAGTCGATATAGGTACTATTTATCAAAACCGACTACGATGAGGGTCTATGGTGATAACTCCAAACACTAATTATACTTTTAGTTGCACAATTCTAATGTCAATATGGAGCTAACCTTTTTTTCTTATGCAAATATGGCATTGGAGTTATGTTGAAGACTTTTAACGGTATAAGACATCCTAAAAACACAAGAAAATTGCAATTAGGTCCTTAGAGAGCCAAACAAATTCAAACTCCAACATTAGCTGAATATGCGCCACTGTTGCCGCTCAATCACAAGAGATGGCCTGGCATTGTACCCTGATGCCGATAAGTTGTGTGCTAAGTATAGCTGGACGAACACACGAAAGATGAAGCCGATATCATAGAAGCCATGTTCCGATAAAAAATCGTAGAGCCGAACCACCTCCTGAACAAACTTCTGCCAGATTCACTATGGCGCCGAAAAGGGAGCACGGATCACCATAGAGTGATCTGTTACCCAGTAAAACAATCAACGTGAGAAGAAAGGCCACAGCCACACTGCTAGCGCAAAAAACATCGGGGGAACATTACCTTGATCCCCAAGGGATGTCCTTCCGTCATCATCTTCGTTTGTTGTCGGCAACACCACGACCACAAAAGAGTAGGAAAAAAGAGGATCATTACATGTATAATTGTCCGATACGAGAACACATCAAGCGTCCGCCCAAATCCAAAGGACCCGAGATGACACTGCTTATCGGATCCAACACCGATAGTCGAGGCAACCGCTGCTTCGAGATGGGAATGACTACCGAGAGTCTAATCTACAAGAGTAGATGAGAACGGCTACCCCCTAGCCCCGTCATATATAGGCGACGAGGGCTAGGGTTTACACAGAGCCTATCCGATCTCACGCCGCCATCACCTACCGCTTAATAAGGTTCCGAGATTCTACCCCCTTTCCTCTATTGCCGGAGCAGCCGACAGAGGCAAAGAAACCCCGATGAAACCGGAGTCCGGGGCGCCCGCCCCCTCCGCTCATCGGGTCGGCTGCGGTGGCTAGGTTTTCACAAGGCTGAGGCGAACCGACGAGAGCACCGACCTTTTTTTTTTCTTATGGTAATTATGTTGGAGTACTTTTTTTTTTGAGACAAACCAACACAGCTTTATTCAACCGTCACACAGTTTACAAGGGCGAACAAAAGATCTCGAGGGTGACCCAACCAGACATGTATGTTGGAGTACTAAACCTTATTGAGTTGGTTGAGGACGATCAAGCCCACCTGAAGAAGATGGATCCAACCCAACCCGTACGGGCCGTGACCCGCCGCGACCGGGTCGTGACCGCCGCTGCGCCTCTGTTGCACGCCTGTCCGGCCGCGGCACCACCTGAGCCGCCACCTGTGACCCCGTTGCAACGAGCCATGCGTGTCCGCACAGAAGATCCCGCGGCGTGCCCTCGATCCACGCGGAGCAGCGCCCCCAGCCGTCGGATCTGGGGCTGAGCGCACTCTGGACGGCCGCCGTGCCTCCCTCCCCGTCCCCGGACAGCACAGCGGCAGAATCCAGTCCCCACTGACACCGCGCCGGCCTCGCCTCCCTCGACACTCACTCCCCCTCCCCGTCCTCCGGCGCACTCTCCCCCATTTAAACCCCTCCGTCTCCGGCCAGCCCCCCCTTCACCGCCACCCACCCAACCCTCGGGAGCATCGACCGCCGGAGCCCCCCCTCGTCCAGCCGAGGCCACCTGGGTTTCCTCCGGCCCCCGCCTCCGGCCCCACCCCGCCGCAGGTACGGCCCGGCACCGCCGCTCCCCCCTCCCACCCAACATTCCCGTTCGCGCCTCGCTGGTAGCCCGGCGCCGTAGATCCTTCGATTGCCCCTCCCCTTCGCCGCGCCTCCAGGCCCGCCCACCCTCCCTCCCTCCGCCCCTGCGCGGCACTCGTCGTCGTCGTTGCCGTCCTTCTCCTTCGCTCCGCCCGGCTGGCGCGGGCCTACCCGGGCTGGACGGATCCGTTCCGTCGGCGACGAACCCTAGAAAAGATTATTTCCCCCAAAAAGCTTGTTTTTTTTTTCTCTTCAACGAGAAGACGGTAACTGACGAAAGTTTGGGGTTTCAGTCACCTACACGCATGCCGAAGGCCCCCCTTGTTAGATCTCCCCGTCTGTGATTAAGCACTGCTGCTTGCGTTGTATTATTGATTGATTGACGGGATTGAGATTGTTGGGGCACATAGACGGGACGATCTGTCTGTATTTGTTTTGACAAGCGTTCGTTGGCTTCCAATGCACCTCCTCGGCTCGCCGACGGTGATGATTGTGTTTGGTGTTAGGGTAGCCGGCATCATTGTCTTCTGCGTACCTAGCGACGTTGGAGTAAGTTAGGGTAGGGTTTCTTTTTATTCGTGCAATCGGTTGCTAGTCGTTTTGTGATACTTAGCGCACTGTAAGACACATAGATGGGATGATCTCTGTTTGTAGTTGCTTCGACGAATGTTAAATGGCTTCCAATGCACGCCATCTGTCCGCGAACGGTAATGATTGTGAGCCAGGGGTCTCAACACCATGACTTGTTTGGGTCAGGGTAGCCAACATCATTGTTTTCTGTTTACGTAGTGGCAATTGGTGACTTGATTGGAGTAAGTTAGATTAGAGTTTCTTTTTGTTTGTGCAATCGGTTACTAGTTGTTCTGTTCTATGTACCGCACTGTAAGCGACATACTACCTCCCTGCCAAAATATAGGTAGTAGATGGGTAGGATCTCTGTTTGTAGTTGCTTTGACAAATGATGTTGAATGGCTTGCAGTGCACGGCATCTGTTCGTGAACGGTAATAATTGTGAGCCAGGGGTGTCAACACTGTGACTTGTTTGGTGTTAGGGTAGCCGACATCATCGTTTTCTACTTCTGTAGCGGCGTTGGAGTAAGTTACGGTAGGGTTTATTTTCATTTGTGCAATCCGTCACTGGACGTTCTGTGCTACGTAGCGCACTCTACGCCACATGCTTCATTTATTAACCTGCTGGGATTGAGGTATTCACCTTTTTGAGAGAACACTGCACACGTGCGTGTGTACATGTACCACGTGTATCATTTCGATAATTCAATTTCCAATATTTAATGCTGTACCATATATGGCATTTATATTGCCTTTTTCAATTCAAATTATCAATATCTAACCTGTTGTTTTATGACGGCGTCGTGAATCGCGATACTTGACAGGGTTTTAACTGCCTGTGCTTGCGTAATGGAAGATCCACAAAGCGATAGTGGGCAATCAGCAAACGGCGCTGAGCCTGAGCTGGACTCTATGCAATTGGATGACAATGAAGAGAGCATGTCCCATACCGTGGATGATTCAAATGGACAGTCTTCTATGGATGTTGACAGAGAACAGCTTTCTATTGATGCTGATATGAATGGGAAACCATCCTCGGATGGTGATGGTAAGGGAAAGTACTCTTCTGAGTCACATGCAGAAGTTCCAATTGACATGAGCCTGGGAAGCCTAGAGAAGTTTTGCAAGGAAGCATCAAGGTCATTTTTTGATGAGTTTGGTCTGATTAGCCATCAGATAAATTCTTACAATGAGTTTGTCTCACATGGGCTCCAAGAGCTTTTTGATTCACTTGGAGAAGTGACTGTCGAGCCAAGTTATGATTTGTCAAAGAAAGGGCCCGGTGGTTGGAAGCATGCTGTTATCAGGTTTGGTAGAGTGAAACTGGAAAAGCCTGTATTTTGGTCTGGCAGAGATGATGTTGATGAGGAGTCACTTAAGCTCAAGCCTAGACATGCTCGCCTCCAAAATATGACATATTCCTCCAAAATGGAAGTAGAAGTGCATATTCAGGTCAGCAGTCTCCATGTTCTTTATTGCCAATTACTTACTCTTTTATGCTGTTGTCTGTTTATGAAGTGTTGAACACATGCACGCAATCTTTAGAATCGATGCCCCTAAAATTACTTGGAACTGTAAAATGCTGTGACATGCATGTCATGACCCTGTTTTTATGCTGTTGACAACACACATTTTCAATCCTGTTCTTGTAAGTTAATCCTGTAAAAAGACACGAGACCTTGGCTGTCTATTTACTGATCTTGTGAAGCTGACGTCATCTTCATTTAATTTGCTAGTTGTTTTATTCCCTGGTACCCTAATTAATATAGCAAAATAGTCCATTGACAGAACATGAGATGGAGCAGTCAAGGAACAAATGGCTGCTTGATGTTCCCAGATTAGCTCAGCAGTCAGCAACATACGTAGTTGTAGATATCACTCACGTGTGCTAATGCTTTATGCGCTTGATCCTATTGAACTGTTGTGTTGGTATGTTAGTTTACTTTAGTAAACTATGTGCTAAGATGTCTCATGGTGTGTACTCATATTTGTGCACTTAGGTGTTACAGTCATTGAGTCACTCAATTAACTGACGTGTTCTAAACTGTTAACAGATTTATTCTATGGAGAAAAGTGACAAGTCTAAAACAGAGAAAGATCCTTTTGGTCACAAGAGAGTTCTTATGGATGAAACTCATGTGGTGAATATTGGCCGCCTTCCAGTTATGGTTAATTCAAATTTATGCTGGTTGCGTGAACTCAGGGAAAGTGACTGCCTTTATGATTCTGGTGGATACTTTTTGATCAGGGGAATGGAGAAGGTATAATTCTATTGATCTCTCTTTGCTTATTTTAGTTGATGCATCATGCAGGGAGTGTTGTATTATCAAATGTTTTAAACACTTCTTTTGTCACTAAGACGGAGTACAGAGCTTGTGAGCTTTCTTAGTTTTCTTTTAATTATATATGCTACTGAAATCATTCTGAGAAAAGAGAGTTTACATGAGTACCATGTGAATTGGTCTGTTTCCATATGTTGAACTCTTGTGTGTTAGCCCTGTTCCGCAAATATGATCTCAAAAAGCTACAATATGTTATTAGAACAGTATGATAAAATTCTACCAAACTAGCTAAATAGCCATGCCTTGCTACGGATAAAATAATAATATGATTGATCATGTTAAGCCATTATTTACTGGCCTACTCTTACATACTTTAGGAACACCGTCATGCCTACCTGAGTTCACCCTAGACCAGCGTCACGCAGGCACATTTGTGCTCCTTGTTATCTTTAGATCTTTAAGAGGCGGTTACCTTAGTTTGTGTGGCAGTGTCTAGTTGGTTACTTTGTTACATCTTGTTAGAGATCTTTTAATAATGTGGGAAATTGAGGTAGGAGGTTTGGATGAACCACACGTCATCCGCTCCAGCCTATGTAACATACTAGTGAAGATTTTCCAAAGTTAGGTCAATGTTTTAAATGAAGATGAGCTTCTGCTGATAACACTGACATGTGCGGACTCAGTTCGTGATCTTGTTGGTCCAGTTAGATATTCTCCTGGGGTGTGACTCTTAGAGTAATAACTGTACTAAAAAAGGCATTTTTTTCATAACATATGTGCTGTGCTTCTTGGATCTCACTATGGTCACTGTGGTTCCATTGTTGAACACTGCAGATATTTATTGCCCAAGAGCAAAGATGCTTGACTAGGATTTGGATTGCTGACCGGCCTGTCTGGACTGTTTCTTATTTGTCTGAAATCAAACGAAGACGCATATATGTGAAGCTGATTGATTCTACAAAGAATAATGATTTCAGTGGCAGCAAAATCATTTCCATTTCCTTCTTGTATGCCAATCTGCCGATTTGGCTAATGTTTTTTGCGCTAGGCGTATCATCTGATAAGGAAGCATTTGATATGATAGATATGGGAGACTGTGATGCTTCTGTTATCAACGCGATATCTGCAACTATTAGTGAATCTGACGAACTGTGTGAAGGCTTTCGTAAGTCTGATAAAGCCCGACAGTGTGTTGATGATAAGGTCAAGAGTTCAAAATTTCCTCCAGGAGAGTCATTTGATGATTATATCGCTAAATATCTCTTTCCTGGTATAAAGGGGAATAGGAATAAAGCTCTTTTCTTAGGTTACATGGTCAAATGCCTTCTAATGGCCTTTACTGGGAAGCGCAGATGTGATAATAAGGATGATTTCAGGAACAAGAGGCTGGAGTTACCTGGTCAACTGCTTGGAAGAGAACTTCGGGCGCATCTTAGGCATGCAGAGAGGCTCATGGTTAAGGCCATGCAGAGAGATTTGAATAGTGACCGTGATCTAGAATTTCCAATGCGCTATCTTGATGCTTCAATTATTACTAATGGTATAAATCGTGCCTTCGCTACTGGTTCTTGGTGCCATCCCTACAGAAGAAATGAAAGATGCTCAGGAATTGTTGCAACGCTCAGGAGAACAAATCCTCTTCAAATGATGTCAGACTTGAGGAAAAGTCGCCAGCAGGTTGCTTATGCTGGGAAAGCTGGTGATGCAAGATATCCGTAAGTAATTTCTTAAACCAAGTGCTGCACACTTACATGCCCCCCCCCCCCCCCCCCCCCCTTTTTTTTTTTTTGCTTTTTATGCCCTTATGCGAACTAACCTGAAGAAAAAACCTTGCAGCAATCCATCTTACTGGGGAAAGATGTGTTTTATGTCCACTCCTGATGGTGAAAACTGTGGACTTGTGAAAAATCTAGCTGTTACTGCTATTGTTAGCTCTAGAGTGGCACAGCCATTGATTGACAGATTTGTTTCTTGTGGAATGAATAAACTGGATGAAATTCCTGCTAAGAAGATTCCCCAAATGGACAAGATCTTCCTGAATGGTGATTGGGTAGGATCCTGTGCTGATCCAGCTTCATTTGTCATGCGTTTAAGGTGCATGAGACGCGGTGGTCTGATCGATCCACAGGTTTGCTCTCTTTCCCATGGTTAGAAGCATTTGGCCGAGTATACATTGTCCTTTATCTAGATGTTTGGTGTCTAGGTTCAGTGATACATCATACGTACCATGTTTAGTTAAGAAGAATTGCTGATGATGTGTCGTAAGTCTTGGACAGGTCTAATTTGCATGCTTGGTTAATCATAGATCGATGCAAGTTAAATCCAATCTGCTTGAATATAACAGTTTCCATAGTGCATGCCTTCTTACTTCTACCATGCAATCTAGCATCATGATGCTCTGTTTTCTATATTTTGTACTCCCTCTGTAATCGTTCTATCGAGTTCTTGTAATTATTGTCATGTTTAATTTGTCGGTACTATCTCCCTAAATGTATTTTTCCTTTTGTAATTCCTACTATGCATTTCTGTCGTGTTTCCAATTTGGTATTTGAGTAATGTAATTTTAGATTGCTTCCTTATCTGACGCACAATAATGGAGATACCTGTT
The DNA here is from genome assembly GCF_018294505.1 of Triticum aestivum. Taxonomy (NCBI): domain Eukaryota; kingdom Viridiplantae; phylum Streptophyta; class Magnoliopsida; order Poales; family Poaceae; genus Triticum; species Triticum aestivum. Next base: position 616,027,554 of record NC_057799.1, on the reverse strand, counting down.
GCTACATATGTTTTCTATTTGCCCACTATAATTCCTACTATGCATTTCTGTTGTGTTTCCAAAATTTTGGTATTTGAGTAATGTAATTTTAGATTGCTTCCTTATCTGACGCACAATAATGGAGATACCTGTTGCTACATATGTTTTCTATTTGCGCACTATGTGCTAATGTTTTATGCAGCAGTGTCATTTGTCGTATTGCTTATGCTTCATGTTCCGTCTGATCAGGTTGAAATCAAAAGGGACAAGCACCAATCTCCCGGAGAAGTACGGGTGTTTTCTGATGCAGGGCGATTACTCAGGCCTCTTCTTGTGGTTGAGAACCTAAATAAAATTACAAAACGGAAGGGCTCTCCGTACTCTTTTCAGGCACTAATGCAGCAAGAAATTATTGAGTTCATTGGTGTTGAAGAGGAGGAAGATATACAATGTGCCTGGGGAATCAGGTACCTATTTCAGAGTAGTGGAGAGGAGGTTTCTGGTTATACTCACTGTGAGCTGGATCTTTCTTTTCTGTTGGGATTAAGCTGTGGTCTTATCCCTTTTGCAAATCATAATTTTGCTCGAAGGGTGCTGTACCAAGCAGAAAAGCACTCACAGCAAGCTATTGGATACTCCACAACAAATCCACTTACCAGAGTTGATACTCTTTCTCATCAGCTTTACTACCCTCAGAGACCCCTTTTCAAAACAGTTTCAGCTGATTGCATCGGCAGATCAGATTATACTTTTGGAAGAAAAGATGACTTTGCTAGGCCTGAATATTTCAATGGACAAAATGCGATAGTGGCAGTCAATATTCATCAGGGATTTAACCAAGAGGACTCCCTGGTTATGAATAGAGCTTCTCTTGAACGTGGTATGTTTAGAACTGAGCTCATGCGGAGCTATAAGGCAGAAGTAGAGACCAAAGGGCCCAGCAAACGACTGAAAATGAAGGAGAAAGTAAACTTCGGCAAAATGGAAAGCAAGAGAGGACGAGTTGACAATCTTGATGATGATGGATTACCTTTTGTGGGTTCAAGTCTTCAGATTGGTGACATTATAATTGGGAAAGTGTCAGAATCTGGTGAGGACCATAGTATTAAGCTGAAGCATACAGAGAAGGGAATGGTCCAGAGAGTGTTGCTCTCAGCCAATGATGAGGGGAAGCATTTTGCTGTTGTATCTTTAAGACAGGTATACGTTCAGTAAAGAATAACTATTACTCCCTCCTTTCCGGTTTATAAGGCTTATCTTAACTTTTTTGTTTTTCCAATTTAGAGGGCTCATCTCCATCTCATTTTTAGTTTCCAATGCGCATTAAATCTTTGCATGCAAGAATTAAAAAGGAACACACCAATGCATGTAATGTTCCTACTCATCTAGTGGCCAAGCATGCATGCACTGTAATTAATCCAAATTAATGCATGAGTTTAATTGGGGTAGTTTTGTAAAGTACGAGATACATTCCTCCACTCACAAAATGCCTTGGTTGATGAGATTTGAGCCCTATAATCCGGAAGGGAGGGAGTATCTAGCACATTACATGCACTGAACTTTACTACTAGCAATTGTATTCACCTTATAAACAGTAGAACTCTCTGAATGTTTGCCTTCTGCTCTACACCAACAGAAGCCAACTGCAACTAAAATGCTTGTTAGTTGGGCTTGCTCTCCTTTCGTACGCCTAATAATATAGTACTCTCCCCGCCCCAAAATAAGTTTAGCACAAAGTTGTACTAACTTTGTACTAAATCAGCGACACTTATTTTGGGGAGGAGGGCTGCTTTTGGGCGGTTTAGTAATTATCTAGGTCTCAAGAGAATACTGTTGTATATATTCATCTTCCCATTTGTGAAGCAGAATTGGTTACCCTACTTTCCTACCATATAAGAGGGAAACAGGAGATTAGGAAGTTAATCATCAGTGTGCACTCATGATACCCAAGAGAAGTAATTGGTGCAAAGTGACCTTATCATACATAATTAATATGCCTGTGCTTAAAATATGTAGTAGTATACAATTACTCTTGTAGCAATTCAAAATTAGTTTAAGCAGAATGGTTGGTGGTAAGAGAACACTAGTTATGTGTGGTAATCCAACAAAACACCTCTTTGTATATCAGCTAAGTTTCTTCCCAGTGCATTTATTTCTATCATAAATGTGTCAGTACTCAGTTTACAAAAAAGAACTTTTTGGGAATGTGCAAGCAAAATTTTCAACTTTACCTAGGAGCGCAAGTGCATTTGTTGATATAGAGAAGGTATTACTAAGATTCTCACGGCACTAACAGTTTTATAGCGCTTACTGACATTTCATCACAGAAAGTACTTGTCATAGTTGCATTCAAACTCTTAAGCAAATATATGTGAATGGAGTATTGGAATACTAAAGTGCTGGAATCAATGCATATGGTGTTTAACTGTCTGGTGCATGGTCTTAATCTTTTCTGATTAAGCAAGTGATAGATATACACAGATATAATTTCTCGCAAAAAATGTGTGTGCATGTGTGCTGTGCGAAACAAAAGGGCAAAGCTAATGTAGCATCACCCTCACCAATGTTCAAAACAGCGGAAAGCGTAAGCTAAGCGGAGGGCCACAGCTTAGAGCAATGGGTGCTTAAATATTTTTTGAAATTGGCTAGAATTTGACAGATTTTGAATAATATACACAGGAAAATTAGGAAACATGGCACATGGGTAACTGAAATACAGTTCAAACCATAGCAAATACACATCAGGTTCAAATAGCAAGCAAAATAACAACTAAAATGTAGTTCAGTTCAAATAGACATAGCCTAATAAAGATCATGTAGCCAGAATATGAAGGAAATAGTTCCCGAACAGAGCCTACTAATAAGATAAATGGCATAATGCCATTATTGTGCAAGCAGACAACCAGTAGTTCCAAAACAGCCAAATTATGGCCAATTTTTTTAAAATTCTTAATCTACCGCTTAGGGCAAAAGCGAAGCAAGCGCCTTGCCATCGCTCAGCGCTTAAGCGTCGCTTAAAAGCGCTTTCTTGAACACCGAGCCTCACATGTTCCCCATTTTTTTCTTCGACGATACAAAAATATACATTTTCACATAAAACTGAAAGTGCACATTTTATTCCCAAAGGTACATCTAGTATCGTTTTTTGAAAACTTGAGGTGTACATACTACTACTTCCGTCTCAAAGTAAGTGTCTCAACTCTAGTACAACTTTATACTAAAGTTAGTACAAAGTTGAGACACTTATTATTGAGTGTAGAACATTGTTCGGACATGGTTGCCTAGCCTTTGCTAAGAGAAGAGATGAGGGAAACCTTTCTGGGTTGATCTGCCTAATCTTTGCCAGGAGAGGGAGATGGAGGGGAACCTTGGGGGGTTTGATCTGGGCTTAAGGTGTGCCTGACCGATGCCAGTGACACACTACCTCTTTGCTGTCGCTGGCAGTTTGAGTTGGTGGTGATGGTCACAAATAGGCAAATGTGCTGCCCAAGTCTCATTTTTTTCCATTTCACAAATTTATTTTGCTGTTGAGTACTATTATATAACATGATCAAGGTCAGCTAGGTGATACCCGCTACCCAGACATCCAGCTGGCCACCGGTCTCATATCATCTATTTCCCTATCCTTTTTTTGGAATCTTGAATTCCCTATCCTTTTTGCAATGTCTTTGAGCATGTGTTTCCTTTTGATAGCCATAAACTTATGTTGCTGACATGGATTTTCAGGTTCGATCACCTTGTGTTGGAGATAAATTTTCTAGCATGCATGGACAGAAAGGTGTTGTTGGTTTTCTGGAATCTCAGGAGAACTTCCCTTTTACCTGCCAAGGAATAGTTCCGGACATCGTGATAAATCCACACGCTTTTCCTACCCGTCAAACTCCAGGCCAGCTGCTTGAAGCTGCTTTGGGAAAGGGAATCGCTCTTGGTGGTAAAATCAGATATGCAACACCATTCACCACAGCAACAGTTGAAGTGATCTCGGAACAGTTGCACAAGTAAGTGTCTCCTTAATTCCAAACCAGCCCCTTTTTGAACATGGATACACCAGAGAGATATTTACTGATTTCAATGCTTGAGCACAGGGGTGGAGCTGTGTCTTGCCCACTATGGGCCATAGCCCCCCTCCCCCTCTTCCCTCAATATTGCAATCTATAGAAGTTAGAACTGCATACTAAGTGCCAATAAGTGCCTTAGCAAGAAAATCACTCCCCTCTTTGTATTTAATCTTTTCTCCTGAATGACGGCCACCTCTCCATTTTTGCTGTTATTTTCTATTAGTTGAATATTTTAATTGCCTGTACAGATTAAGTTAAATCTTTTGTGAATTTTTCTACATCACAAAAGGGCACCCTGCTATCCTGAAATGTTATATTCATTACTGTATTGTTATAGAGCAAAGTAACGGCAGTGTAATGTTACAAGTGGACATAATGACCTGCATAGTTGTGCTGATAGTTTTATTCCTGATCTATTGATCAATTGGATGAACATGTTCTGATTAAAAATTGGGTAGAACTTATGATACATGTTTTGTAAGTTCCACACTTCTGCTTCTGACATTTCATTTCCTTGTATTTATACTTGTCTGAGTCTGAAACAGACCAGCATATGATTTGACATTTGACTTCTAGATTTCCTACGGTTGACATATCTTGTTATATGTGATTATGCACTTCTGTAGTATTATTTTTCACATTCGCTGTTCACCTCTAATGATCATAAACCGGTCGTTGACAACGGTAAAATGACATTCTTCTGTTCTTGTATCATCATAGAAGAACAGAATCCAGTAAATGTAACAATTGAGCAGGAATTGAACTGTTTAGCACAATAATCAGATATCCATTGTTTTCTTCAATCTCACCAGGCGTTGTAGTATCTATATTACCCCCTGTGAGTCATACTGCATAGTTATGCAGGAAATACCTTTTGAGTTTAGCTACCAGTTCAGGCTACATTCCAGTACACGTTGTTGCGTAATTAAATGTCCAAAATTGACGCATCTTGTTGTATTCCAGGCTTGGGTTTTCAAGAGGGGGAGCTGAAAGCGTTCTCAATGGCCAAACCGGCAAAAGGATGCAGCAACTGATCTTCGCAGGCCCCAACTTCTACCAGAGGCTGATCCACATGGCCGAGGACAAGGTGAAGTTCCGCAACACGGGGCCGGTGCACCCGCTCACGAGGCAGCCCGTCGCTGACAGGAAGAGGTTCGGCGGGGTCAAGTTCGGGGAGATGGAGCGCGACTGCCTGCTGGCCCACGGCGCGGCCGCCAACCTCCACGAGCGGCTCTTCACGCTGAGCGACTTCTCGGAGATGCGCATCTGCCAGACGTGCGAGCGGGGGGCGAACGTCATCATGCGGCCCGTCTCGGGCGGGCGGAAGATCCGGGGCCCCTACTGCGGGTTCTGCAAGTCCTCGGAGAACATTGTCAAGATCGCCGTCCCCTATGGCGCCAAGCTGCTCTACCAGGAGCTCTTCAGCATGGGCATCTGCCTCAAGTTCCAGACCGAGGTCTGCTAGACCGAGCTTCGTCGTCGTTGGCTCGTGGTGTGTGTATATAGGTTATCTGTCTATCTATCTATGGTGACTTATGGACATGTAGCTGGTTAAGGTCCTCCGTGGTTATGGACATGTGTAGTGGCTATGTGAAACTCCTTGTGACGATGGCGTTTGCGTAGCCTGGACAGGTGTGTTCATGTGGAGCGAAGCTGCTCGTGCAGTGCAGGATGTCTTGTGCCTCTGGCCTGAAGAAATTCTGTTGAAACACTGCTAGCTGGTTGAACCTGTTTCACTGTGCCCCTGGAATGAACTTTTATCCTAGTGAACAGAATTAGCTTGTGGCATGCCTGGTTGGTTTGAGCTGTTCGTGTTTGCTGTCGAATGTGTAACCGAGTTCGTGTTGACTGCTGAACTGCCGACACCACCGTGGATCGGAGCACATTACTGTGAACACACAAAGTGGCCAAAACCGACGAGATGCCCTGATACAACAAACATACAATCAAGCTGCAACAGCAAGAGGAAAAGGAGAAGAAACAATCCTATCACCCCTACCATATGATTGTACAAGCATCGCAAGGGAGATCACAGGGACAAAACCCTCCTCCCTACCTGGACGAACTAGAGAGCCAAGAAGTGTGAATGGGGGAACTCCAATTGAGACGTCGACGGCCTCTCCTCCTCCTACGGCATCAGGAGGAAGAAGAGAAGCTCCCGCCGCATCGCCATCATCTCGCTTCTGCGAATGATGCTTCTCCAAAGATACAGATACTTATACCCCAAGTATCTCCATCCATCTTCATGCCCTCTCCAAGTATCTCCTCTGCTTTGAAACTAGTCATCATCTGGGTCTCTGAACTTTGATCGACGACAGGGATCGAGTGCATTGAACCTGGACACCTTCTTGTAGCTAGCTTTTCGCTCTGTTGTATGGCCTTTGGGATTTGGGAATATTAGCCATCGATCCTGTGGTGGCACCTCACATAGTGTGTTGCCATCAGTGTCACAGTGGCTTTTCTCCGCCTGCCCACGCTATACAGTCACGCACGCATAATGAGACAACTAGCCAGCCCATTGGACAGGTTTTCTAATGTGAAATACTCCCTCCGTTCCAAAATAGATGACTCAACTTTGTACTAACTTTGTACTAAAGTTAATACAAAGTTGAGTCATCTATTTTGGAACGGAGGGAGTACCAGATTAGGTCCATGTGCTCTGGCATCTGGGTTACCAAATGTGTCCTAGTTCGCATTATTTGTGTATGTAGTAGCTGCCCTTTTGTTAACACTGTTTATCCCCTAAAAAAAGTTGACACTGATGAACATGAAGTCCCACCGACCACCGACATGCAACCGGCAAGTGAAAATACTTTAGCTGTGTATATGATGATCTCACGCTTAGTTCGTTGCAAAGTCACTAGCTAGTAGGAGTACAAGATTATCTTCACACTCTCCGCTTATGTTCTCAACATGGATTCTCTTCTCCTGCTGACTGATGGCACATTTCAAAGACACTAGTATTTGTGAAAAGTAGTGCTAACAGCACTAGTCGAGTACATTGGTAGGTCATCAAGGTACTGAAACCACTGTTTAATAAACTCTGCATAAACACTGTGATCTGCTGCATCACAGTGTGAAATGTTCACACGAAAAATGCATTTTCTCTTCCACCAAAGTGCCTGATTGCTTTAATTTTCTTCTACCTAAGTTCCTTATGAGCCATGACTTTATCAAGGTACTGCACCACAGCACTATTGCAACGAAAACATCCACCCATGAGATGTATGGAACATTTTCCTGCAACAAATTGTTAGCCCCTGTCCTGCAAATGGCGCAACCTTTGCACCAGTTGCATGGCATGATAATGATAATTATAGCGTGATCCCTGCACTGCACCCCCTTTGCGCTGACAGAAATGTTCGTGGACACAAACTGAACAATGTCGGCAACGACACTGATCTCTAACTAGCTAGGTAGCTGCTTGAGGAGATAAGGAATTTGCAGGCTGGGCACGCACCTTTACACCATAAGCTTTTGTACGATTCGGAATTGCCAATCTTGGGCATAGAAGGCCACATCTCACGAGATTCCCTTGGCTCTAGCTAGCCAGCTTCATTCTAACCTAGGCTGCATCACGGCTAGGTTCATTGCCAGGTTCATCATCCGTCCAGCACCAAGACCATGTATTGCATTTCGCACCGCAGTCCACAGGAGACAACAAGCTTGCTACCAGATCTCCAGTCTTTCGTCTAGAGTTATAAATAGCAGCCGCGTATGCGCTCATCAGCAGAGCAGATTAAACAAGCGAAGTGTGGTCCAGGAGATGAACATGAGTTCTCTCTTAGCTAGTTTAGTTGGTTGTCACCTGGAGTTCTCCTCAAACCACTTCAGTTGCTAGCTAGCTTCTGCCTCGTTCTTGCATTGGCACTGTTTTATAAGTGCGCAATGCAGGGATATAGAGTTTTGCATAGTGAAGTGTTTGGGGGAACTTTGGGTGCCAACCAGCGGTATCGGTAGGATTTGAGAGCGTTTGCGCTTGGGTGCATGGGGATTAATCGAGTTTGGCTTCATCGGGAGTTCTCTTCAAGCACTCCAGGATGCATCTTTTCGAGAACTTATCTGAAGTGTTTGGGGGAACTCTCGGTGCCACCAAGCATTTAGTAGACATTGGCCACATATCACCAGAGAAATGCACCAATGAGCTAAGAACCACGTTTGATATTACTGGGAGTTCCCTTCAAGCACTTTACGTAGCACTTTTAAAAGGTATTATGTGAAGTGTTTGGGGGAACTCTTGGTGCAACCAAGCACTTAGCGGATATTGCAAGTCATAAACCACACCAAGATGTACTACAAATCACGTTTGGGGATTACCAGGAGTTCCTTTCAAACACTTCACTAAGCACCTTTCCGAGGGCTTACGTGAAGTGTTTTTTTTGGGGGGGGGGGGGGGGGGGGGCTCTCAGTGTAACCAAGCATTTGCTAGATAGTGGCCACAAACTACAAGAGTTGTACCAATGGAGAATCACGTTTGGTATTACCATGAGTTCCCTGTAGGCACTTCATGAGGCACTATTTCAAATGCCACCGTGAAGTGTTTGGGGGAACTCTTGGTGCCACCAGCTTTACTCAATGCCGGACAAGAACCCAAAGAGCTGATCAACACAAGACATGTTTGGTATTACCACGAGTTCCCTGCAAGCACTTCACGACGCATTATTCAAAAATGTCACCAAGATCCGAGAACCACGTTTGGTATTACCGGGAGCTCCCTTAAAGCACTTTACAAAGCACATCTTTCAGGTATTATGTAAAGTATTTGGGGGAACTCTTGGTGAAACCAAGCACTTAACAGATATTGCAGGTCATAAACCACAAGAGTTCCCTTCAAACACTTTATGAAGCACCTTTCTAAGAGCTTATGTGAAGTGTTTGGGGGGGGGGACTCCCGGTGTAATCAAGAATTTACTAGATACCGGCGCGAATCACAAGAGTTGTGCTAGTGGTGAATCATGTTTGGTCTCACCGTGGGTTCCTTGCAAGCACTTCACTAGGCATTATTTCAAACGCCACTGTGAAGTGTTTGGGGGAACTCTTGGTGATGCTAAGCTCTATTTAGTGCCAGTCAAGAACCAAAGGGGATGATCATCACAAAGCATGGTGATGCCAAGCTTTATTCAATGTTGTCCAAGAACTAGAGGAGATGATCAGTACGAGGCATGTTTAGTCTTACCGTGGGTTTTCCTTCTAGCACTTCAGGAGGCTTTATTTCAAACGCCATTGTGAAGTGTTTGGGGGAACCCTTGGTGATGCCAATACTTAATGTCGGCCAAGAACTAGGAGGGACTATCAATATGAAGCATGTTTGGTGCTACCGTGGGTTCCCTGCAAGCACTTGACGAAGCATTATTTGAAACACCATGCGAAGTGTTTGCGGGAACTCTTGGTGATGCCAAGCTCTAAGAATTAGCTGAGATGGTCAATACGAAGCATGTTTTGTCTTACCGTGGGTTCCCTGCAAGCACTTCACGATGGATTACTCCAAATGCCACTATGAAGTGATTGGGGGAAGTTTTGGTGATGCCAAGCTTTACTCAAGAATTAGGAACAATGATCAATACAAAGTATGTTTGGTTTTACCATGGGTTCCCTACAAGAACTTCACGAGGCATTATTTGAAATGCCAATGTGAAGTGTTTGGGGGAACTCTTGGTGGCACCAAGCTTTTATAAATGTTGGGCAAGAACCAAGTGATATGCTCAATAGGAAGCAAGTTTGGTCTTACCATAGGTTCGAAACAAGCACTTCATGACTCATCATTTGAAAGACCACTATGAAATGTTTGGGGGGGGGGGGGGGGGACTCTCGGTATCACAAAGCAAGTGGTGGGCGTTGTTTGAGATGATCAAACGAGATGTTCCATCGAAATAGCAGTTAGGTATCATCATGAGCTGCTTCCAACAACTTTACATCGCATCATAAAAATGTCGCTCTCAATAATTTTTTTGGCGCAATGTGAGAAGTTGCTTTTGTCGAATATGAGAGGGGTTAGGGAGAGATAATTTTTTAACATCCGTGCACACCTCCTGGTTGAAGTGCATTAGTGAGTGGGTGCGATCCTATTTTCTGTTTGTTTCTTCTTTGTCACTCACATGTTTTAGTCACAAATGAAGGAGAGGCTTGAGAACTTGCTAGTATATATGTGGGACCTTCATGACAATGCATGCAGGTCGGTGCTTTGCATACAGTTGATAGCAACCTTTTCTTTGTGCTAATAGTTTCAATTGCAACATTTCAAGTTCAGTGTAGTTATAGGCTGAGCGTTGGTGCACAGAGGATTAATGAAATCAATGAAGAAGTTGATAAAGAAACGGTTGTTGCAGAATCTCATGAAATACAAATTGACCTTGATAAAGAAAATTAAATTCATGTGTCTATGAATTCCTGTATAGTTGCTACACCCTAGGGAGTGACATTTGACAGAAAAATCTCTCCAATGCTAAAGGGACTAAAGCTTCTTTACATGATAATCAACAAGATCATATTGGGGTGGGAGATGATGCTAATAAAATGAAGTTAGTTGATGTTGCTGCAAGAGTTCAAATGGCCAAGGAAAAGCTACCCTAGATGAAGCAACAAGAAGGAGTGGTATGCACAATAAAGGGATGAAGGGCAGACTATGGATAAAGCTACTAAGAGCATCTCCAGCCGCGGCCCCAAGAGGCCCCCAAGGTGACTTTTTTCACGCCGACGCCAAAATTACCCCCCCCCCCAGTCGCGCCCCCAAGACGCCGAAATCCGCCGGCTCGGCCCATTTTTGGGCCCGGCAATCCCAGGCCGAACTACGTCGGTATTTCCCCAAAGAGGAAGGGATGATGCAGCACACCTACGGTAGGTATTTTCCTCAGTGATGAGACCAAGGTTATCGAACCAGTAGGAGAACCACGCAACACCACGTAAACAGCTCTTGCCCACAAAGAACAAGTACTTGCAACCCGACGTAAGAGAGGGGTTGTCAATCCCTCACGGGTAAAAGGATAGGTAAAATTGTAGTAGATTGGATAAATAGATCTCGCGGGAACGCGATATAAAATAAATAGTAATAAATTGCAGTAAGGTATTTTTGTATTTTTAGATTAATAGATCTGAAAATAAAAGCAAATAAAAATAGATCGCGAAGGCAAATATAATAAAGAAGAGACCCGGGGGCCGTAGATTTCACTAGTGGCTTCTCTCGAGAAAAATAGCATACAGCGGGTAAACAAATTACTGTTGGGCAATCGATAGAACTTAAAATAATTATGACTATATCGAGGCAATGATCATTATATAGGCATCATGTCCAAGATTAGTAGGCCGACTCCTGCCTGCATCTACTACTATTACTCCACACATCGACCGCTATCCAGCATGCATCTAGTGTATTAAGTTCATGGAGAAACGGAGTAATGCAATAAGAACGATGATATGATGTAGACAAGATCTATTTATGTAGAGACCCCATCTTGTTATCCTTAATAGTAACGATACATACGTATTGGTTCCCCTTCTGTCACTGGGATCAAGGACCGTAAGATCGAACCCATCACAAAGCACCTCTTCCCATGGCAAGACAAATCGATCTAGTTGGCCTAACTAAACCAAAGATTCAAAGAAGAAATACGAGGCTATAAGTAATCATGCATATAAGAGATCAAAGAAACTCAAATAATTTTCATGGATAAAAACATAGATCTGATCATAAACTCAAAATTCATCGGATCCCAACAAACACACCGCAAAAAGAGTTACATCAAATAGATCTCCAAGAGACCATTGTATTGAGAATCAAAAGAGAGAGAGAGAGGAAGCCATCTAGCTAGTAACTACGGACCCGTAGGTATACAATGAACTACTCACACATCATCGGAGAGGCACCAATGAGGATGATGAACCGCTCCGTGATGGTATCTAGATTGGATCTGGTGGTTCTAGAACTTGCGGCGGCTGGAATTGATTTTCGCCGACTCCCCTAGGGTTTCTGGAATATTGGGATATTTATAGAGCAAAGAGGCGGTGCGGGAGGCCACCGAGGTGGGCACAACCCACCTGGGCGCGCCTGGGCCCCCAGGCGCGCCCTGGTGGGTTGTGCTCCCCTCGGAGCCCCCCTCTGGTACTTATTTGGCCCAACAGGTGTCTTCTGGTACAGAAAAAATCTCCAAAAGTTTCGCTGCGTTTGGACTCCGTTTGGTATTGATTTTCTGCGAAGTAAAAAAGCAAGCAAACACAACAACTGACACTGGGCACTATGTCAATAGGTTAGTCCAAAAAAATGATATAAAGTTGCTATAAAATGATTGTAAAACATCCAAGAATGATAATATAAAAACATGGAACAATAAAAAATTGTAGATACGTTGGAGACGTATCAGGGGGACGCTTGGGGGCTTCGGCGGAAGGGAAAAACCGCGTCTGGGACACACTGTCAAGCAAAAAGTCATCTTGCACATCCAGATCCCCCCTCCGTGCGCACGTCCTCCCGCCGCCTTGCCGATCCTGGCGCCGCCCACCCCCCCACCACCGCTAGATAGGCCATTCCCCGCTGGAAAAGAGAGAGGCTTTCGCCGCGGCAACTTATCCACCACCTTCCTGGACGAGTTTTCCGGCGCTCTGGCCTCGCAGGGCGGGATACCGGCGACTGTGCGCCCACCACGCCCGCCAGGTGTTCGACGATTTGCCTGCTCGGTGATGGACTCGAACGATGAGGAGGCGCTCGCGGCGCTACTGGAGGAGGAAGCCGATGCCGACGTCCAGGATGAAGAGCATATCATGGTCCTTGCCGCCCTGGCCGGCCTGCTCACGAGCAATGTAAAGCCGTGGCAGCTGAAAGCAAATAACCAGCATCGGCTGGAAGGCTATTGCATGCTCTACTCCGACTACTTCGCCGATGCTCCACTGCATGGCGACAAAGTATTTCGGCGCCGTTATCGGATGAGCTGAAAGCTTTTCCTCAGGATTGTGGATTCCATCCGGGAGTTCGACAACCACTTCAAGTGCAAGAAGGATTGCACCGGCACACTTGGATTCACCTCAATCCAAAAGTACACGATATCTATGAGGATGCTTGCATACAGAGCTCCCGGTGATTCACTCGACGACTATGGGCGCATGGCCGAGTCCACGACCATTGATTGTTTCCACAAGTTCTGCAAGACAGCAGTGGCAGTGTTTGGACCGCAGTACTTGCGATCACCTAATGCTGAAGACACTGCTCGGATTCTAGCACAGAATACAGCAAGAGGATTTCATGGGATGCTTGGAAGCATCGACTGCATGCATTGGAAATGGAAAAACTGTCCATTTGCTTGGCAGGGGATGTACAAAGGCGCCAAAAGCGGCTGCAGTGTGGTTTTTGAGGCAGTGGCCACACAGGACCTTTGGATTTGGCACTCCTTCTTTGGTATGCCAGGAACTCACAATGACATCAACGTAATGCAGTGCTCTCCTGTCTTTTGCCAAGCTTGTTGATTATTCTCCTCCGGTGAACTTCGAGGTCAATGGGCGGCACTACAATAAGGGATACTACCTAGCAGATGGCATCTATCTGAGATGGTCCACATTTGTGAAGACTATCTCAAACCCTGTGCCAAGAGGCAAGAACTCCCACTTGCGAAGGTTCAGGAGGCTTGCAGGAAGGATGTCGAGCGGGTATTTGGTGTGCTCCAATCTCGATTTGCCGTTGTCCAATACCCCGCTCAGACCTGGTTGAAAGATCAAATGTGGGAGATCATGACTTGCTGTGTCATCTTGCACAACATGATCACTGAGAGCGAGCAGGAAGAGCCAGTGTTTGACACTGAACCATATTACAGGCAGGGTCCTCTTGCCCAAGTTGATCACTAGCTACCGGCAACCTGGACTGCCTTCCTCAATATGCGTCAGGAGATCCGAGACCCACAGGTGCATCAACAACTGCAGCAGGATCTGGTGGAGCACCTATGGAGGCTCAAGGGCAACGCCTAGCTCGACGTGTGATGAAATATGAGTTTTTATTTGTTAAACTATTTGTTGAACTATATAATTTGTATTGAACTATTTTATTTCTATTGATTTTCTATAATGAACTATGTCGAAGCACGCTGAATCACGCCGGATATGGGCTGAAATTGGTCAATTTGCGTCGATAGTTAGCCATTTTGTGCCGAAAATGGACTGGAAAGTGGGCCAATTTGCGCCGGAAATGGGCCGAAATCGGCGCCTGAGGGCGACCTGGGGCAGCGGCTGGGAACCCGATTGCCCCAAGCTGAAATTTCAGCCGGCGCGCCCCCAGGGCTGCGCTATTTCTAGCCCCTGGGGGCCGAACGAGTGGAGATGCTCTAAGGGGCCAAGGAGTCCAAAGAAAACTCTATACCTATTGGTTCCTTCAATCTCGCAAGGTGCTCTAATATATATTATGCTATCCTTAAATCCACTATTTAGCATTATTTTCATTTCTTAAAGTGAGACATTATCTCGCCAAGTGTCCTAATATCGATTAGGATTGTCTGTTTGACATTCGTCTGAAATCCAATTCGCTTTCAGTTAGATGTTTCGCCCACATCGAGTTTGACAACTGTCACATGTCCTCTGTTTTGTTCCTGTCCCCTGAATGTCACTGTGCTTGTCCCACCCGCCTTCTGTTCCATTAAACGGGCTTGCAAGACTAAAAAATGACCTGAAAAGGAACTAAAATGAGTCCCTAGTTTCCAACCCAAAAAGAACCAGATGAAACTGGAGAAAAAAATGAAGGACTTGCAGGGCAAGAAAACTAGAGAGAAAAGGAAGCATACACCAAATTTCCACCTCTGGTCTCCCATGTTGCTACCCGCAGTGGCCCGGGAGAAACCCTAAATCACCACCACCAGTCCCACTGCAGATGAACCCTCCTCGCCGTCGCCACACATCGCTGGGCAAAGCCCGCGCGGCGCCGTTGGTGATGGAGGGGCCTTTCCCATCTCACGAGGAGCTCGAGCAGCGTGAGGACGACTCACCTTGGAGATGCGGGGCTGGCAGGAGGGCGCGACATCGTGGCAAGGTGTGCACAGAGGATAATGGGTGTGGCGTCGGTGCACTACAACACACGAGCGTGCGCAACCAGGGGTCATGATGTGGTCAGGCCCAGCGCATCCAGACGCGACCGTGCGTGAGCTTGCGCGACGCGACCAGGCAGAGCCGGGCACGAGTTTGCACGACGCGAGGGCGATAGGTACACCCGCGGCGACGGGTGTGCACGCATGTTGGGCTGTCAGGCATCCCCAGCGAAATCTGATGGGTGACGGCCCTTGCCAGCCTGCGCGTGGCAACCAGCGGGGCGGGCCTGCGTTGGCTATGGCAAGGGAGTGTGGATCTGGAGCAGGATACGACATGCTGGTGTGCTGGGTCTCCGAGCAGTCCAAATCTCGCACCTATCGCGCGGTGGTCGGGTTGCCCAAATCTGGTGGTGCTCTCGTGGTGGATCTGTGCGACACTCGGTGGGGAGTGTTGGGAAACATAGCATGCAATTTCAAAAAATTTCCTACGCTCATGCAAGATCTATCTAGGAGATGCATAGAAATGAGAGGGGGAGAGTGTGTCCACGTACCCTTGTAGACCGAAAGCGGAAGCGTTTGACAACGTGGTTGATGTAGTCGAACTTCTTCTAGATGCGACCGATCAAGCACCGAGCGTACGACACCTCCGAGTTCTGCACACATTCAGCTCGATGACGTCCCTCGTCCTCTTGATCCAGCAAAGGTGTCGAGGAAGAAGATGAGTTCCGTTAGCACGATGGCGTGGTGGCAGTGATGGTGAAGTGATCCACGCAGGGCTTCGCCTAAGCACTACGAAGATATGACCGGAGGCGTAAACTATGGAGGGGGGCGCCGCACACGGCTAACATTGTTGGTGTGTGTTCTAGGCGCCCCCTCCCCATGTATATATAGGTGGGAGGGGGAGGGGAGCTTCCATGTGGCGCCCCAAGTAGGAGGAATCCTACTTGGGGCCCTATTCCAATTCGCCCCCCTTTTCCAGAGAGGGAAAAGGGAAGAGGAAGGGGAGAAGGAAAGGGGGGGGGGGCGAACTCCCTCCTTTTCCTTTCCCCACTTTGCCTCCTTCCTTTGGGGGGTGGTGGGGGGGGGGGTTTCCACCCTTGTGGGCTAATGTGCTCCCCTCCTATGGCCCATGTGGCCCATATCTTTCCCCCGGGGGTTCCGGTAACCCCCCGTAGTCCGATAAATACCCGATACACTTCGAAACACTTTCGGTGTCCGAATACTATCATCCTATATATCAATCTTTACCTCTCGACCATTTCGAGACTCCTCGTCATGTCCGTGATCTCATCCGGGACTCCGAACAACATTCGGTCACCAAATCACATAATTCATATAATACTAAATCGTCATCGAACGTTAAGCGTGTGGACCCTACGGGTTCGAGAACTATGTAGACATGACCGAGACACCTCTCCAGTCAATAACCAATAGCGGAACCTGGATGCTCATATTGGCTCCTACATATTCTACAAAGATCTTTATCGGTCGAACCGTAATGACAACATACGTTATTCCCTTTGTCATCGGTATGTTACTTGCCCGATATTCGATCGTCGATATCTTCATACCTAGTTCAATCTCATTACCGGCAAGTCTCTTTACTCGTTCCGTAATACATCATCCCGCAACTAACTCATTAGTCACTTTGCTTGCAAGGATTCTTATGATGTGCATTACCGAGAGGGCCCAGAGATACCTCTCCGATACTCGGAGTGACAAATCCTAATCTCGATCTATGCCAACCCAACAAACACCTTCAGAGATACCTGTAGAGCATCTTTATAATCACCCAGTTATGTTGTGACGTTTGATATCACACAAGGTATTCCTCCGGTATTCGGGAGTTGCATAATCTCATAGTCGAAGGAATATGTATTTGACATGAAAAAAGCAATAGCAATAAAACTGAACGATCAATATGCTAAGCTAACGGATGGGTCTTGTCCATCACATCATTCTCCTAATGACGTGATCCCGTTCATCAAATGACAACACATGTCTATGGTTAGGAAACTTAACCATCTTTGATTAACGAGCTAGTCTAGTAGAGGCTTACTAGGGACACGGTGTTTTGTCTATGTATCCACACATGTATCAAGTTTCTGGTTAATACAATTCTAGCATGAATAATAAACATTTATCATGAATAAGGAAATATAAAATAACAACTTTATTATTGCCTCTAGGGCATATTTCCTTCAGTCTCCCACTTGCACTAGAGTCAATAATCTAGTTCACATCGCCATGTGATTTAAGACCAATAGTTCACATCTTTATGTGATTAACACCCATAGTTCACATCACCATGTGACCAACACCCAAAGGGTTTACTAGAGTCAATAATCTAGTTCACATCAATATGTGATTAACACCCAAAGAGTACTAAGGTGTGATCATGTTTTGCTTGAGAGAAGTTTAGTCAACGGGTCTGCTACATTCAGATCCATATATATTTTGCAAATTTCTATGTCTACAATGCTTTGCATGGAGCTACTCTAGCTAATTGCTCCCATGTTCAATATCTAGTTTGAGACTTAGAGTCATCTAGATCAGTGTCAAAGCTTGCATCGACGTAACTCTTTACGATGAACTCTTTATCACCTCCATAACCGAGAAACATTTCCTTAGTCCTCTTTAGGAACCTAAGGATAATTTTGACCGCTGTCCAGTGATCTACTCCTAGATCACTATTGTACCCCCTTGCCAAACTCATGGCAAGGTATACAATAGGTCTGGTACATAGCATGGCATACTTTATAGAACCTATGGCTGAGGCATAGGAATGACTTTCATTCTCTCTGTATCTTCTGTAGTGGTCGGGCATTGATTCTGACTCAACTTCACACCTTGTAACACAGGCAAGAACCCTTTCTTTGACTGATCCATTTTGAACTTCTTCAAAACTTTATCAAGGTATGTGCTTTGTGAAAGTCCAATTAAGCGTCTTGATCTATCTCTATAGATCTTGATGCCTAATATATAAGCAGCTTCACCGAGGTCTTTCATTGAAAAACTTTTATTCAAGTATCCTTTTATGCTATCCAGAAATTCTATATCATTTCCAATCAACAATATGTCATCCACATATAATATTAGAAATGCTGCAGAGCTCCCACTCACTTTCTTGTAAATACCGGCTTCTTCAAAAGTCTGTATAAAACCATATGCTTTGATCACCTCATCAAAGCGTATATTCCAACTCCGAGATGCTTGCACCAGTCCATAGATGGATCGCTGGAGCTTGCACGCTTTGTTAGCACCTTTAGGATCGACAAAAACCTTCGGGTTGCATCATATACAACTCTTCCTTAAGAAATCCATTAACGAATGCAGTTTCGACGTCCATTTGCCACATTTCATAATAAAAAATGCGGCAATTTCTAACATGATTCAGACAGACTTAAGCATCGCTACGAGTGAGAAAATCTCATCGTAGTCAACACCTTTAACTTGTCGAAAACCTTTTGCGACAAGCCGAGCTTTGTAGATAGTAACACTACCATCAGTGTCCGTCTTCCTGTTGAAGATCCATTTATTCTCAATGGCTTGCCGATCATTGGGCAAGTCCACCAAAGTACACACTTTGTTCTCATACATGGATCCTATCTCAGATTTCATGGCCTCAAGCCATCTGTCGGAATCTGGGCTCATCATAGCTTCTTCATAGTTCGTAGGTTCGCCATGGTCTAATAACATGACTTCCAGGACAGGATTACCGTACCATTCTGGTGCAGAACGTGCTCTGTTCGACCTATGAGGTCCAGTAGTAACTTGATCCGAAGTTTCATGATCATCATCATTAGCTTCCTTTCTAGTTGGTGTAGGCATCACAGGAACAGATTTCACTGATGTGCTACTTTCCAATTCGAGAGAAGGTACAATTACCTCATCAAGTTCTAGTTTCCTCCCACTCACTTCTTTCGAGAGAAACTTCTTCTCTAGAAAGGTTCCATTCTTGGCAAAAAAGATCTTGCCTTCGGATCTGTGGTAGAAGGTGTACTGATACGTCTCCAACGTATCTATAATTTTTGATTGTTCCATGCTATATTATATTCTGTTTTGGACATTAATGGGCTTTATTATACACTTTTATATTATTTTTGGGACTAACCTATTAACCGGAGGCCCAGCCAAGAATTGCTGTTTTTGCCCATTTCAGAATTCGCAGAAAAAAATATCAAATGGAGTCCAAACAGAATGAAACCTTCGGGAACGTGATTTTTGGAACGAACGTGATCCAGAGGTCTTGGACCCTACGTCAAGACATCAACCAAGAAGGCACGAGGTAGGGGGGCGCGCCTACCCCCTGGGCGCGCCCTCCACCCTCGTGGGCCCCATGTTGCTCCACCGACGTACTACTTCCTCCTATATATACCTACGTACCCCAACCTACCAGATACGGAGCCAAAAACCTAATTCCACCGCCACAACCTTCTGTACCCGTGAGATCCCATCTTGGGGCCTTTTCTGGAGCTCCGCCGGAGGGGGCATCGATCACGGAGGCTTCAACATCAACACCATAGCCTCTCCGATGATGTGTGAGTAGTTTACTTCAGACCTTCGGGTCCATAGTTATTAGCTAGATGGCTTCTTCTCTCTTTTTGGATCTCAATACAAAGTCCCCCCCTCTCTTGTGGAGATCTATTCGATGTAATCTTTTTTTGCGGTGTGTTTGTTGAGACCGATGAATTGTGGGTTTGTGATCAAGTTTATCTATGAACAATATTTGAATCTTCTCTGAATTCTTTTATGTATGATTGGTTATCTTTGCAAGTCTCTTTGAATTATTAGTTTGGTTTGGCCTACTAGATTGATCTTTCTTGCAATGGGAGAAGTGCTTAGCTTTGGGTTCAATCTTGCGGTGTCCTTTCCCAGTGACAGTAGGGGCAGCAAGGCACGTATTGTATTGTTGCCATCGAGGATAACAAGATGGGGTTTATATCATATTGCATGAGTTTATCCCTCTACATCATGTCAGCTTACTTAAAGCATTACTCTGTTCTTATGAACTTAATACTCTAGATGCATGCTGGATAGCGGTCGATGTGTGGAGTAATAGTAGTAGATGCAGGGAGGAGTCGGTCTACTTGTCTCAGACATGATGCCTATATACATGATCATACCTAGATATTCTCATAACTATGCTCAATTCTGTCAATTGCTCAACAGTAATTTGTTCACCCACCGTAATACTTATGCTCTTGAGAGAAGCCACTAGTGAAACCTATGCCCCCCGGGTCTATTTTCCATCATATTTAATCTCGCGACAACAAGCTATTTCTGGCGCCGTTTTATTTTTGCTTTCTTCACTTTGCATCTTTATCATAAAAATACCAAAAATATCATCTTATCATATCTATCAGATCTCACTCTCGCAAGTGACCGTGAAGGGATTGACAACCCCTTTATTGCGTTGGTTGCGAGGATATATTTGTTTGTGTAGGTGCGAGGGACTCGTGCGTGGCCTCCTACTGGATTGATACCTTGGTTCTCAAAAACTGAGGGAAATACTTACGCTACTTTGCTGCATCACCCTTTCCTCTTCAAGGGAAAACCAACGCGGTGCTCAAGAGGTAGCAAGAAGGATTTCTGGCGTCTTTGCCGGGGAGTCTACGCAAAAGTCAACATACCAAGTACCCATCACAAACCCTTATCTCCCGCATTACATTATTTTCCATTTGCCTCTCTTTTTCCTCTCCCCCACTTCACCCTTGCCGTTTTATTCGCCCTCTCCTTTCCGTTCGCTTTTTTCTCGCTTGCTTCTTGTTTGCTCGTGTGTTGGATTGCTTGCTTGTCACAATGGCTCAAGATAATACTAAGTTGTGTGACTTTACCAATACCAACAATAATGATTTTCTTAGCGCTCCGATTGCTCCTCTTACCGATACTGAATCTTGTGAAATCAATGCTGCTTTGCTGAATCTTGTCATGAAAGATCAATTCGCCGGCCTTCCTAGTGAAGATGCCGCTACCCATCTAAATAGCTTCGTTGATTTGTGTGATATGCAAAAGAAGAAAGATGTGGATAATGATATTGTTAAATTGAAGCCATTTCCTTTTTCGCTTAGAGATTGTGCTAAAGCTTGGTTTTCGTCTTTGCCTAAAAATAGTATTGATTCTTGGAATAAGTGCAAAGATGCTTTTATCTCTAAGTATTTTCCTCCCGCTAAGATCATGTCTCTTACAAACGATATTATGAATTTTAAGCAACTTGATCATGAAAATGTTGCACAAGCTTGGGAGAGGACGAAATTAATGATACATAATCGCCCTACACATGGTTTAAATCTTTGGATGATTATACAATTTTTTTATGCCGGATTGAATTTTGCTTCTAGAAATCTTTTAGATTCGGCCGCGGGAGGCACTTTTATGGAAATCACTCTAGGAGAAGCTACTAAACTCCTAGATAATATTATGGTTAATTATTCTGAATGGCACACTGAAAGATCTACTAATAAAAAAGTGCATGTGATAGAACAAATTAATATTTTGAGTGGAAAGATGGATGAACTTATGAAATTATTTGCTACTAAAAGTGTTTCTTCTGATCCTAATGATATGCCTTTGTCTACTTTGATTGAGAATAATAATGAATCTATGGATGTGAATTTTGTTGGTAGGAATAATTTTGGTAACAATGCGTATAGAGGAAACTTTAATCCTAGGCCGTAACCTAGTAATTCCTCTAATAATTATGGTAATTCCTACAACAATGCTTATGGAAATTTTAATAAGATGCCCTCTGAATTTGAGACTAGTGTTAAGGAGTTTATGAATTCACAAAAGAATTTCAATGCCTTGCTTGAAGAAAAATTGCTTAAAGTTGATGAATTGGTTAGGAACGTTGATATAATTTCTCTTGATGTTGATTCTTTGAAACTTAGAT
The DNA here is from genome assembly GCF_018294505.1 of Triticum aestivum. Taxonomy (NCBI): domain Eukaryota; kingdom Viridiplantae; phylum Streptophyta; class Magnoliopsida; order Poales; family Poaceae; genus Triticum; species Triticum aestivum. Next base: position 616,005,634 of record NC_057799.1, on the reverse strand, counting down.
CTATTCCACCTAAGCATGATATCAATGAGTCTCTCAAAGCCATGATAATTTCAATTGATGAGTGCAAAGAAAGAACCGCTAGGATGCGTGCTAAGAAAGATTGCTTTATGAAAGCGTGTTCTTCTAATTTCTATGAAAATAAAGATGAAGATCTAAAAGTTATTGATGTGTCCCCTATTAAATGTTTGTTTTGCAATATGAATCTTGATAATGAAGGGACTGAATATGATCCACCTTTACCTAGAAGGCGTTCCAAAAATTCGGAGTCTTTAGATCTTGATGCAAAAATTGGTAAAAGTGGGATTGAAGAGATCAAAACTCTAGATATTAATGAACCCACTATTTTGGATTTCAAGGAATTTAATTATGATAATTGCTCTTTTATAGATTGTATTTCCTTGTTGCAATCCGTGCTAAATTCTCCACATGCTTATAGTCAAAATAAAGCCTTTACTAAACATATCGTTGATGCTTTGATGCAATCTTATGAAGAAAAACTTGAGTTGGAAGTTTCTATCCCTAGAAAACTTTATGATGAGTGGGAACCTACTATTAAAATCAAAATTAAATATCGTGAATGCTATGCTTTGTGTGATTTGGGTGCTAGTGTTTCCACGATCCCAAAAACTTTGTGCGATTTGCTAGGTTTCCTTGATTTTGATGATTGCTCTTTAAACTTGCACCTTGCGGATTCCACCATTAAGAAACCTATGGGAAGAATTAATGATGTTATTATTGTTGCAAATAGGAATTATGTGCCTTAGATTTTATTGTTATTGATATAGATTGCAATCCTTCATGTCCTATTATTCTTGGTAAACCTTTCCTTAGAACGATTGGTGCAATTATTGATATGAAGGAAGGAAATATTAGATTCCAATTTCCGTTAAGGAAAGGCATGGAACACTTTCCTAGAAAGAAAATAAAATTACCATATGAATCTATCATGAGAGCCACTTATGGATTGCCTACCAAAGATGGCAATACCTAGATCTATCCTTGCTCTTATGCCTAGCTAGGGGCGTTAAACGATAGCGCTTGTTGGGAGGCAATTTTATGTTTTAATTAGTTTTTGTGCCAAGTTTAACCTATAGGATCTTCTTGGATGATAGTTATTTGATCTTGCTGAAAATTCCAGAAACTTTCTGTTCACGAAAATAATTGTTAAAAATCACCAGAACGTGATAAAATATTGATTCCAATTGCTGCTGATCAATAAACAAATTGTCTAGGTCGTCCTATTTTTTCTGAAGTTTTGGAGTTCCATAAGTTTGCGTTAGTTACAGATTACTACAGACTGTTCTGTTTTTGACAGATTCTGTTTTTCGTGTGTTGTTAGCTTATTTTGATGAATCTATGGTTAGTAAAATAGTTATAAACCATAGAGAAGTTGGAATACAGTAGGTTTAACATCAATATAAATAAAGAATGAGTTCATTACAGTACCTTGAAGTGGTGTTTTGTTTTCTTTCGCTAACGGAGCTCACAAGATTTTCTGTTAAGTTTTGTGTTGTGAAGTTTTCAAGTTTTGGGTAAAAGATTTGATGGATTATGGAACAAGGAGTGGAAAGAGCCTAAGCTTGGGGATGCCCATGGCACCCCAAGATAATCTAAGGACACCTAAAAGCAAAAGCTTGGGGATGCCCCGGAAGGCATCCCCTCTTTCGTCTACTTTCATCGGTAACTTTACTTGGAGCTATATTTTTATTCACCACATGATATGTGTTTTGCTTGGAGCGTCTTGTATTATTTGAGTCTTTGTTTGTTAGTTTGCCACAATTATCCTTGCTGTACACACCTTTTGAGAGAGACACACATGATTCGGAAATTGTTAGAATACTCTATGTGCTTCACTTATATCTTTTGAGTTATATAGTTTTTGCTCTAGTGCATCACTTATATCTTTTAGAGCACGGTGGTGGATTTGTTTTATAGAAACTATTGTTCTCTCATGCTTCACTTAGATTATTTTCAGAGTCCTACAAAACAGCATGGTAATTTGCTTTAATTATGTTGGGCATTCAAGATTAGTAATTTTTTTTCTTATGAGTGTGTTGAATACTATGAGAAGTTAGATGCTTGATAATTGTTTTGAGATATGGAGATGGTGATATTAGAGTCATGTGCTACCTCATGAGCACCGCGTTGGTTTTCCCTTGAAGAGGAAAGGGTGATACAACAAAGTAGCGTAAGTATTTCCCTCAGTTTTTGAGAACCAAGGTATCAATCCAGTAGGAGGCTACGCGCGAGTCCCTCGCACCTACACAAAACAAATAAATCCTCGCAACCAACGCGATAAGGGGTTGTCAATCCCTTCACGGTCACTTACGAGAGTGAGATCTGATAGATATGATAGGATAATATTTTTGGTATTTTTGTGATGAAGATGCAAAGTAAAATAAAAGCAAAGTAAAAAGCAAAGGAAATAACTAAGTGTTGGAAGATTAATATGATGAAGATAGACCCGGGGGCCATAGGATTCACTAGTGGCTTCTCTCAAGAGCATAAGTATTTTACGGTGGGTGAACGAATTACTGTTGAGCAATTGACAGAATTGAGCATAGTTATGAGAATATCTAGGTATGATCATGTATATAGGCATCACGTCCGAGACAAGTAGACCGACTCCTGCCTGCATCTACTACTGTTACTCCACTCATCGACCGGTATCCAGCATGCATCTAGAGTATTAAGTTCATAAAAACAGAGTAACGCCTTAAGCAAGATGACATGATGTAGAGGGATAAATTCATGCAATATGATAAAAACCCCATCTTGTTATCCTCGATGGCAACAATACAATACGTGCCTTGCTGCCCCTACTGTCACTGGGAAAGGACACCGCAAGATTGAACCCAAAGCTAAGCACTTCTCCCATTGCAAGAAAGATCAATCTAGTAGGCCAAACCAAACTGATAATTCGAAGAGACTTGCAAAGATAACCAATCATACATAAAAAAATTCAGAGAAGATTCAAATATTGTTCATAGATAATCTTGATCATAAACCCATAATTCATCGGTCTCAACAAACACACTGCAAAAGAAGATTACATCGAATAGATCTCCATGAGAGAGGGGGAGAACATTGTATTGAGATCCAAAAAGAGAGAAGAAGCCATCTAGCTACTAACTATGGACCCGAAGGTCTGAAGTAAACTACTCACACATCATCGGAGGGGCTATGGTGTTGATGTAGAAGCCCTCCGTGATCGATGCCCCCTCCGGCGGAGCTCCAGAACATGCCCCAAGATGGGATCTCGTGGGTACAGAAGGTTGCGGCGGTGGAATTAGGTTTTTGGCTCCGTATCTGATCGTTTGGGGGTACGTAGGTATAGATAGGAGGAAGGAGTACGTCGGTGGAGCAACAGGGGGCCCAAGAGGGTGGAGGGCGCGCCCTGGGGGGGGGGGTAGGCGCGCCCCCTACCTCGTGGCCTCCTCTTTTGTTTCTTGACGTATGGTCCAAGTCTCCTGGATCATATTCTTCCTAAAAATCACGTTCCCGAAGGTTTCATTCTGTTTGGACTCCACTTTTCTGCGAAACTCTGAAATATGCAAAAAGCAGCCATTCTGGGCTGGGCCTCCGGTTAATAGGTTAGTCCCAAAAATAATATAAAAGTGTAATAAAGCCCAATAATGTCCAAAACAGTAGATAATATAGCATGGAGCAATAAAAAATTATAGATACGTTGGAGACGTATCATCATGCTAGTTGAGTAGTTGTGAATTTGAGAAATACTTGTGTTGAAGTTTGTGATTCCCGTAGCATGCACGTATGGTGAACCGTTATGTGATGAAGTCGGAGCATGATTTATTTATTGATTGTCTTCCTTATGAGTGGTGGTCGGGGACGAGCGATGGTCTTTTCCTACCAATCTATCCCCCTAGGAGCATGCGCGTAATACTTTGCTTTGATAACTTGTAGATTTTTGCAATAAGTATATGAGTTCTTTATGACTAATGTTGAGTCCATGGATTATACGCACTTTACTTTCTTCCACCATTGCTAGCCTCTCTAATACCGCGCACTTTTCGCCGGTATCATACACCCACCATATACCTTCCTCAAAACAGCCACCATACCTACCTATCATGGCATTTCCATAGCCATTCCGAGATATATTGCCATGCAACTTTCCACAGTTTCGTTTACTATGACACGCTCCATCATTGTCATATTGCTTCGCATGATCATGTAGTTGACATCGTATTTGTGGCAAAAGCCACCGTTCATAATTCTTTCATACATGTCACTCTTGATTCATTGCATATCCCGGTACACTGCCGGAGGCATTCACATAGAGTCATATTTTGTTCTAAGTATTGAGTTGTAATTGTTGAGTTGTAAGTAAATAAAAGTGTGATGATCATCATTTTCTAGAGCATTGTCCCAAGTGAGGAAAGGATGATGGAGACTATGATTCCCCCACAAGTCGGGATGAGACTCCGGACTAAAAAAAAGAGAGGCCATAAAAAAAGAGAAAAGGCCCAAATAAAAAAATGATGACAGAAAAAGAGATAAGGGACAATGTTACTATCCTTTTACCACACTTGTGCTTCAAAGTAGCACCATGATCTTCATGATAGAGAGTCTCCTATGATATCACTTTCATATACTAGTGGGAAATTTTCATTATAGAACTTGGCTTGTATATTCCAATGATGGGCTTCACCGAGGTCTTTCATTGAAAAACTTTTATTCAAGTATCCTTTTATGCTATCCAGAAATTCTATATCATTTGCAATCGACAATATGTCATCCACATATAATATTAGAAATGCTGCAGAGCTCCCACTCACTCTCTTGTAAATACCGGCTTCTTCAAAAGTCTGTATAAAACCATATGCTTTGATCACCTCATCAAAGCGTATATTCCAACTCCGAGATGCTTGCACCAGTCCATAGATGGATCGCTGGAGCTTGCACGCTTTGTTAGCACCTTTAGGATCGACAAAAACCTCCGGGTTGCATCATATACAACTCTTCTTTAGGAAATCCATTAACGAATGCAGTTTCGACGTCCATTTGCCAGATTTCATAATCAAAAAATGTGGCAATTTCTAACATGATTCAGACAGACTTAAGCATCGCTACGAGTGAGAAAATCTCATCATAGTCAACACCTTTAACTTGTCGAAAACCTTTTGCGACAAGCCGAGCTTTGTAGATAGTAACACTACCATCAGTGTCCGTCTTCCTGTTGAAGATCCATTTATTCTCAATGGCTTGCCGATCATTGGGCAAGTCCACCAAAGTACACACTTTGTTCTCATACATGGATCCTATCTCAGATTTCATGGCCTCAAGCCATCTGTCGGAATCTGGGCTCATCATAGCTTCTTCATAGTTCGTAGGTTCGCCATGGTCTAATAACATGACTTCCAGGACAGGATTACCGTACCATTCTGGTGCAGAACGTGCTCTGTTCGACCTATGAGGTCCAGTAGTAACTTGATCCGAAGTTTCATGATCATCATCATTAGCTTCCTTTCTAGTTGGTGTAGGCATCACAGGAACAGATTTCACTGATGTGCTACTTTCCAATTCGAGAGAAGGTACAATTACCTCATCAAGTTGTACTTTCCTCCCACTCACTTCTTTCGAGAGAAACTTCTTCTCTAGAAAGGTTCCATTCTCGGCAAAAAAGATCTTGCCTTCGGATCTGTGGTAGAAGGTGTACTGATACGTCTCCAACGTATCTATAATTTTTGATTGTTCCATGCTATATTATATTCTGTTTTGGACATTAATGGGCTTTATTATACACTTTTATATTATTTTGGGACTAACCTATTAACCGGAGGCCCAGCCCAGAATTGCTGTTTTTGCCTATTTCAGAGTTTCGCAGAAAAAGAATATCAAACAGAGTCCAAACGGAATGAAACCTTCGGGAACGTGAGTTTTGGAACGAACGTGATCCAGAGGACTTGGACCCTACGTCAAGACATCAACCAGGAAGGCACGAGGTAGGGGGCGCGCCTACCCCCCTGGGCGCGCCCTCCACCCTCGTGGGCCCCACGTTGCTCCACCGACGTACTTCTTCCTCCTATATATACCTACGTACCCCCAAACTACCAGATACGGAGCCAAAAACCTAATTCCACCGCCACAACCTTCTGTACCCGTGTGATCCCATCTTGGGGCCTTTTCTGGAGCTCCGCCGGAGGGGGCATCGATCACGGAGGGCTTCTACATCAACACCATAGCCTATCCGATGATGTGTGAGTAGTTTACTTCAGACCTTCGGGTCCATAGTTATTAGCTAGATGGCTTCTTCTCTCTTTTTGGATCTCAATACAATGTTCTCCCCCTCTCTTGTGGAGATCTATTCGATGTAATCTTCTTTTGCGGTGTTTGTTGAGACCGATGAATTGTGGGTTTATGATCAAGTTTATCTATGAAAAATATTTGAATCTTCTCTGAATTCTTTTATGTATGATTGGTTATCTTTGCAAGTCTCTTCGAATTATCAATTTGGTTTGGCTTACTAGATTGATCTTTCTTGCAATGGGAGAAGTGCTTAGCTTTGGGTTCAATCTTGCGGTGTCCTTTCCCAGTGACAGTAGGGGCAGCAAGGCACGTATTGTATTGTTGCCATCGAGGATAACAAGATGGGGTTTATATCATATTGCATGAGTTTATCCCTCTACATCATGTCATCTTACTTAAAGCGTTACTCTGTTCTTATGAACTTAATACTCTAGATGCATGCTGGATAGCGGTCGATGTGTGGAGTAATAGTAGTAGATGCAGGGAGGAGTCGGTCTACTTGTCTCGGACGTGATGCCTATATACAAGATCATACCTAGATATTCTCATAACTATGCTCAATTCTGTCAATTGCTCAACAGTAATTTGTTCACCCACCGTAATAATTATGCTCTTGAGAGAAGCCACTAGTGAAACCTATGGCCCCCGGGTCTATTTTCCATCATATTTAATCTCCCGACAACAAGCTATTTCTGGCACCGTTTTTATTTTTGCTTTCTTTACTTTGCATCTTTATCATAAAAATACCAAAAATATTATCTTATCATATCTATCAGATCTCACTCTCGTAAGTGACCATGAAGGGATTGACAACCCCTTTATTGCGTTGGTTGCGAGGACTTATTTGTTTGTGTAGGTGCGAGGGACTCGTGCGTGGCCTCCTACTGGATTGATACCTTGGTTCTCAAAAACTGAGGGAAATACTTACGCTACTTTGCTGCATCACCCTTTCCTCTTCAAGGGAAAACCAACGCAGTGCTCAAGAGGTAGCATGTACCCAATTGTTTCCTTAGGGTATCCTATGAAGATGCACTTCTCCGATTTGGGTTCGAGCTTATCAGGCTGAAGCCTTTTGACATAAGTGTCGCAACCCCAAACTTTAAGAAACAACAGCTTAGGTTTCTTGCCAAACCACAGTTCATACGGTGTCGTCTCAACGGATTTAGGCGGTATCCTATTTAACGTGAATGCAACTGTCTCTAACGCATAACCCCAAAATGATAGTGGTAAATTGGTAAGAGACATCATAGATCGCACTATATCTAATAAAGTACGGTTACAACGTTTGAACACACCATTACGCTGTGGTGTTCCAGGTGGCGTGAGTTGTGAAACTATTCCACATTGTTTTAAATGAAGGCCAAACTCGTAACTCAAATATTCACCCGCGATCAGATCGTAGAAACTTTATTTTATTGTTACGATAATTCTCCACTTCACTATGAAATTCCTTGAACTTTTCAAATGTTTCAAACTTGTGTTTCATTAAGTAGATATACCCATATCTGCTCAAATCCTCTATGAAGGTCAGAAAATAACGATACCCTCCGCGAGCTTCAACACTCATCGAACCGCATACATCGGTACATATTATTTCCAATAAGTCGTTTGCTTGCTCCATTGTTCTGGAGAACAGAGTTTTAGTCATCTTGCCCATGAGTCATGGTTCACAAGTATCAAATGATTCATAATCAAGTGATTCCAAAAGTCCATCCGCATGGAGTTTCTTCATGCGCTTGACACCAATATGACCTAAACGGCAGTGCCACAAATATGTTACACTATCATTATCAACTTTGCATCTTTTGGCATCAATATTATGAATATGTGTATCACCACAATCGAGATTCAAAAAAATAGACCACTCTTCAAGGGTGCATGACCATAAAAGATATTACTCATATAAATAGAACAACCATTATTCTCTGATTTAAATGAATAACCGTCTCGCATTAAGCATGATCCAATCATATTCATGCTCAACGCAAACACCAAATAACATTTATTTAGGTCTAACACTAATCCCGAAGGTAGAGGGAGTGTGCGATGGTGATCTTATCAACCTTGGAATCACTTCCAACGCACATCGTCACCTCGCCCTTAACTAGTCTCTGTTCATTTTGCAACTCCTGTTTTTGAGTTACTAATCTTAGCAACTGAACCAGTATCAAATACCATGGGGTTACTATGAACACTAGTAAGGTACACATCAATAATATGTATATCAAATATACCTTTGTTCACTTTGCCATCCTTCTTATCCGCCAAGTATTTGGGGTAGTTCTGCTTCCAGTGACAATTCCCTTTGCAGTAGAAGCACTCAGTTTCAGGCTTAGGTCTAGCTTTGGGCTTCTTCACGGGAGTGGCAACTTGCTTGTCATTCTTCTTGAAGTTCCCTTTCTTTTCCTTTGCCTTTTTTCTTGAAACTAGTGGTCTTGTTAACCATCAACACTTGATGCTCTTTCTTGATTTCTACCTTCGCCGATTTCAGCACTACGAAGAGCTCGGGAATCTTTTCCGTTATCCCTTGCACATTATAGTTCATCACCAAGTTCTAGTAGCTTGGTGATAGTGACTAGAGAACTCTGTCAATCACTATCTTATCTGGAAGATTAACTCCCACTTGATTCAAGTGATTGTACTACCCAGACATTCTAAGCACATGCTCACTGGTTGTGCTATTCTCCTCCATCTTGTAGGCAAAGTACTTGTCAGAGGTCTCATACCTCTCGACACGGTCATGAGTCTGAAATACCAATTTCAGCTCTTGGAACATCTCATATGCTCCGTGGCGTTCAAAACGTTTTTGTAGTCTCGGTTCTAAGCCGTAAAGCATGGCGCACTAAACTATCAAGTAGTCATCAGTTCGAGCTTGCCAGACGTTCATAACATCAGCATCTGCTCCTGCAACAGGCCTTTCACCTAGCGGTGCATCAAGGACATAATTCTTCTGTGCAGCAATGAGGATAATCCACAGATCACGGACCCAGTCCGCATCATTGCTACTATCATCTGATACGTCTCCAACGTACCTATAATTTTTAATTGTTCCATGTTGTTTTATTATCAATCTTGGATGTTTTATAATCATTTTATATCATTTTTTGGTACTAACCTATTGACATAGTGCCAAGTGCTAGTTGCTGGTTTTTTCCATGTTTTTTACATCGCAGGAAATCAATATCAAACGGAGTCCAAATGTCCCGAAACTTTTTAGTGATTTTTTATGGGCCAAAAGAAAGGCAATGGGCCCTAGGTGCACCTGGGGGGTACCCCGAGGGGGGCACAACCCAGCAGGGCGTGCCAGGAGGCCCAGGCGCGCCCTGGTGGGTTGTGCCCACCTCGGGTGCCCCCCAGACCGCCTCTTTGCTCTATAAATACGCAAATATTCCAGAAACCCTAGGGAAGTCATCGAAATATTCATCCAGCCGCCGCAGAGTCCAGAACCACCAGATCCAATGTAGACACCATCTCAGATGGGTTCACCACCTCCATTGGTGCCTCTCCAATGATGCGTGAGTAGTTCGTTGTAGACCTTCAGGTCCGTAGTTAGTAGCTAGATGGCTTTCTCTCTCTATCTCGCTGATTCTCAATACAATGATCTCTTGGAGATCCATATGATGTAACTCTTTTGCGGTGTGTTTGTTGGGATCTGATGAACTTTGAGTTTATGATCAGTCATATCTTTTTATATCCATGAAAGTTATTTGAGTTTCTTGGATCTCTTATATGCATGATATCTTATAGCCTCATATTTCTTCTCCGATATTGGGTTTTGTTTGGCCAACTTGATCTATTTATCTTGCAATGGGAAGAGGTGCCCGGTAGTGGGTTCGATCTTATGGTTCTTGATCCCAGTGACAGAAGGGGAACCGACACGTATGTATCGTTGCTACTAAGGATAAAAAGATGAGATCTATATCTACCGCCATATAGATAAACGGATCTTGTCTACATCATGTCATTGTTCTTATTGCATTACTCCATTTTTCCATGAACTTAATACACTAGATGCATGCTGGATAGCGGTCGATGTGTGGAGTAATAGTAGTAGATGCAGGCAGGAGTCGGTCTACTAATCTTGGACGTGATGCCTATGTAATGATCATTGCCTGGATATCGTCATGATTATTTGAAGTTCTATCAACTGCCCAACAGTAATTTTTTTACCCATCGTTTGCTATTTTTCTCTAGAGAAGCCACTAGTGAAACCTACAGCCCCCGGGTCTTCTTTCTCATATATTTGCCTTGCGATCTACTTTTCCTTTGCATTTTTATTAAGATCTATTAAACCAAAAATACAAAAATACTTTGCTGCACTTTATTTTATTTGCGATCTATTTATTCAATCTACTACAATTTACCTCACGTCCGTGCCAATTTCTGGCTTCGTTACCCGAAAGGGATTGACAACCCCTTTAACACATCGGGTTGCAAGGTGTTGTTATTTGTGTGCACGTGCTGTTTACGTTGTGTTGCTTGGTTCTCCTACTGGTTCGATACCATGGTTTCATAACTGAGGGAAATACTCTACTGTCGCTGTGCTACATCATCCTTCCCTCTCCGGGGAAATACCGACGTAGTTCTAGCTACCATCAACAGTCTTCAAAGGTAACAGACATCAGATCACACTGTTCAATCTCTTCAGTGATTCTCAATCACTTTGGCTCTACTTGGGGTTTTCCTCACTTGGGTTTTCAGAAAGTCATCATAGGACGAGTTGCTCTCAAATGACAAGTGTCAATCTCTCTCTTGGAGCAGCCAACCAATAAGTGGTTGTGGGGGGTGTCTATTTAAAGCCAGGGGGCAACCCGACATGAATTCTTATAAATGCCACTTTGGACATGACCGTTGTCAGGATAAGGATCCACTAGACAGCTGGCACTAAGCGTAAAAATAGTCAGAAATTTGAACTCTCAAATTGGTTGAGGCACTCAATTTTCTCATGGCAGGCAGGTCGCACTAGCGAAATCCTAACTCCTCAGTCATGCCAATTTCGTCAATGACCAGAAGAACTTTGTCTCTGTCGCTGATGAACTTGACTGCACTGCAAGAGATTTCCAAAATCTTCAGCTCGAAGAAATAGGTAGTGTTTAGGTTTTGAGCATCACTTCGGAAATATGATTATGTATCACCTAGACACCCTTTAACAGCACGGTATTTCCTATGACTAAAAATAAGAAGAAAGACACCACGAAAACAAATTCTTCAAGCTTCCAATTCTTCACTTCAATTTCTTCAAAGGACGAACCAAATTCTTCACTTATAGCAATACATTTTGAGGTGTCGTATTTCACCGGTTAAACCAAATCTTCAAGGACTACTGCTACCTCTTGAGCACAGCGTTGGTTTTCGCTTGAAGAGGAAAGGGTGATGCAGCAAAGTAGCATAAGTATTTCCCTCAGTTTTTGAGAACCAAGGTATGAATCTAGTAGGAGGCCACACGCAAGTCCCTCGTACCTACACAAACAAATAAGAACCTTGCAACCAACGCGATAAAGGGGTTGTCAATCCCTTCACGACCACTTGCAAAATTGAGATCTGATAGAGATGATAAGACAATATTTTTGGCATTTTTATGATAAAGACTAAAAGTAAAGAAAGCAAAATAAACGGCGCCAGAAATCACTAGTTGTTGGGAGATTAATACGATGGAAAATAGACCCGGGGCCCATAGGTTTCACTAGTGGCTTCTCTCAAGATAGCATAAGTATTACGGTGGGTGAAAAAATTACTGTCGAGCAATTGATAAAAAAATGCACAATTATGAGAATATCTAGGTATGATCATGTATATAGGCATCACGTCCGCGACAAGTAGACCGACTCCTGCCTGCATCTACTACTATTACTCCACACATCGACCGCTATCCAGCATGCATCTAGAGTATTAAGTTCATAAGAACAGAGTAACGCTTTAAGTAAGATGACATGATGTAGAGGGATAAACTCAAGCAATATGATATAAACCCCATCTTTTTATCCTCGATGGCAACAATACAATACATGTCGTTTCCCCTATTGTCACTGGGATCGAGCACCGCAAGATTGAACCCAAAGCTAAGCACTTCTCCCATTGCAAGAAAGATCAATCTAGTAGGCCAAACCAAACTGATAATTCGAAGAGACTTGCAAAGATAACCAATCATACATAAAAGAATTCAGAGGAGATTCAAATATTGTTCATAGATAATCTTGATCATAAACCCACAATTCATCGGATCTCGACAAATACACCGCAAAAGAAGATTACATCAAATAGATCTCCAAGAGAATCGAGGAGAACTTTGTATTGAGATCCAAAGAGAGAGAAGAAGCCATCTATCTAATAACTATGGACCCGAAGGTCTGAGGTAAACTACTCACACATCATCGGAGAGGCTATGGTGTTGATGTAGAAGCCCTCCCTGATCAATGCCCCCTCTGATAGAGCGCCGAAAAAGGCCCCAAGATGGGATCTCACGGGTACAGAAGGTTGCGGCCATGGAAATAGGGTTTCGGCTCCTCCTCTGTTGTTTCCAGGGTATATGAGTATATATAGGCGAAAGAAGTCGGTCAGGAGAGCTACAAGGGGCCCATGAGGGTGGGGGCGCGTCCAGGGGGGGGGGGCAGGCGCGCCTCCCTGCCTCGTGGCCTCTTTGTTGATTGCTTGACGTCCACTCCAAGTCCTCTGGATCACGTTTGTTCCAAAAATCACGTTCCCGAAGGTTTCATTCCGTTTGGACTCCGTTTGATATTCCTTTCCTTCGAAACACTGAAATAGGCAAAAAAACAGCAATTTGGGCCGGGCCTCCGGTTAATAGGTTAGTCCCAAAAATAATATAAAAGTGTATAATAAAGCCCATTGAACATCCAAAACAGATAATATAATAGCATGGAACAATAAAAAATTATAGATACGTTGGAGACGTATCAAGCATCCCCAAGCTTAATTCCCGCTCGTCCTCGAGTAGGTAAATGATAAAAACAGAATTTTTGATGTGGAATGCTACTTAGGATAATTTTCAATGTAATTATGTTAATTGTGGCATGAATATTCAGATCCAAATGATTCAAAATAAAAGTTCATATTGACATAAAAATAGTAATACTTCAAGCATACTAACAAGTAATCATGTCTTATAAAAATAGCATAGCCAAAGAAAGCTTATCCCTACAAAATCATATAGTTAGGCTATGCTTCATTTTCATAACACAAAATACTCCCATCATGCACAACCCCGTTTTCAGCCAAGCAATTGGTTCATACTTTTTAACGCGCTTCAGATTTTTCAACTCTCATGCAATACATGAGCGCAAGCCATGGATATAGCACTATGGGTGGAATAGAGTGGTGGTTGTGAAGAGAACAAAAAGGGAGAAGATAGTCTCACATCAACTAGGCGTATCAACGGGCTATGGAGATGCCCGTTAATAGATATCAATGTGAGTGAGTAGGGATTGCCATGCAACGGATGCACTAGAGCTATATATATATATATATATATATATATATATATATATATATATATATATATATATATATATATATATATATATATATATATATATATATGAAAGCTCAACAAAAGAAACTAAGTGGGTGTGCATCCAACTTGCTTGCTCACGAAGACCTAGGGCATTTTGAGGAAGCCCATCATTGGAATATACAAGCCAAGTTCTATAATGAAAAATTCCCACTAGTATATGAAAGTGACAACATAGGAGACTCTCTATCATGAAGATCATGGTGCTACTTTGAAGCACAAGTGTGGAAAAAGGATAGTAACATTGTCCCTTCTCTCTTTTTCTCTCATTTTTTTCTCTTTTTTTCTTGGGCCTTTCTCTCTTTTTTTCTTTCTTTGGCCTCTTTTTTTAGTCAGGAATATCATCCCGACTTGTGGGGGAGTCATAGTCTCCATCATCCTTTCCTCACATGGGATAATGCTCTAATAATGATGATCATCACACTTTTATTACTTACAACTCAATACTTAGAACAAAATATGACTCTATGTGAATGCCTCCGGCGGTGTACCGGGATATACAATGAATCAAGAGTGACATGTATGAAAAAATTATGAATGGTGGCTTTGCCACAAATACAATGTCAACAACATGATCATGCAAAGCAATATGACAATGATGAAGTGTGTCATAATAAACGAAACGGTGGAAAGTTGCATGGCAATTTATCTCGAAATGGCTATGGAAATGCCATGATAGGTAGGTATGGTGTCTGTTTTGAGGAAGATATAAGGAGGTTTATGTGTGATAGAGCGTATCATATCACGGGGTTTGGATGCACCAGCGAAGTTTGCACCAACTCTCAAGGTGAGAAAGGGCAATGCACGGTACCGTAGAGGCTAGAAAATTGTGGAAGGATGAGAGTGCGTATAATCCATGGACTCACATTAGTCATAAAGAACTCATATACTTATTGCAAAAGTTTACTAGCCCTCGAAGCAAAGTACTACTACGCATGCTCCTAGGGGAATGGTTGGTAGGAGTTAACCATCGCGCGATCCCGACCTCCACACATAAGGAAGGCAATCAAAAGAGCACCCCATGCAACAAATTTGTTACACAACTTTTACCATACATGCATGCTACGGGACTTGCCAACTTCAACACAAGTATTTCTCAATTTCATAATTACCCAACTAGCATGACTCTAACATTACCGCCTTTATATCTCAAAACAATTATCAAGCATCAAATTGATCATAGTGTTTAATGCACTTTCTATGATTTCTTATACCCATCATACTAGGACCAATTTTTATAACCATAGAAAATACCATGCTGTTCTAGAAGACTCTCAAAATAATATAAGTGAAGCATGAGAGATCAATAATTTCTACAAAATTAAGACACCGCCGTGCTCTAAAAGATATAAGTGAAGCACATAGAGTATTCTAATAAATTCCGAATCATGTGTGTCTCTCCCAAAAGGTGTGTACAACAAGGATGATTGTGGTAAAATAAAGCAAAGACTCAACTCATACAAGACGCTCCAAGCAAAACACATATCATGTGGTGAATAAAAATATAGCCCCAAGTAAACTTACCGATAGACGAAGACGAAAGAGGGGATGCCTTCCGGGGCATCCCCAAGCTTAGGATTTTGGTTTTCCTTGACTTTTACCTTGGGGTGCCTTGGGCATCCCCAAGCTTAGGCTGTTGCCACTCTTTGTTCCATAATCCATCAAATCTTACCCAAAACTTGAAAACTTCACAACACAAAACTCAACAGAAAATCTCATAAGCTCCGTTAGCGAATAAAACAAACCACTACTATAAGGTACTGTATTGAACTCATTCTTTATTTATATTGGTGTTAAACCTACTGTATTCCAACTTCTCTATGGTTCATAAGCTCTTTTACTAGCCATAGATTCATCAAAATAAGCAAACAACACACGAAAAACAGAATCTGTCAAAAACAGAACAGTCTGTAGTAATCTGTATCTAACACAAACTTCAGTAACTCAAAAATTCTACAAAAATAGGAAATCCTAGATAATTATTTTATTGATCTACTGCAATTGGAATCAGTATTTTATCACGTTCTGGTGATTTTTAACAATTGTTTTCGTGAAAAGAAAGTTTCTGGAATTTTCAGCAAGATCAAATAACTATCGTCCAAGAAGATCCTATAGGTTTCACTTGGCACAAAAACTAATTAAAACATAAAAACAAATCTAACCAGAGGCTAGATCAAATATTTATTGAATAACAGCAAGTAAAAATATTGGGTTGTCTCCCAACAAGCTCTTTTCTTAAAGCCTTTTAGGTAGGCATAGATAATTTTAATGATGCTCACATGAAAGACAAGAATTGAAGCGCAAAGAGAGCATCATAAAACACGTGACAAACACATCTAATTCTAACATACTTCCTATGCATAGGCATATTATAAGAAAACAAATTTACAAGGCAAGCAAAAATTAGCATATGCAAGGAAGAAGAAAGTGACGATAGCAATCTCAACATGAAGAGAGGTAATTTAGTGACATGAAAACTTCTACAACCATATTTTCCTCTCTCATAATAATTACATATAAGATCATATTCAAATTCAACAATATCGCTATCACATAATATATTCTCTAGATGATCCACATGCATGCAAAGTTGACACTCTTCCAAAACAGTGGGATTATCATTAACTAAAGTCATGACCTCTCCAAACCCACTTTTATCAAAAATACCATAAGATTGAACATTCTCAAAATACGTGGGATCTAAAGTTGACACTCTTCCAAACCCACTTTTAATAATATTGCAAACATTATTATCAATCTCATATTCATCATGGGGCTTAAATAAATTTTCAAGATCATAAGAAGAATCACCCCAATCATGATCATTGCAACAAGTAGTAGACATAGCAAACTTAGCATCCCCAAGCTTAGGGTTCTGTATATTATTAACACAATTGACATTAAGAGAATTTATAATAACATCATTGCAATCATGCTTTTCATCGAAGGAACTACCAAGTATGGGTGCAATAGCAACAATCTCATGTTTAACATAAGGAACTATAGCAAATTCATCTTCATAAAGATTGGCATCATGGCCACAAGAATAGCAAGCATCATGTTCATCAAGGGGTATTTCAATCAAATCATCAGAATCATCATTATCTATAGATTCATGCATATCATTATTTTCTTCCAAAGCAACGGTCATTCTCTCAATAAATTCTTTGACATAGACATTATGAGCATAGTTTTCATAGCAATATTTAAGTATGTCAAAATTTTCAGATTCGTAGAGAGTAATATCATACTTTTCAATCAAAGAAGCAACTTCATAAGCACCCTTAAAAGCAACAAATTCTTCAATTTATTCGATATCATAGTAACTATAAACAACCTTTGCATAAGAAGATAAGATTTCATTATCATTAAACTCACATAGGTAGGGAAGGTGTTTTTTAGGGTTCTTAGAGCAACAAGTAAAATCATAAATTTCACAAAGATTCCAAGCATAACACAACAATCTATTTATTTGATCCCATAAGAGTCTCCCTTTTTCAGACAAACGATGACGCACAAAATGAGCATGCTCATCTAAAGATTTCCCATCAACTAGACTAGTTGGGGTTTCAGCACGAGCGCATAAGGCTCGAAGATGATCCAAGTAGAACACTCTAAGTGGATCCATATCAATAGATTTTTAGCAAGCGAAGATGCAAGCAAATAGAAGGCACATGGTAACACAAACAAACAGAAGGACGAACGGAAGAGGGGCGAAGAAAATGGCAAGGGTGAAGTGGGGGAGAGGAAAACGAGAGGCAAATGGCAAATAATGTAATGCGAGGGATAAGAGTTTGTGATGGGTACTTGGTATGTCTTGACTTGTGCGTAGACTCCCCGGCAACGGCGCCAGAAATCCTTCTTGCTACCTCTTGAGCACAGCGTTGGTTTTCCCTTGAAGAGGAAAGGGTGATGCAGCAAAGTAGCGTAAGTATTTCCCTCAGTTTTTGAGAACCAAGGTATCAATCCAGTAGGAGGCCACACGCAAGTCCCTCGTACCTACACAAACAAATAAGAACCTTGCAACCAAAGCGATAAAGGGGTTGTCAATCCCTTCACGGCCACTTGCAAAAGTGAGATCTGATAGAGATGATAAGATAAATTTTTTGGTATTTTTATGATAAAGACTAAAAGTAAAGAAAGCAAAATGAATGGCACCAGAAATCGCTAGTTGTTGGGAGATTAATATGATGGAAAATAGACCCGGGGGCCATAGGTTTCACTAGTGGCTTCTCTCAAGATAGCATAAGTATTACGGTGGGTGAACAAATTACTGTCGAGCAATTGATAGAAAAGTGCATAATTATGAAAATATCTAGGTATGATCATGTATATAGGCATCACGTCCGCGACAAGTAGACCGACTCCTGCCTGCATCTACTACTATTACTCCACACATCGACCGCTATCCAGCATGCATCTAGAGTATTAAGTTCATAAGAACAGAGTAACGCTTTAAGCAAGATGACATGATGTAGAGGGATAAACTCAAGCAATATGATATAAACCCCATCTTTTTATCCTCGATGGCAACAATACAATACGTGTCGTTTCCCCTCTGTCACTGGGATCGAGCACCGCAAGATTGAACCCAAAGCTAAGCACTTCTCCCATTGCAAGAAAGATCAATCTAGTAGGCCAAACCAAACTGATAATTCGAAGAGAGTTGCAAAGATAACCAATCATACATCAAAAAATTCAGAGGAGATTCAAATATTGTTCATAGATAATCTTGATCATAAACCCACAATTCATCGGATCTCGACAAACACACTGCAAAAGAAGATTACATCAAATAGATCTCCAACAGAATCGAGGAGAACTTTGTATTGAGATCCAAAGAGAGAGAAGAAGCCATCTAGCTAATAACTATGGACCCGAAGGTCTGAGGTAAACTACTCACACATCATCGGAGAGGCTATGGTGTTGATGTAGAAGCCCTCCGTGATCAATGCCCCCTTCGGCGGAGCGCCGGAAAAGGCCCCAAGATGGGATCTCACGGGTACAAAAGGTTGCGGCGGTGGAAATAGGGTTTCGGCTCCTCCTCTGTTGTTTCCAGGGTATATGAGTATATATAGGCGAAAGAAGTCGGTCAGGAGAGCTACAAGGGGCCCACGAGGGTGGGGGGCGCGCCCAAGGGGCAGGCGTGCCTCCCTGCCTCATGGCCTCCTTGTTGATTGCTTGACGTCCGATCCAAGTCCTCTGGATCACGTTTGTTCCGAAAATCACGTTCCCGAAGGTTTCATTCCGTTTGGACTCTGTTTGATATTCCTTTCCTTCGAAACACTAAAATAGGCAAAAAAACAATAATTTAGGCTGGGCCTCAGGTTAATAGGTTAGTCCCAAAAATAATATAAAAGTGTATAATAAAGCCCATTGAACATCCAAAACAGATAATATAATAGCATGGAACAATCAAAAATTATAGATACGTTGGAGACGTATCAACTACAACTCCTGTGTACACACACAAACACATTAGTCCCTTAACGTATTTGTCTTCAATACTCAGAAATCACTAAGTGGGCACTAGATGCACTTACAGGAACACACCATAGCTACTGATCAACATTCATGCGTCCCACACACCTAGTTCAAAGCCCCTATTTGTCCACCATCGCACTCTACTACCTATCTCTATCTTCAATCCTCTTCCACAACTTTGTCTCACCACCACTCCATCGCCATGAATCCCATCCCCATCCCCTTCCCCAATGGCATTGGATGGAGGGCTTTCCTCTTTGGCTGCTCGCTTAGTGACCGCACCAAGTTCGCCAAGACCATGGAGGTGTGCTCCTAGCTCACTAGCATCGAGGACATGCATAAATAAGTAGATGATGTGGTGTTGAAGGCAACAAAGGAGGGGTTGAAGACGATGATACATGACCCATTAAAAGGTGCTATGTCAATGGATATACTACGCTAGGTGATGGATTAGGCCGAGTCCGGCGATCCTAGTTAGAGAGCCAGATGTGCCAAGTACAAGCATGTCAGGCCTTTTAATACACAACCGACCATCGCAGTAGCGTAGGAGAACGACCACGAAGTGGTGCAGCCGATGGTCAGGGCACCAGCGCCAGGTAACTGTACAATGCCCATCGTTTTGGAGGACGAAGATCAGGAGGAGATGGTGGATGGTGCGGTAGAGCCGGAGGTGGACGACGACAAGGCTAAGGGCCCCCGTCACTCCAAGCGCCTCCAGGGTCATCGCGGCTAGGATGTATTGGTGCTTGTAAGCTTGATTTACCCCATCCCCAAGCCCCTTGTACTCAATCCCCGCATGAACCCTAAAATCCATCGGTACCGCCTAAATCCAGATGTGGTGGTCAATCCCCTTTTGAACCCGATGTCCAATCCGACCCCTAAAGCGTGAATCGAATGCGTAAATCAAAAGAGAGGATAAAGGGCTTATCGCCATTACCAAACTTCTGCTGGTGAGGTGGTGAAGCTGGTGATTGATGCTGGTGCTCACCTTGCAGTTATTTGTTTCACTGCTCGCCGCTGCTGGTGTGAGAGTGGGGAGAGACCCGCGAGGGTAATTATGTCGGCATTTTAGGAAACAACGTGACACTCAAGCTTGCCTCCTCACGTTCAGCCTCTGCCGCCCACGTGCCTCGAGTTGCATCGCTCATGCCTGGCTATGGAAAAACGGTTGACTCGGACGTTCCCCTTGAGCCAGGCCTAGTGGTGCTTTAAGGTTTGTGCGGGCCAACATTTTCATGTGACCCAGGCAACCAAACAGACCATTTTTGTACCGCGCGGGCCTTGTTGGACTGTATGCAACCTACAAGAGATGCCCCTGGTAGCTCCCATCACACAGAAAGAAAGGAGCTGATCTCACAACCATAGAGGAACATGCATGCAAGGGGAGGAACAAGAAGGAAGCACGGTGGGGAATTCCTCCAAGATCCAGGGGCAGAAAATCATGGATGCACATGTGAAAGATCCTCTCCTCACAATCTTCTCCGCCCTCCCCCCTATGGACAGTTCTCTCTCCTACTTCTCAGAATTTACACGAAACATGCACATGAAAAATAGGGGAAACCCATTACTTTGTAGGAAATAAGAAAAGCATATTAGAAAAGGAGCATGGAGTCATGGGATCAACATAAACATGAAAAAGGATGATCAACTTACCCATTTGCATAGTACAGTAAACATAAAAAGCAAGAACTCTACTAAGATTAATCAAATTACTGTGAGCAGTGATCAATTTAGAAATCTACAGTGAATTTTACATTGCCATTGCACTAGATTTAAAATTGTAATTCACAGTAGAATTACATCATAAGTTTACAATGCTAATTTACACGTAACAGTGACATTTAAATGAAAAGTACATGTTCCATTGACATTTACAATGTAATTTACAGCAGGATTACATTGATATTTTATAGTGACCCCATACTCTTTTTTTCACTAGGATTACATTGCTTAGACATTCAAAACGACATGTTACAATGACATGATATAGTAGATTTACAGTGTAAAAACAGTAAATCATCTAAAATCATGCATGTAAAACTACATCTCAACTTTTTCAAGATGACATTAGTTTCAAAATTACATCTACGTTGACACTGTAAACAGCTTATAAATACAATATAAAACAGAAAAATAAGTAGAGTGCACTTGCTAACATAAATTTTAGCATCAAGAAGGTGAAGCAAACGAACAAGGATAAGAGTCATACCAGCAAGATGAAGATGCAGTCCTTCATGTGAGATGAAGCCAAAATGATTGACTTACTTCTTTTGCTATTTGACCCCAGTAACCGTACACTACATAAATATAAGTCTTAGACTAGAAAAAACAGCTAGATATATGGTCCAAAATTTCTGAAGCTATGCATTGTAAATTACTGTGACCTATTTTGTCAATTACAACATGGTTGTAAATTACTCTAACATATCTTGTCAATTAAATCTTGTAAGATGAAGCCAACGTAAACCTAGCTTGTAAATTACATCTTTGTTGACACTGTAGATAGCTCAGAAAAATAGTGAAATTCAAGAAAATAAATAAAGTACACTTGCTAGAAACACTACTCAGTAGTTTCAACTACTCCCTCTATCCCACAATGTAAGACGTTTTTTGACACTACACTAGTGTCAAAAAGGTCTTACATTATGGGACGGAGGGAGTATTTATTAAGATTCAGCATCAAGAAGGTGAAGCAAGCATGCGAGGACATGAGACATACCTAGAAGATGAAGTAGAAGCACTCCTTCATGCAAGGAAAAAAATAATTTACATTTCTTCTTTTTGAATAAAAATAAAGAAAACAAATATCATGTTGTTGTATCTAACTGGTTGATAAAAATGTTATTGCAGAATGGAGTGTACACATCCCACTGAACTTCTTCAAGCACATATAATGTATAAGGTAAACTGGAAAAACAAAAACATGGCAAAAGGGCAGAACCTAGAAATATAGAAATTATAGTTATGCATGGATTTCCCCCTACCTAGCAGGAACATTATTTTGGATCCTAGGATAACACAGATACTGACTACAGTCTGACGAACACTACAATTAGCAATGATGAAACTGCAGGAGACAACAATATAGTAAGCATACCTGCCAAATTGAAAAAATAATTTGAATGAGATTATTTGCGTATATATGACTATAACCTGCTAGTGTGATTTAATGACAATGCTTGAGGTGCATTTCTTGCCACTGGAAGAAAATGGGACGATGAGTGCCCCAAACCCATGGGATTTCAATCTATTTTACAAGATGGAATTGGACAAGGTAATCTCAGATGAAAAATAGTTAATAACTAACCGCCGATGAAAATGCTCCTCAAGATTACTGAAACTAACTAACAATAAATGCAAGAATCAGAACAAGACTTTTCATATGATAAATCTGCAACACAAGCAACAGAGAGAGGGTTGAACCTCCAAGCATCATAAAGAAGCGAAGAGACAGATAGGCAATAGGAATAGCAACAACCAACTCAAACTGAAGAGGACAAGGAGTACCTAAATGAACAAGACATTGAAAACTTCCTGGAAAATGAGAAAGAGACAACAATAAAAGGGAACTTAATGAACACCGAAAGCATGACAAAACCTCAGCTAGGAATGCAATTCAAGACAAAAGTAGAGGGACATGAATTCTTCAACTTGTACTCACACATTGCTGGATTTTTTCTGACCACTGTCGCTGTATCTAGGACAATGAGTAAGAAGAGGAACAATGAAATTAGAAGGATAACCATGAAATGCAACAAGCATGAAAAAAATAAAGGAGGAAGAAACATAATCTATAGTGCCTATCAGGAAATGCATAATTATCGCAAAGTCAGGTTGCAATGGTACTTTCAGAAAGAGGAGGCTTGTGGTAGGTAACAAGAATGAGCTTGGATCACAACCACGAGTTAACACCAAACAACAAGGTTTTTAGACCACACAAGTACATGTCGGATGAGGAGAAATGCATGATCAGAACATTGAAAAGGACCAACCTGGAAACACGACACATAGTTGCTGTCCTTGCATATCTTCGAGGAGGTTTAGCACAACTATCTTACACAAAGAAGCATGTCACAAACTATGCATCAACAATAAATAGAGAGGTGTCGAACACTGACATGATGGAGGTCGTGCATATGTTTACCAAAAAAGAAGTTGAACCCCCTGGTTTCTACTACTCATTTGAGCTATATGCGGAGAACAAGGTAAGGATCATTTTTTGGGTAGATGCAAGGTTGAGGCTGGTGTACAACATTTGTGGAGATTGCATAAGCTTCGACACAACGTTCCTAACTAACAAGTATAATCTACCATTTGCACCCTTTATTGGTGTCTCACCCCATGGAAACACATACTTATTCGCTTGTGCATTCATAATCAATGAGAAAACAGACACTTTTGTGTGTCCGTTCAATCAGTTTTTGACAGCTATGGGTCCTATCTCTATAATCACAGATCAAGATAAAGCAGTGCAAGGAGCAATAGAAGAGGTTTTCCAAAATGGCACTCATAGAACATGCTTGTTTCACATTAAGAAAAAACCTGAGGAAAAGAGAGGACATTGCTTCCAAGCCAATGAAGGGTTGTATGAGGATTTTCAGGATTGACAATACACTGACTATTGAGGAATTTGATGGTAAATTAAAAAAACATCAGATCCCACACAACCCTGCATCAATCTACTCATATTTTTTCAAATGATTTATACCACTGACAACAAATCATCACTGCAACTACCCATGGTCAAAATGATTTTTATCGATCCGATTACATAATTAATACACTAAAATTTCACAGGGATTTACATAGTGAGTACACAGACAATCCAGTGTAATTACATAGTAAAATATACAAAATTAACACTACAGTTACAAATGATTCACTGAAATTACACAGGGATATTGAGTGTGAGTGCACTAACATTACAGTGTAATTACATAGAATAGAAACCAATGATTTATATCGATCCGATTACAAAATTAATCCACAGAACACTAGGGATTTACATAGGTACACTTACAATCCAGTGTAATTACATAGTAAAAAAAAATACAAAAATAAAGACCACAGTCACAAATATAATTCAATAAAATTACACAGGGATATAGAGTGTTAGTGCATTGACATTACGGTGTAATTACATAGAATAGAAACCAAAATAAAGAACTGTAAATTACAGGGATATAGAGGGTTATCAGCATAAAAGTGCGATGACATTACAGGTTAATTACACCGAGTTTACAGTGTAATTACACTACAATTTAGACTGAAAATTTCAGTACATAGACTGTAAGTATAAAATATTCTGGTTAATTACACTTAATTTACAGGTTAGTTACACTTAAGTTACAGTTAATTAATGGTGGAGACAGTGTATAAGTTACAAGGTCACTAATGTACACAGATATTCAATTTTAACATGCACTGTAAGTTACAAAAAAATGGAATTACAGTGTGAGAAGGACTATAAACTGTACCAACAATAGAAAATATCACCGTAAAATTTTACACTGGACTACAAGTGAAACTATTCTGAAAATGCACTCAAAATTACACTACAAATTACATTCCAAATCACTGTAACTAAAACTGAAAAAAAATTCAGACCAACACCTATACATCACGAGGCTCAACCGACCAGGAGATTCAGCATTTGCAAACCTACATCTACATCCGTAAATTACTTTCTCTATGTACTGAAATTTCAGTTGATGTACCACCATGTAGCAAAACACTGGAAGCGGAAATTCAGTTAAA
This sequence comes from Triticum aestivum, assembly GCF_018294505.1. Classification (NCBI taxonomy): domain Eukaryota; kingdom Viridiplantae; phylum Streptophyta; class Magnoliopsida; order Poales; family Poaceae; genus Triticum; species Triticum aestivum. The sequence continues at coordinate 615,980,598 of NC_057799.1, read as the reverse complement.
TGTACCACCATCTACACTGGAAGTTACACATATCTGAAGTTACAAAAAAAGAAACAAAAAACCCTGAAAATTACATTGTAAGACAGACTACTACAGACCGCAACTACAGTAGAGATATCACTGTAAAACTATACCTAGTATTGCATTTACACTGGCCATTTACTCCGAAAAAGGGTTTCCCCCCGCTTTGTATTACAAAGCAACCAACCGATACAACCAACGATAGGTGCTGGGGCGGAAGCAGCACAGACACGCCCAAAAGATATGAAAGAGAAAGACAAAAGAAACAAATGCCGACAACGGCGGATCGACAAAAACGAAGAAGCCTCGCGACCACTGCGTCCGCCGGAAATCTCCCACCTAGCTCCTAGACTCCGAAGCACCGGTACCAATCAACACCTCCAAGAAGGGACGCGAAGGTGACGACGCTGCTGCCAAGGGTTTCCCCCGATACGCGACGAGGAGAGAGGAAGGGTAGCCCCCGACGCCCTCCAGGGAGGTCCGGTGGCACCCTTAGATGCCACCGCGCCGGTGTCGGTCAAGCCGACTGGGATTTCTCCCGATCCCAACCTTCACCTCGGGCGCTCCGGAGCCCGCCACCAAACCGACCACCATCCTACACCAACATGGTCTTGAGGCTTCCACGCTGTCTCACCATGGCAACACGAAGAGAGGTCTGCACACCGAAGAGCAGGAGCTGGGACTAGAGGCAGCAACACTGTCGGCACGCAGGAGGGCTCAACCTCCACCGTCAAAGACGATAGCCAACCGGATGCAATAGCAGGAGCATACCAGGCCCGTGGGCCCACAGGCCCGGCCGGGCCCTCATAGGCCCGTGAAGCTCCCACCTTCGCGCTACAGCAGGCACCCCGGTCCAAGCTGCTCCTCCTCCCCACTGCGCAGAAGACACCGAAGCCGCGCCGGAGGTCGGCCCGCTAGGACCCAGATGGTGCCCGCAGGGCCCAGATCTGGGCCGGGGGCGCGCCGCCGACCACCCCGCACCACCAAGCCGTCCCGCCGCCAAGGAGCCGTGCCGCCACCTCGCTCGCCGCCGGCCACCGCCGCCGTCTCCTGCCCCGGGAAGAAGGAACGAGCGCGCGGGGACTAGAAATCCGGCCGTCGCCGACACCACCCGGGCCGGCGCCGGTGGCGACCGCCGGCTGCGACGGGAGGAAAGGGGGAGGGGCCGCCTAGAAGGAGGAGGCCGCGCGCCGCCCCAGCCACCTCTCGGGGAGGCGGCGTAGGGGCGGATCCGGGATGGAGGAGGGAGGGGCGGGGCCGGGCTTTGAGCAACCGGCGGCCGGCGGCGGCGCGGGGGTGCTAGGACGGCCGGCGGCGGTGGGAGGTCGCTAGGGGAGGAACCCTAGCGAGAGCGGGGTCGGGAGCCAAGTCCTCCACTGGCCATTTACTGGTGACTATAAAAATGAAATTAAACTGAAAATCCACTCAAATTTAAATCCAGTCCAGAGTCAAAAAAACAGGGGGAAGGGGACAACAATCAAGGTGTGGCGTGATCGTGCACTTGTATCGAGAAATGAGAATTCGAGATGCCCTGAAGTTCAGACAACGCAGCTACAACCATCATCGCATCCAGTAACAAACCCACACAAGCATGCATTTCCGGAGGTCATCCAAACAAACACATGACGAAAGGAACACACAAAGTGGCCAAGAGAGACGAGATGCCCTGATACAACAAGCATACAATCAAGCTGCAAGAACAACACGCAGCAAGAGGAGAAGGAAAAGATACAACCCCACCTGCCCTACGATATGAAAATCAAGGGAGATCACAGGGACAAAACCCTCCTCCCTACCTGATCGAACCAACAACGACGAACTAGAGAGCCAAGAAGTGCGAATGGGGGAAATCCATGTGTGCGAGGACGACGACAACGGCCTCTCCTCCTCCTCCTACGGCGTGAGGAAGAAGAGGAAAAGCTCCGGCCGCATCGCCATCATCTCGCCTCTGCGAATAATGCTTCTCCAAAGATACTTATACCCCAAGCATCTCCATCTCCATCTCCATGCCCTTTCCAAGTATCTCTTCTGCTTTGAAACTACTCCTCATCATCTAGGTCTCTGCACTTTGAACGACGACAGGGCTGGAGTGTATCTTGTTAGAAATCTAGGCTCACAATCACAGAGAGGACAGTGTTTTGCGCCGCGTGCAAACTTGCGACTTTTCCCGTTTCTTTCACTGCTATTTATTCGTTACAAAGAGAAGAGGCAGGCGACGATCCTATCTATGCGCCACGATCCGTCAGACTCGCACCATCCCATGAGAGCTGATCGTGTCTCCTAAGTCACCTGCGAGGCTATCGGGCCACGACGTGAAGCGTCGATCTACAGGCCCATGCAAAGCTACTTGCCGGCACGCACAAGTCGCAGCTCGTGCAAACGGGTTTATTTTGACGGGAAACAAACAACCTAAGCACAACGACTAGATTAGCTAACAAATCACCTCCCTAATTTTAGCATTGGCGTATTATTTCAACCATGCCGATTCTCCTTCTCAGCTCCTGAAAGGCGAGACGCCCGAGTGCTTTCGTCAGAGTGTCGGCTATAGTTGCTCGCTGGTTCTGACGTAGTCGATGAAGACGCGCCCCTGCTCCACGCACTCGCGAATGAAATGGTACCTGATCTCAATGTATTTGCTGCGGTCGTGGAAGACAGGGTTCTTCGCCAAGGAGATCGCCGACTTGTTGTCGACGAGGAGCTTCGGCCGCGCAGCTTCCTTGTTCAGCATCTCGCCAAGCAGCCGCGACAGCCAGATGCCCTCACACGCAGCGGCAGTGGCGGCCATGTACTCGGCCTCGCTCGAGGAGAGCGCCACCACCCTCTGTTTCTGGGACTGCCAGCTCACCGGGCTCTTGCTGAGGAAGAAGATCACCCCCGTCGTGCTCTTCTTGTTGTCCGTGTCCCCAGCATGATCCGAGTCACTATAGCCGGTTAGCTGCAGTCCTCCATCGCCGCGCTCGTATGCGCAGCCGTGATCCAGCGTCCCGGCCACGTACCGCAGGAGGTGCTTCACTGCAGCGTAGTGATCGGACGCGGGCTTCTCCATGAACCTGCTCAAGTACCCAACTGCAAATGATATGTCGGGCCTTGTATGAACCAGATACCGCAGTCCCCCGATGATGCTGCGGTACTTTGTCTTGTCCACCGGGGCGGCGGTGCTCTCCTTGCTCAGTTTGAGCCGAGCCTCCATCGGCGTGTTACTGGGGTTGCAGTCCTCCATGCCCGCGCTCTCCAGTAGTCGCTTGGCGTAGGCCGCCTGCCCGAGCACGATGCGGTCGCGCTTCTGGCTCACCTCAATCCCGAGGTAGTAGCTGAGCATGCCTAGGTCGCTCATGCGAAACATCCCGGTCATCTGCTGCTTGAAGGAGATGATCTCCGCCGTGGCCGCTCCGGTGATGACGAGGTCGTCAACGTAGACCCCGATGATCAGAAGCGAGGCGCCCGAGCCGCGACGGTAGACAGCGTGCTTTGACGGGCAACGCTCGAACCCCAGAGCGCACAAGCTCTCGTCCAGCTTCGCGTTCCAGGCCCTTGGTGCTTGGCGAAGTCCGTACAGCGCCTTGCGGAGGCGCAACACCTTGCCCTCCTGGCCGGCCACGGCGTACCCCCACGGCGGCAGCACATAGACCTCCTCGAGCAAGTCACCATTCAAGAAAGCGGACTTCACATCCATGTGGTGTACCTGCCAGCCATGGTGCGCCGCGAGCGCGACGAGGACGCACACTGAGTCCATGCGCGCGACTGGCGCGAAGACCGCTTCAAAGTCGACGCCCTCCCGCTGCACGTAGCCTTTCGCCACCAGGCGTGCCTTGTGCTTCACAATGGCCCTCCGGGGATCCTTCTTGAGCTTGTAGACCCATTTGAGGCCAATTGCGCGGTGACCAGCCGGGAGCTCGCTCAGCTCCCAGGTTCCGTTGTCAACGATGCTCTGCATCTCTTCGTTCATAGTTGCGCACCATCCCTGCTCCTTCTCCGCTTCAATGAACGAGGTCGGTTCCTCGCCCACGAGCAGGTACAAGTCGCCGTCGCTGTAGTTCGCCTCCACCTCCTCTGTCGTATCCCACACATTCTTGAGTGTGCGGCACCGACGTGTCGCCTCTGCGTCGGGAGGCTCCTCGGACGCGCCGGTGGCCGGTGAGACGAACTCAACGCCGGTTGGAGTCGAGATCAGCGTTCCGTACGCCGGGGAGGTAGGAGACGGCGCGATGATCGTGCTCTGTGGTGTTGACGGCTCGACGTCGGGCGCGGGCACCGAGTGGCGTCCGATCGAGGAAGATGCTGGCTCCACCCGCACGCTCGTCGTGGCCACGGGCTCCAGCTCAACCGTAAAGGACTCGAATCCCTCATCACGAGCGGGCGAAGCGGCGCTCCAATCCCACGACGTGTTCTCGTCGAACACGACGTCGCGGGAGACGTGGGCGCGGCCTGACGGAGGGTGGAAGACGCGGTATGCAGCCGATCCGGGCTCGTACCCGAGAAAGACCATGGGCACGCTGCGGTCGTCGAGATTCTTCGTGTTCGGGCGCGTCACCTTCACGTGAGCTACACATCCGAAAGGTGCGGAAGTGCTGCACGTTGGGACGACGGCCGCACCAAGCCTCATACGGTGTCATGCCGGAGACGCTCTTCGTCATTGCGCGGTTTAGCAGGTACACCGCCGTGGTCATGGCCTCTTCCCAGAAGCGTGCTGGGACGCCCTTCGCCTTGAGCAGACACCGCGCCATGCCGATGATCGTCTGGTTGCGCCGCTCCACCACCCCATTCTGTTGCGGCGTATAGGGGGCGGTGAGCTGTCCGTGCAAGCCCAACTCTGCAAAGAACTCGTCGAGGCTCGAGGAGTTGAACTCACCCCCGCGATCTGTGCGCAGGGTCTTGAGGTGGCGACCGGACTCGCGTTCTGCCGCCGCTTGGAACTGCCGGAGCGCCGTCTCTGCCTCGTCCTTGGTCGTGAGCAGGTACAGCCACATGAACCGGCTCTTGTCGTCGACGAGCAGGAGGAAGTAAAGTTTCCCTCCCGGCGTGGCCGGTGTGATCGGCCCGCACAGATCCGCGTGCACGAGCCCGAGTACGTCCTCGGCGCGGTTCAAGGCCTAACGAGGGAAGGGAGCTCGCCGGTACTTGCCGGCAAGACAGGCCTCGCAGAGCCGATCCACCTGATCGACGAGCGGCAGGCCATGAACCATGTCCTCGCGCACGAGTGACCGGAGCGCCTGGAAGCCAATGTGGCCGTACCGCGCGTGCCAGAGCCACGCATCCTCGCCTTCATGTACATCGAGGCAGACCGGACGAGCCACGCTCAGGCTCAGCACGTACAGACGCCCATGGTTGCGCTGCACGCGCGCGAGCAGGCGCCCGCCTGGGTCCCGCAGCTGAAGGACGCCCTGGCTGATGTGTGTGTCGTAGGCGTTCTCGTCCAATTGGCCCAAGCTCACGATATTGCTGCATAGACGGGGAAGGTAGTACACCTCAGAGAGTACCAAGTGCTCACCATTTAGACACTGGAACAGGATTGTTCCCCTCCCCTCGATCTGCACCGCGGACCCGTCGCCAATCCCGATGGAGCCATGCACACCAGTGTCGAGCTCGGAGAAGATCTCCCGCCGCCTAGACATGTGGTTGCTGGCGCCGGAGTCCAGGAACCAGGAGGAGTCGCAACCTCCATCACCCGAGGCAGGGCGCGCCTGCGAGCGCTCCTCATTCAGCATCACGTGCTCCACGGCCGCCTCCGTGGTCGCGGTGAGCGCGCACAGGCTCGCCAGGAGGAGCGTGGTCTCCTCGGTCCCGCCCTCGGCGAGATTGACTTGCTCCTTGCGCTCACGCCAGGGCTCGGTGCAGTCCCGCGAGAAATGCCCCGGCTTGTTGCAGTTGTAGCACTTGACTTTGGTCATGTCACGGCCGCCGCTGCGACCGCCGGGCTCGCCAGAGCCGCCGGTGTTCTGAGGCGGGCGTGCGTCGTTCCTCCGTCCCTGATTCTTGCCACGGCGGTTGTTCTGCCCGCCGCCGTTGCCGCCGCCGGAGCCTTGGCCGCTCTCACGCGCCTGTTTGCGCGCTTCCCACTGTTGCTCAGTGAGGTACAGCTGCCCACCGCCTTGGCTCGGCGCGGGCGCAGCGCAGCGCTCCTCGGCGGTCCTCAGCCGCCCAATCAGCTCCTCGACCGAAATCGTACTCAGCTCCAGGAGGGTTTCGATCGCCACTGCGATCTGCGCGTATTGGGGGGGGGCAACACGCAACAACTTCTGCACGACGCGTACCTCCTCGACGTTGTCGCCGAGCGTGCGCAGCTGGTTGATGATGCTGGTGATGCGCATGCCGAAAGCGTCGAGGGTCTCGCCGTCGTGGAAAGCGATCTGCTCGAATTCCGCGCGGAGTCGTTGCAGGGTGGCCTCACGCACACGGTGCACTCCCATCCGCATGACCTTGATAGTGTCCCAGGCCGCCTTGGCCGTCTCCTTGACGCCGAGGACGCCGAGCATCTCTGGCGGAACAGCTCGGAGAAGGACGCCGAGCGCCGACTTGTCGTCGCGTACGTGCTGCGCGTTGCCCTCGACCGCGTCCCAGAGCCCCCAGGACTCCAGGTGGACCTTCATCACCAGCGACCACTCGATGTAGTTGGTCGAGGTGAGGGTTGGGAACGTCGTGCCGGCTCCCGGCACAAACGGCGCGCGCTCCGTGGCCGCCGCCAGGTGGATCACCACCTGCCGCTTCTGCCTCACGCGGCTTCGCCCGCTGCTACGCTCCCGTGGTGGAGTCGCCGAGCGCGCCAGCCCACCCCCGCCTGCGTTGAGGGTCGCGGCGGCCGCCGCCGCAGCCGCGTCCGGCTGTTCTCTGTGATCGGACATGATCGCCGGGATCGCTAAACGAGGCTCTGAATACCACTTGTTAGAAATCTAGGCTCACAATCACAGAGAGGACAGTGTTTTGCGCTGCGTGCAAACTTGCGACTTTTCCCGTTTTCTTTCACTGCTCTATTTATTCGTTACAAAGAGAAGAGGCAGGCGACAATCCTATCTATGCGCCACGATCCGTCAGACCCGCGCCATCCCACAAGAGCTGATCGTGTCTCCTAAGTCACCTGCGAGGCTATCGGGCCACGACGTGAAGCGTCGATCTACAGGCCCAAGCAAAGCTACTTGCCCGACACGCACAAGTCGCGGCTCGTGCAAACGGGTTTATTTTGACGGGGAAACAAACTACCTAAGCACAACGACTAGATTAGCTAACATATCTTCGAGGAGGTTTAGCGCAACTATCTTACACAAAGAAGGATGTCACAAACTATGCATCAACAATAAACAGAGGTGTCGAACACTGACATGATGGAGGTCGTGCATATGTTTACCAAAAAACAAGTTGAACCCCCTGGTTTCTACTACTCATTTGAACTATATGCGGAGAACAAGGTAAGGAGCATTTTTTGGGTAGATGCAAGGTTGAGGCTGATGTACAATATTTGTGGAGATTGCATAAGCTTTGACACAATGTTCCTAACTAACAAGTATAATCTACCATTTGCACCCTTTGTTGATGTCTCACCCCATGGAAACACATACTTATTCGCTTGTGCATTCATAATCAATGAGAAAACGGACACTTTCGTGTGTCTGTTCAATCCGTTTTTGACAGCTATGGCGGCGGGGCGGGGGGGGGGGGGGGGGGGGTGTCCTACCTCTATAATCACAGATCAAGATAAAGCAATGCAAGGAGCAATAGAAGAGGTTTTCCAAAATGGCATTCATAGAACATGCTTGTTTCACATTACGAAAAAACCAGAGGAAAAGACAGGACCTTGCTTCCAAGCCAATGAAGGGTCGTATGAGGATTTTCAGGATTGACAATACACTGACTATTGAGGAATTTGATGGTAAATTATAAAAAACATCAAATCCCACACAACCCTGCATCAGTCTACTCATATGTTTTCAAATGATTTATACCACTCACAACAAATCATCAATGGAACTAACCATGGTCAAAATGATTTTTATCGATCCAATTACATAATTAATACACTAAAATTTCACAGGGATTTACATAGTGAGTACACTGACAATCAAGTGTAATTACATAGTAAAATATACAAAATTAACACTACAGTTACAAATGATTCACTGAAATCACACAGGGATATTGAGTGTGAGTGCACTAACATTACAGTGTAATTACATAGAATAGAAACCAATGATTTATATCGATCCGATTACAAAATTAATTCACAGAACACTAGGGATTTACATAGGTACACTTACAATCCAGTGTAATTACATAGTAAAAAAAAATACAAAAATAAAGACCACAGTCACAAATATAATTCAATAAAATTACACAGGGATATAGAGTGTTAGTGCATTGACATTACGGTGTAATTACATAGAATAGAAACCAAAATAAAGAACTGTAAATTACAGGGATATAGAGGGTTGTCAGCGTCAAAGTGCGATGACATTACAGGTTAATTACACCAAGTTTACAGTGTAATTACACTAAATTTAGACTGAAAATTTCAGTACATAGACTGTAAGTATAAAAAATTCTGGTTAATTACACTTAATTTACAGGTTAGTTACACTTAAGTTACAGTTAATTAATGGTGGAGACAGTGTATAAGGTACAAGGTCACTAATGTACACAGACATTCAATTTTAACATACACTGTAAGCTACAAAAAATGGAATTACAGTGTGAGAAGGACTATAAACTGTACCAACAATAGAAAATATCACCGTAAAATTTTACACTGGACTACAAGTGAAACTATTCTGAAAATGCACTCAAAATTACACTACAAATTACAGTCCAAATCAGTGTAACTAAAACTGAAAAAAAATCAGACCAACACCTATACATCATGAGACTCAACCGACCAGGAGATTCAACATTTGCATACCTACATCTACATCCGTAAATTACTTTCTATATGTACTGAAATTTCAGTTGATGTACCGCCATGTAACAAAACACTGGAAGCGGAAATTCAGTTAAATGACCACCAGCTACACTGGAAGTTACACATATCTGAAGTTACAAAAAAAGAAACAAAAAACCCTGGAAATTACAGTGTAAGACAGACTACTACAGACTGTTACTACAGTAGAGATATCACTGTAAATGATGAAAGAAACACACGAAGTGGCCATAAGAGACGAGAAGAGAAGGAGAAGATACAACCCCATCTCCACGAGGAACAACACAAGGGAATTACAGGAACAAAACCCTCCTTACCTGAACGAACGACGACGAACTAGACAGCCAAGAAGTGTGAATGGGGGAACTCCATGCGAGGACGACGACGACGGCCTCTCCTCCCCCTCCTACGCGGCATGAGGAAGTAGAGGAAAAGCTCCCGCCGCATCGCCATCGTCTCGCCTCTGCGTATGATGCTTCTCCAAAGATACTTATACCCCAAGCATCTCCATCTCCATCTCCATCTCCATGCCCTTTCCAAGTATCTCCTCTGCTTTGAAACTACTCCTCATCATCTGGGTCTCTGCACTTTGAACGACGACAGGGCTGGAGTGCATTGAACCTGGACACCTTCTTGTAGCTAGCTTTTCGCACTGTTGTATGGCCTTTGGGATTTGGGAATATCAGTCATCGATTCTGTGATGAGTGTGTTGCCATCAGTGTCACAAGCTTTTCTCCCCTCTCTTTATGACGCCTGCCCATACTATACAGTCACGCATGCACAATGAGACCAACTAGCCAGCACATTGGATCAGAGTCAGTAGACAGGTTTTCTAATGGGAAATACCAGATTTGGTCGTGTGCTCTGGCGTCAGGGTTACCAAATGTGTCCTGCTAGCATTATTTGTGCGTGTAACAGGCCAACAACCAGCTGGCTTTTAGTTCAATATAAACACCACTGACGACGTTCCACCGGTTATGTGCGAGGATCCCACACTCAGTTCATACTCCTAAGTCACTAGTACAAGATCATGTCCACACTCGTTCGTTTATGTTCTCAATATGGATTCTCCTGCAGACTGACGGCACATTTCAAGAATCCACTGTCTGTGAAAAGTAGTATTAGCACTAGTACATTAGTAGGTCATCAAGGTACTGAACCCACTGTTTAATAAAACTGTGCATAAACACCGTGATTTGTATTTAAGTAGGGGTGGCACCCTTGGTCTCTGTTGCATACTCCTTCCATCCTGAAAAGTTTGTCTTATATTTGTCTAGATACGGATGTAACATCCGTATCTAGACAAATCTAAGACAAAATTTTCGGGACGGAGGTAATATATAACAGTGTGAAATGTTCAAAAAACACATTTTCTCTTCTTCTACCTAAGTCCTGATCACTTTATCTCCCCTAGATAATCCTTTTGAGATGCTGACTTTATCAAGTTACTGCACCACGTCCACCAATGAGATGTATGGAGCATTTTCCTGCGGCAAATTATTAGCCAATATTGCACGGGATCCCCCGTCCTTGCAACTGACCGGCTCAAGCTTTGATAATCATAATTATAGTATAGCGGATCCCTGCACTGCACTCCCTTTGCATGGATGCGCCGACAGAATTGTCCGTGGACAGAAACTGAGTGACGTCGCCGACGACACTGATCTCTAGCAGGAGATAAGGAATTTGCAGGCTTGGCACGCATCTTTACACCATGAGCTTTTGCACGATATGGAGCTGCCAATCTTGGCCAGTAAAGGCCACATCTCACGAGATTCCCTTGGCTTTAGCAGCCACTTCCTTCTAACCTAGGCTGCATCACGTCTAGGTGCACTGCCAGGTTCATCGACCCAGCACCAAGATCATGTACTGCATTGCACGCCGCAGTCCATAGGAGGCAACAAGTTTGCTAGTATTAGGTCTTTAGTCTCTCGTCTAGACTTATAAATAGCCGCCGCCGCAGGGCAGATTAAACAAGTCAGTGAAGTGTGCTCCATGGGAGATGAAAAGAGCTCTAGCTACCTACTCCTAGTTTGGTTGGTTGTCACCTGGAGTTCTTCTCAAATCACTTCAGTAGCTAGCTCATGCTACCCCATTGTTGCAATGCCACTGTTTTAAAAGTGTGCATTGAGGGGATATAGAGCTTTGCATACTGAAGTGTTTGGGGGAACTCTGGGTGGCAACCAGCAGTATCAGTAGGATTTGAGAGTGTTTGTGCTTATGTGAAGTGTTTGGGGGAACTCTCAATGTAATCAAGCATTTACGAGATACTGGTCGCGAAACAGAAGAGTTGACCTAATGGTGAATCATGTTTGGTCTTACCATGGGTTCCTTGCAAGCACTTCATGAGCATTATTTCAAATGCCATTGTGAAGTGTTTGGGGGAACTCTTGGTGATGCCAAGCTTTATTCAATGCCAGTCAAGAACGAAAGGAGACGATCATCACAAAGGATGTTTGGTCTTACCGTGGGTTCCTTACAAGCACTTCACGAGGCATTATTACAAATGCCACTGTGAAGTGTTTGGGGGAACTCTTGGTGATGCCAAGCTTTACTCAATGCCGACCAAGAACCAGGAGATATGATCAATATAAAGCAAGTTTTGTCTTATCATGGGCTCCCTGCAAGCACTTGACGAGACATTATTCATAAGACCACTGTGAAGTTCTTTGGGGGAACTCTCGGTATCAGGAAGCAATTGATGGATGTTGTTTCAGCTGACCCAAAAGAAGCCGAGTGGGAGCACCTCTGTAGATCCAGGTAGTCAACCTCCAACTACGAAGCCTCGACCAGCACTCCACACTCTGAAGATGGACGTGGCGCCTTCAAGAAGTACAGCGACACCTGAGCATAGTCACCACACAATCCTGTGATTTTGGGGTTTCACTCGGGACTCGGAGGTGGAGGGCAGGGGCGGGACTTTGATGCCGCCTACAGGAAGGGGAATGACACTCGAAGCGTCACTTGTATCATGGCCATTGCAGCCGACCAAGGGATTCCCTCAATCCATAGCCCCCAACACCACCAACCCCACCCAGCCACCGGATCTAACCAACCGAAGGTCGCCTCGCGGGCCACAAGGCGGAAGAGGATCGAGGAATGATTCCACCTTCTCCAGATCAACTCCAAGGATCGATGAGGAGGCCCAGAGAGCATGCTCCACGCGCGACGCCGGCCTTCCATCTATGCGGCCAAGGGTGTGCACCCCCACATCTGTGCCCACCACCCACCGCTGAGTAGAAGACGCCTCCCAAACGTGGCCGCCGCAACGTCTCCGGGCGATCCACATGCAGACCCCCACAACCACGGACCGTCGCCACTGCCCGCCGCAGCGCCGCCACACCCTCTACCATCACAACGCCGCCTGATCTCACCAGCCCGCGTCGGCCGCCATCGGGAAGGGGAAGAGAGGCCCCGACGCTGACTGGTCTTTGCCCGTCAGCGTGAGCCGGCTGCGGCAAGGGGAGGGAGGGGACGAGGTGAGCTATGCCAGTGGCTAGGGTTTCCCCTCCAGGTCGGTCGCGTGAGCGACATGGGAGGGAAGGGGATTCCACTCGGTCGGGAGAAATTGATCAATGTCATCTTTGATCTTACCATGTAATACATGGTTTGATTATGTCAACAACTCTAGCTCTACAGATAAAATAATGAGATATACTCCATTATTTCCTTGAATCTCGCCAGGTGTTCATATCTACATCACTTTTTCTTTAGCACTACTATGTAAGATCATGTGTTTTGTTAAAATGACACATTTGTAATTCCACTACTTATGTAACATGATACTGCATAGTTATGCTGGACATACTTTTGAGTTCAGTTACCGGTCACTACTAGGGAAAAGCCTAGTAGTAGTGCTGGTTTTTTGCCTAGCAGTAGCGCGGGTGACTAAAGGTTAGAAGTAGCGTAGGTTTATCCGCGCTACTGCTATAGCTACTTAGTAGTAGCGCTTCTTGCAAAAGGCGCTACTGGTAATTACTACTAGCGCTTCTCTCTGCCCGCGCTACTACTATTATTTCGTATTTTATTTCTTTTTTATTTTATGTCGTATTCATACACCATTATACAATTTTTCATACAGTAGCAATTTAGAGATTGTTTTTACATTATAATGAGTTATTAAATTACTAGGTGAAAGAACCACAGATTAGTTTAAAGTGGATGGATCCTAAGTGACCAAGCCATGGATTATCACGATAATCCAATCCATGACTTGATCACTTAGGATCCATCCACTTGAGACTAATCCGCGGTTTTTTCACCCAATGATATAATAACTCATCATAATCATCATCATCATATCATTAACAACATATCATCATAATAGATCATTGTCATATAACAACTCCTCATGATCATCATTTTCATCAATGAGACATCATATAGCAAGTTGGTCACTAGTCATAATCACAACTCCTCCTCATCATCATCAACTCTAACACATTGTAGCACATAATAACACATTGTACCTAGGACCTACTCCTCTCTCATAGGACCTACTACCCTCTCTTAGGTAAAATAGCATGAAACAAGATAGGCCCTGACTCTTCATTATGGAGAATGGAGATTATCCTGTCTTCAATTCTTGCGCTTTGCACAATGTTGCTTCCAAGTAGCTCCCTACGATTGACCATACATTTTTTCCAATCTTTGATTGTCATGTCTTCATCGGTATTAGAAATCCGGTATGAACAACAGTGATGCATAGGATGACCTGGCCGTAAGTTCATAACATCAAGGCGACCTTTCGGATACATCAGATGAGGCACACAATCCTTCGGGATTTTCTATTGAAAAACATAGCAATAACTTCGTAGTTAGCAATGTAGTTGAGTTTTAGAAGAATTTATGCAAAATATGCACGGATGTCGTAATAGTAAAAAAATTACCATGACATCTCCATGGATGTTACCGTAGTTCAACACATGCACTAGTGGCACGTATTGATCATAATGTGGAGGAGTTTGATAATAGATATTGTAATTCTCAAGATCAGTAATAAATGAGATCAGATGATTTTTCTCCTGATAAGTTAGAGCCATCGGTGTAGTAGGTTCTGTCTACCATCTTCCGAACATTCTTTGAAGAATTAAAATAAGCTATCAATGGAAATAAGCTGTCAACTATTTTGAAATAAACAATATAAATTACTTAATAACTATGTTTGCGAAACTCACACAGCAGTAGAATTGGAAGCGTATCAACAAGGACCCAAATGTCCATACTGTCTTGGGCGATGTCAGGATCACCAACATCCATGGTGACAAGCATACCCTCATGAAAATCATACGTCTTGAAAAGTGCTTCCCAATTCGGACAACCAAAATGGGTTACGCTCTCAGAATTGTATAGATTTACATCAAAATCCATACCATGATGGGTCCTTAGGTGATTTATCTTTGTTTCCATACTTTCATGATCTTCAAAATACATCCTCTCCGAGACATAGCGTCTTGCATGGCATGGGATAAGCTAGTCGACTTGTAAAAGAAGAAAATTACACGCTGAAGAAGAAGAAGTCGTGATTAATTACGAAAAAACACTTGTCATCGTTGCGTACCGTTTCAACATCGAAGGTCTCCTGGAGCTTAATGCTGAAGCGCCGGCCTTCTACCAGGTGAGGCCTGTCGCACAGACCCCCGTCGTCACCACACCAGTCGCACTCCGCTGGGAGACTTTCGTCGTCCGACGACGACATCGACGACATTTCCTATGTTCATAATTCAAAGATTAAATTTGTACAATTAAATATATGTACTACCAAGACTAAATTAGATCATTATTATTCATCACGGGTTGACTATCGGTCTGTCGAGTCTTTTATTGAAAACTCTCATCTCACGCGGTGTATGCATTCGACTGTTGGTGATGGTCGCTCCTCCTTTCATTCCCGAGTGCATTACACTAAAATGTCTAGCACAGGGGAAGGAAGCAGAAGCGACCCCCACGACAATAGTCGGGATTCTTCATCCTCTCTCATATATGGTGGACACACTCCCTCACTGATTTTTGACCGTTGGTGATGGTCGTTATTCCTCCTTCCCCTAGTGCATAACAAAGGTCTAGCACAAGGAGAAGAAGGAAAAACGACCCCCACGACAACAGTCGGGATTCTTCTTCTCCCATATATTGTGCAGACTTTCTCCCTCACTCATTTGTTGACTTTCATGTATGGAGCGTCGACAGACTTAAAGTCAACCCAAAATGTCGTTTAATTATCTTTCTAGAAAATTCAGGCCACTCGATATTTCCTACATATTCTAGCACAAGTCATGCCAAAATTCACGAAAAAAATCCGGCATGACATTTGCTAAAAAAGGACATATCGAACGCCTGAAATTTTTCGGAACGGAAATTAATCAACACTCCGGCAAAAATAGGCCACTCGGAAGTGTTACCCGCAAACATGGCCGGCCACTTGGGCAAGCACATTGTAGGGTAACGCAGCAGAAAACAAAAAATTTCCGACCTACGCACGAGCCCAGGACCACTATGGAGACTGCATACATGGTTTGATCTTTTTCGTTACCGACTCGTAGCGCAGCGGGAAGTAGAGTCGATGACGATCGGCGGTGCAGATCCCCGCAGCTAGGATTTACAACCTCCCAACCGCGAGGATGTATACCCTCATCTGCTCCTCAGACAGCCCTCTGGGAGGCGGTCGAACAGCCCCCCCGGATGGTGTCGCGGACAGCCCTTCGGGAGGACCTTCGAAACTCGAACGGTCACTCGGACAGCCCTTCGGGAGGGCCTTCGAAACTCGGACGGTCACACTGACAGCCCTTCGGGAGGAACTCACGAACTAAGACCGAAACTACGATCTCTCTATAGAGTTGCACCCATACGGTGTCATCTATCCGGCAGGGCTTCGCCGTCCAGAACTAGTTCCTGTCGGAACCCAGACAGCCTTACGGCTCTACGAAACTCTTTTCGTGGGAGGGAGAGAAGAAGTCAGATAATGCATGGCATGTGTATGAGGTCAAGGGATGAAGAGATGGCAGCCCTCACCTCCTCTATTTATAGGAAAACCAAGGGGTAGTGTGCCTCCACAAATTACCAAAAACCCCCATGCATTAGGTCACACATGAGGGTGTTAAGGACAAAATGGGATGCCATGTGGAGCTCCAAGGAGCTCCACCACCCATGGCCGGCCACCCCTAGGGGTCCCCCCCAAATGGGGTTCCTTCCCTTGTAAGCCACTTCCTTCTAGAACTTTGACCAAGTCCAAAAAGGTGGCTCTCCAAAATTATCCCAAAAAGCACTTTCACTATTCACGACGACATTTTTCAGCGTCCGTTCGAACTGAAAATATTTATGTGGGCTTAGAACATTTCCAGTACCCACTAAAATGATTTTCAACGCGTTCCGAAACAATTCTGGTTTTAGTGATTTTCATCTGCGAAACGCATCTGAAGTGGCTCCGGCAGCTCCGGAACATTTCCTGTTTTTATCTCAAAAAATTCCAAAAAGCTTCCAGAATGATTCTAGCATCCTCCAAGAATTATCAGGCATGTGCCGAAACCAATTTTACTTAATGGTGTATCCCGAAACAACTTTTCGGTATCATCAAAACTTATCCGATGACCTCTCTCTGCGGTACGATTCTGCTGTCCGAAACTTTTTCGGTGATTTTCTCTCAAACTCCCTGTCTAGTATTCAGCAGATAGATGACCCTTAAGCGTGTGACCCTATAGGTTCGGTGAAGTATAGACATGACCCGGAACCCCTTCCGATCAATGATCAACATCGGAGCCGTGGACACCCATATTGACCCCTATACCCACACGAATAAATATTCGAGTGAACCTCCAGTTGCTGTGTGCTATTCCCGTTGCTTCGCGATATGTTTCAAATACCCAAGGTGAGACATGTTGGCATTCCCGTGGATCAACAACTTGTCCACTATGCTAGTTACCTCGTTACCGGTTTTGTTCTCTTTTCTCGTTTCGTGTTCCGGCATCCCCGTGATCAAATCACAAAGTGTCTGGCCAGACGATGATGGACACCGTAACACCGAGAGGGACCGAGTATATCTCTCCATCGTCGGAGGAGCAAATCCCAATCTCGAGCTATCAATTTAATTAACATACTTTCCCATGAACCCGCAAGCCGCCGTAATAGCCATCCAGTTACGGATGACGTTTAACAAACCCCAAAGTTCATAAAGCAAGCATGAAGAAACTCGATACTCTCATGGTCTAAGGAATTATGCAAACATTAACTATCTCTGTGTTATAAACCATTAACTTGTGACGAATGTATCTCATAGCATAACATCAATCCGGGTCGATTCAACACAAATGTTCTCTTAACATTGTGCCCTCAAAGTTGCTGGCATTGACATGCCCATGATCAGGAAAACAGAACCATCATGCAACACTTGAGCTAGTCTTAGAGGCCAGACTAGGAATACTTCTTACCGTTTATTATTCCATACGTGCATATGAGTCTTCCTCCGAGCCTCGTGGATATTGCAGACTCGAGAATCATTGCAGTTATAGCATGGAACATAAAACATAATTATGAACTTGGAGATAAATAATATCATTTATTATTGCCTCTAGGGCATACCTCCTACAGACTCCCACTTGCACTAGAGTCAATAATCTAGTTAATGCTAATGCACTTCACACCTGTGGCACACCGGTGTAAATATGTTTCGCTTGTGGTATAGCTTGATGTCCAACGGATCTGACGACTTCAGCTCCGTGTGTATCATTGCATGTCCTCGCGTTTTCACGTTTTCACAAAATTCATATTTTGTGTGCACTTGGCTTTGTATGTATGTGAATCACAGGTCGAACCTGTATTCCTCAGACTGAGTTATGGAGCAACTACCTGCAGTAGTGTCCCATTGTCAGAAGCCATCTTGGAACCATACTAAGTTCATGAATGAACTATATGATTCAACATCTTCTTTGTCGCTTCTAAAGCGTCAACATACTTAGCCCTTGTTATAGAATTCGCCACAGTAACTAGTTTGAACAAATTCCAACTAACCGTGCCACCACATTGTGTGTTACACAAAACCCTTAATTTAAATCGAAAATCGCATGGAGAAAAGATGAAGACTGTATCGATGTAACATTTTACAACGAACTCTTCATGATCTCTGCTTGCGAGAAAACCATGTCATCAGTACTTACTCTAGTACTCTGTGACATCTTTCACTGTTGTCCCATGATCAGTAATTTGATCACTTTGGTATCCATACTCGCAACACCTTGGGAGTATCGGACATATCTGGTTGTTTTACATACCATGGAATACATGATTAATCCAAACACAAAAGTGTGTGGAATCTGCATCATGTATTTTGCTCATCAATGTTTTGGGACACCGAGTCTTGCAAAAAACTCTTCCATGTGACTCCGGCAAGAATCACTCCCTGGCGGTTTTAAATGCTAAAAGGTTTTAGCACCTTGTCAATATGTATTCATTGCTTAGCCCTATTAGGTAAATTTATCTCCATAGATCATTATGCCTAATATTGAGGCTATTTAGCCTAAGCACTTCATCAAAAAACTATTTTCAAATGAAGTCCTAATTTGTGTCAAGAAATTCATTTCCAATTAACAATGTGTCAAGCACACAAGGTTTTTAGAAATATTATTACGCTCTTGAATTACAAGCATCTTCGTTACCCATTGATGAAGTCAAACCCCTTTGACCATTTCATCAAAGCACGAAGATTCCAACTCCATTTTGATCTCTTCTGTCCATCGCTGGAACTCTGAAGTTTGCACCCTTACTAGCATCCTCTGGAAAGACAAAATGTTTTGGACTGTAACACATGCAAGTCCTTGGTTTCATTTCCATCAGATGGAAATCCTATTGTCATCCATGTTTCATATCTCATGATTGAAATATGTATTAATTGCTAGTTCAACCCAAACCGACTTTAAGCATCGCTACGATGAAACAACCTCATCATAGTCAACTCTTGAACTTGTTATTTCAACAAGTCGAGCTTTATGGATAAAACATTTTATCCGTATCAGTTTTAAGTTTCATAAATATTCGTTAGACTCTAAGTCTTCCCAAAGGTGTATCAAGGTTTTAATCTTGAATCACTTATATGGAAACTAACTCGGGTTGTATTGGCATTTAGCCAATTCCGGAGTCAGGGCCTATCAACGCTTCCTTGTGTATCGTAGGTATAATGTTGTCTAACAACAATATCTCGTTTGCGCACCTGAGAGGTTTGCACGAGCCTTGCCTACGTGGTTCAGCTGCAAGTTCGACCGAAGTTCATACATTTTATTGTAGAGACTTTCGTATCAGTTGCAGTAGGAAACTCTGGAATTACTTCCAAGGTCTCTTTCCTTTGATCTGATGACGTAGATACTGTTTATCTCGTCGAGTTGCACTATTCTCCCACTCACCTTTTTGAAAGAACCATTCTCTTTAAAAGCACACCGTTTCGCGGCAAAACTATTTGCCTCGGTATAGTGAGGGAGGAATACCCAACATTTTGGTATAACCTACAAAGTAGCACTTGTCTGATTTGGAATAGGTTTGTAACCATTTACACAAGCCTCATATTCCAAATGTTAAGAAAAGATATAACATGGTTGGGCGTACCATACCATGGCTTCATTTCAACAGACCTGATGTAGCTCTTTTCAGTGTAAAAGCCGCAGTCTTTAAAGCATCACTTTAAAAGGGATAATGGCAAATTTATTTATGTCATCTTTGACCTTACCATGTCATAAATGGTTTGATTACATCTCCACGGACTTTCCACTTGCAGTGGTGTTCTGGGTGGTGCAAGTTATGAAACCCCTTTCACAACTCATCCGACATTCGCTAAACATGTAACTCAAATATTCCTTTGTGCAATCAAATTGCAGAAACATAATTTTCTTGTTACAATAACTTCTACTTCATTTTTGAGAACCTTTCGAATGATTTCAAAAGATCAATACTTACGTCTCATCAAGTAAATATCCATATATCTACTTGAGTCATTTCTGAAGATAAATAAATCCACCACTAACAACACTTATCGGACTACACACATCAAATGTATGATCACTAATAAGTTTGTTGTTCGTTCCTTATGGCCTGTGAACGGTATTTTAGTCACTTCACTTTTCGGAGAAAAGTTGCAAGTGTCAGATGATTCAAAATCAAAAAGACTTCAAAATCCATCATAATGGAATTTTCCATGCGGGTTTCTCCAATGTGACCAAATGTAGTGCCACACTTGTGTGGTATTCTTTTAGTCTTGCGACATTTAGCGTCAGTGTTATGGATGTATCATATTACCATCAATATTCATAACATACATGCCATCTTGGATGGAAGCATGGCCCTTCATGTTATTCATAATACTTAACAACAATTGTTGTTTTTATGAACAACTCTTTTGGAACAAACATTGTGCAATGGGCTAGAGTGTATGAAACTCTAAAATGAATTATGAAAGTAAACCCAGAGGTATTGTATTATTATCAATATTCATAACATACATCTCATTCATAATGAAAGTATGGCCCTTGTGTTATTCATAACATCGAACATAAAAAGTTCTCTTATGAACAACCTTCTTGCAAGATACCTTATGCAATGGGCTAGAGTTTGTAAAACTCTAAATGAATTATGAAAATAAATACAGACGGCAATACACCGATGGGAGGTATAGTAACATTTACTATGTTCCCTGTGTATACCTTAACCTCATTTCAGGCTAGTCTTTTTAGGCCATAGTATCTCTTACATTGATTCGTAACAGAATGCAATCGAGCGGGTAACTTTGTGATTAACTCACAATACCCAAGAATTAGTGATTAACATGTTTAACCATAATTCCCAAGAACTATATCTTTGACCAGCCTACTATACATCAAATACTTGTATGACATTCATACATGAGCTGGATATTCCAGTCATCTTTCTTTCTGCCTTTATACTTCTAACAGTTTAACTTTTAGTATTTCTCCTACTCGGAAAAGAAGCACCCAACTTAAGAGTGGCGTTAGCCTCGGACTTCCTAGGCGTGTAAGTCATACTAACACCCTTTGGACACTTCCTTTCTCTTTAAGTTGTTGTTTTATTCACCTTTCATTATATGACAGGCGTTCTTCTGGATCCCTTTCCTAACAGTCAAATGCATAGTAAACACTTTTACTAATACTTGCAAACAAACATTGCTTTGTTTGTATCTGAAAATAATTTTCAGTTCCATGAATATCATATAACTATCCCAACTTTCGAAGTTTGGATTTCATGGAAGCAAACATATTCCACTTGACCGTAACAGAATTCTAGCTTTTGGATCGAAGGACGAGAGTCAAACGATCCATAGCGTTAGCGGGAGGATACGGAAAGCATGCGATAGGACAAAGTCCTTCTCGGCACTTTTAAGGACAATCCTCATATTATGTTACCAATCGTAAAGTTTTAACCAGATATTTAACAGCGATTCAATTTTAACAGGTAAAGTGGAATCGCGAGCCATTATTCTACAACTATTTTGCAAGAAACACTCAGACAGTGTTCATAATTAATTGCACTGACAATTAAACATGTTAATTCAACAGTGCGCTCCCACTCAAATCAATATCTCTCATAATTGATTTGGAGTGATTCAAGATCCATATTTCTATTCGATGCCATTGACGGGTTCATCACTGATGACATGAATTTCAATCGGTAGGCCAACTTGCCGATCACATCTCTATGTGATTCTTGTTCATCTTTCGATGGGCGTGTTCCGAGCTCAAGACTCTCCTGCCTGAACGTCAAAGACAACCAAGTGATCTTGCTGCGAGGTCTGACCTAACCCGCCTCATTCCTCTCGATTCGTTCGTGCTCATGTGTACATGGCGCACCCCGAAAAGATACGAATTTCAGACGGTGCTACACTTGGGTGAACACTAACTACTTTGATATTTTAAGTGAGATATCACCCTAATAAAAAGCGACTACCGCGCAATCAAGAAGGGTGCATCATAAGGGATAAACATCTCAGGCAATTCATAATAGCATGATATGGTATAACCCTTTTTGACGGAGAAGTATTTCATTCCTTCGTCTTCGGCATTCGTGTCGGTGTTCACCTTCACGAAGATTGCCACCACCTTGTCGATGCACCAGATAATATTGCTATCTCTATAGCTAATAAAATAAGTGCATTACTTAAGGTTGACATGCAGGTCATTAAAGTGACAATCATATGGCTTCAGCCATCATGCCGAATCATGACACGCAGGTCATGTTAATCAATTTACATCATATAGTCATCTCATACATAATCAAATTATTATGAGCACTGCTATACCACATCATATGCATATCCTGCAAAACCAAGTTAGACGCCTCTAATCGGTTTATGCAAAAATTTATTTTACGTGGCTTCTAAGGTTTTGACTTAAACCGCAGCTACCAACGTTTTATCATCAAGTATGATTATTCAAGTTGCTAGATTAACATCTCGGGGTGTATGAAACACGAGATAATTAAATCTCGAGCCCCATACTAAACTTCGTCATACGCATGACCCCCGTGCAGATAATATCTGCAATGCCCTTTCATCTGCGAATTTCATCTTTCTTTTGACTATGGCAGAACCCAAAGAACTGATAGCACTTCCATGATCAATCAGGATCACGGATTGCCAGAACTTTGTCAAATTCCACCATGCTGTCTCGAGATTGAGCAAACGCAAATTCTAGGGAAGCAACAAGAACGTCGGGTAACAGATTTCATCTGCCACCCGCATAAATAATTTTCAGCAATAGATCTCATCTACTACCTAATTATATTATGCAATACCCATACATCTCCATGTATTCTAGATCGAAACCTGCATCTACGCATAGCACGGCTCTTGATGCCACTGTAGGGTAACGCAGCAGAAACCAAAAAATTTCCGACCTACACACCAGCCCAGGACCACTATGGAGACTGCATACATGGTTTGATCCTTTTCGTTACCGACTCGTAGCGCAGCGGGAAGTAGAGTCGATGACGATCGGCGGTGCAGATCCCCGCAGCTAGGATTTACA
The DNA here is from genome assembly GCF_018294505.1 of Triticum aestivum. NCBI lineage: Eukaryota > Viridiplantae > Streptophyta > Magnoliopsida > Poales > Poaceae > Triticum > Triticum aestivum. Next base: position 615,957,663 of record NC_057799.1, on the reverse strand, counting down.
ACCTCCCAACCGCGAGGATGTATACCCTCATCTGCTCCTCAGACAGCCCTCTGGGAGGCGGTCGAACAGCCCCCCCGGATGGTGTCGCGGACAGCCCTTCGGGAGGACCTTCGAAACTCGAGCGGTCACTCGGACAGCCCTTCGGGAGGGCCTTCGAAACTCCGACGGTCACACTGACAGCCCTTCGGGAGGCACTCACGAACTAAGACCGAAACTACGATCTCTCTACAGAGTTGCACCCATACGGTGTCATCTATCCGGCAGGGCTTCGCCGTCCAGAACTAGTTCCTGCCGGAACCCAGACAGCCTTATGGCTCTACGAAACTCTTTTCGTGGGAGGGAGAGAAGAAGCCAGATAATGCATGGCATGTGTATGAGATCAAGGGATGAAGAGATGGCAGCCCTCACCTCCTCTATTTATAGGAAAACCAAGGGGTAGTGTGCCTCCACAAATTACCAAAAACCCCCATGCATTAGGTCACACATGAGGGTGTTAAGGACAAATTTGGATGCCATGTGGAGCTCCAAGGAGCTCCACCACCCATGGCCGGCCACCCCTAGGGGTCCCCCCCAAATGGGGTTCCTTCCCTTGTAAGCCACTTCCTTCTAGAACTTTGACCAAGTCCAAAAAGGTGGCTCTCCAAAATTATCCCAAAAAGCACTTTCACTATTCACGACGACATTTTTCAGCGTCCGTTCGAACTGAAAATATTTATGTGGGCTTAGAACATTTCCAGTACCCACTAAAATGATTTTCAACGCGTTCCGAAACAATTCTGGTTTTAGTGATTTTCATCTACGAAACGCATCTGAAGTGGCTCCGGCAGCTCCGGAACATTTCCTGTTTTTATCTCAAAAAATTCCAAAAAGCTTCCAGAATGATTCTGGCATCCTCCAAGAATTATCAGGCATGTGCCGAAACCAATTTTACTTAATGGTGTATCCCGAAACAACTTTTCGGTATCATCGAAACTTATCCGATGACCTCTCTCTGCGGTACGATTCCGCTGTCTGAAACTTTTCGGTGTCCGAAGCTTTTTTCGGTGATTTTCTCTCAGACTCCCTGTCTAGTATTCAGTAGATAGATGACCCTTAAGCGTGTGACCCTATAGGTTCGGTGAAGTATAGACATGACCCGGAACCCCTTCCGATCAATGATCAACATCGGAGCCGTGGACACCCATATTGACCCCTATACCCACACGAATAAATATTCGAGTGAACCTCCAGTTGCCGTGTGCTATTCCTGTTGCTTCGCGATATGTTACAAATACCCGAGGTGAGACATGTTGGCATTCCCATGGATCAACAACTTGTCCACTATGCTAGTTACCTCGTTATCGGTTTTGTTCTCTTTTCTCGTTTCGTGTTCCGGCATCCCCGTGATCAAATCACAAAGTGTCTGGCCAGACGATGATGGACACCGTAACACCAAGAGGGCCCGGGTATATCTCTCCATCGTCGGAGGAGCAAATCCCAATCTCGAGCTATCAATTTAATTAACATACTTTCCCATGAACCCGCAAGCCGCCGTAATAGCCATCCAGTTACGGATGACGTTTAACAAACCCCAAAGTTCATGAAGCAAGCATGAAGAAACTCGATACTCTCATGGTCTAAGGAATTATGCAAACATTAACTATCTCTGTGTTATAAACCATTAACTTGTGACGAATGTATCTCATAGCATAACATCAATCCGGGTCGATTCAACACAAATGTTCTCTTAACATTGTGCCCTCAAAGTTGCTGGCATTGACATGCCCATGATTAGGAAAACAGAACCATCATGCAACACTTGAGCTAGTCTTAGAGGCCAGACTAGGAATACTTCTTACCGTTTATTATTCCACACGTGCATATGAGTCTTCCTCCGAGCCTCGTGGATATTGCAGACTCGAGAATCATTGCAGTTATAGCATGGAACATAAAACATAATTATGAACTTGGAGATAAATAATATCATTTATTATTGCCTCTAGGGCATATCTCCTACACACATATCCTATTTGAGCAACACAAGATATACATGTTTATATCTACATCATATGAGCATTCAAACTTGATGGTCATTGCATTTCAATGGTTGAAAATATGAACAAAAACATTTCAAAATATGTTATGTACTCATATTGACATGGAGATTTGGCTGGTCTCACCTCGAGGTCGGAGGGGGTCGGTGACGGGGACGACAGCGGGGATGGTGGAGGGGCTCCTTGATTTCTACAAAAACCAAAAACCTATAAGCTATCAACTAATCAAATACATACGCCTTGCATAGTGCTCTCCAATTTGAGCATTCAAAATAGGAGTAGTTCTCCAATTTGAGCATTCAAAATAGGAGTAGTTCTCCAATTTGTGCATTCAATAAGCAAAACTAAATCATAAAATAAATTAGTATTCAAATTAGCAAGCATTCAGTAAGCAAAACTAAATCATCTCTTGCGTCCATACACCGTCGAATATTATCACTAATACATCTCGAATAGTATCATACATATAACATCACTAATACAGCTAAAACCCTAGCGAACGACGTGTATCGGCGCGGGCGGTGGACACCCAAAGAGAAGGAACCATCACAAGATCATAGCTCCAGTGCGATCCCTGAAGAACCTGCCGGTATTGTCGAACCTGCCCTCCAACGCAACCATGTACCGACGGACGTGCTCGTCCTCCTCGCTGACACGGTGACGTACCACCTCCGCGGGGGACGAAAGCCTCCGCACCGTCACTGGCCCACGTGACCGCCACCAAAGAAGGTCCGGGTCAACGACGGGCTGGCTCCTCACCAAGCTGTCCGCCCGGAAGGTAGCACCTCCAAGTACCAGGCCGGCGGAGCCCAGTCCCGGACATGGCCCCTATGATCAAGCAGGCCTCCTCCGCCGAGTCGACGACGAGGATGCGGGATAGGCATCGTCGACGTCGATGCGGGAATAATTGCTTTAACTAAAAAATAACAACAAATGTGACATGTTCAAAATATGGCATGTCCACTTCAAAACGAATCAACCTAGAATTCTGTTCAATACAACTAAAACTAAACTAGTTCTATTAATTTTCTTACTAAAAATAAACTAGTTCTATTAATTCAACTAGTTCAACTAAGCACTTACTATAAATAAAAAAACTAGTTCTTACTAAAAATAAACTAGTTATATTAATTTTCTTACTAATTCTATTAAACACTTACTAAAAAATAGTAAAAAAAACTACATTATACAAGAACAGTAAAAAAGGGTTTAGGGTTTAGGAGAGATGGAGGGAGGAGGGGGTGGGAGGAGGGAGGAGAGAGGAGGAGGAGGGAGGAGAGAGGAGGAGGGGGAGGGCGATGGGATCGGAGGAGGAAGGAGGAGGGAGGGAGGAGGGGGTGGGAGGAGGAAGGAGAGAGGAGGAGGGGGTGGGAGGAGTGAGGAGGGAGGAGGAGGGGGAGGGGGCGGTGGGAGGAGGGCTGCCGGTGGAGGGGAGGGAGGAGGGCGCGGTTGGGGAGGAGGAGGGAGGGGAGGAGGGCGCGGTGGGAGGAGGAGGGAGGGGAGGAGGGAGGAGGGAGGGACTATCTCAGTTCCGGAGGAGCAAGAGCGTCCACGGCGGTGGGCGACGATGGTGGTCGGGCGGCGGCGGTGGCGGCGGACGACGGCGGGTGCGGGGGAGAGTGAATGAGAGGGAGAGTGAGAGGGTCGGCCGCGCGGGGACGATAACTTAGGGTTAGTAGCAGCGCGGGTTGAAGAAAAGCGCTACTACTACGAAGAATGACAGTAGCGCTGGACAAGGATACGCGCTGCTGCTAAATGGGGCTAGCCATGTGCGCCCAGTTCAAACTTAGCAGCAACATGTTTTTCTAACATGCGCTACTGCTAACAGGATAGCAGCAGCGTCTTTTACAGCCACGCGCTACTACTAAGTAACAGTAGCGTTTTATTTTATCCAGCGCTACTATTAAGATTCTGTGTATAAGGTTTTCCCTAGTAGAGTTCAGTTCATGCTACATTCCTGTAACGCGTTATTGCTTTATTAAATGTCTGAAACTGGGGCATCTTGTTGTATTCCAGGTTCGGGTTTGCAAGAGGTGGAGGTGAAAGTGCTTAAAAAAATGAGATACATGAATACTAGCATCCAGGACAATTTTTTATTGTAACGCGTTATTGCTTTATTAAATGTCTGAAACTGGGGCATCTTGTTGTATTCCAGGTTCGGGTTTGCAAGAGGTGGAGGTGAAAGTGCTCTAAAAAAATGAGATACATGAATACTAGCATCCAGGACAATTTTTTATGGAAAAAGCCCATCCGGATGAGACGCCACAAATCCGCTCCCGACGAGAGTGGAACCTTTGGTCGCAGGGTGCGCCACGGCGACCCTTGCCACTAGGGTACTACCCAGTTCTCGGTGAAAGTGTTCTCAACGGCCGAACCGGCAAAAGGATGCAGTCACTGATCTTCGCGGGCCCCACCTTCTTCCAGAGGCTGATCCACATGGCAGACGACAAGGTGAATTTCCGGAACACGGGGCCGGTGCACCCGCTCGAGGAAGCCGGTCGCGGACAACAAGAGGTTCGGCGGGGTCAAGTTCGGGGAGTGGAGCGCGACTGCCTGCTGGCCCATGGCACGGCCGCCAACCTCCACGAGCGGCCCTTCACCCTGAACATCATCATGCGCCCGTTGCGGGCGGGCGGAAGATCCGGGGCCCCTACTGCAGGTTCTGCCGCTCATCGGAGAACATCGTCAGGATCACCGTCGCCTACAGTGCCAAGCTGCTCTACCAGGAGCTGTTAAGCATGGGCATGCCTCAAGTTCCAGACGGAGGTCTGCTAGACTGAACTCTGTTATGGACATGTAGTGGCTATGTGGAACTCTTTGTGACGGTGGCGTTTGCGTAGCTTGGACGGGTGTGTTCCTATGGAGCGAAGCTGGTCGTGCAGTGCAGGATATCTTCTGCCATGGGCATCTGCCTCTGGCCCGAGAAGAAATTCTGTTGAAACACTGTAGTAGCTTGGTTAGCTGAACCTGTTTCACTCTGCCACCCTGGAATGAACGGAATTAGCTTATGGCATGCCTTATTGGTTTGAGCTGCTCGTGTTTGCTGTGGAATGGGTGATCGAGTTGATGCTGAGCTAATCGTGTCATGTGAATCTCAACATTTGCCATTGCAACCTGGATGTCACCGACAACGCTGTGGATCAGAGTACATTCCTGTGACGCTCTGAAGTTCAGACACCGCAACTACAATCATCATCGCATCGAGAAAAACACACGCATGCATGCATTTCCGGAGCTCATCTGATCAAAACACATAACGAAAGAAACACACGAAGTGGCCAAAAGAGACGAGATGCCCTGATACAACAAACATACTCCTACAATCAAGCTGCGACGACAACACGCAGCAAGAAGAGAAGGAGAAGATACAACCCCATCTCCACGAGGAATAACACAAGCGAATCACAGGAACAAAACCCTCCCTACCTGAACGAACGACGAGGAACTAGACAGCCAAGAAGTGTGAATGGGGGAACTCCATGCGAGACGCCGACGGCCTCTCCTCTTCCTCCTACCGCATGAGGAGGAAGAAGAAAAGCTCCCGCCGCGTCGCCATCATCCTCGCGCTTCTGCAAAGATACTTATACCCCAAGCATCTCCATCTCCATGCCCTTTCAGAGGCTAAGCAGCTCTGATCGTCTCACCTGCTTTGAAACTGGCCATCATCTGGGTCGCTGAACTTTGAACGATGTGGATCTACAGAGTGCATTGAACCTGGACACCTTCTTGTAGCTAGCTTTTCGCTCTGTTGTATGGCCTTTGGGATTTGGGAATATTAGATATCGATCATGTGGTGGCACCTCACATAGTGTGTTGCCTTTTCTTTCTCCTCTCTTTATGCCGCTTGCCCATATGTTATACAGTCACGCATGCACAATGAGACAACTAGCCAGCCCATTGGACCAGAGCAGACAGGTTCTCTGATGGAAAAGACTAGATTAGGTCCATGTGTTCCGGCATCAGGGTTGCCAAATGTGTCCTTCTATCATTATTTGTGTGTGTAACAGCTCAACAACTAGCTGGCTTTTAGTTCAATAAACACCACTGACGAACATGTACGTTCCACCGGTTACAGACACCGACCAGCAAAAGACAAGTGAAATACGTACTTGTTTATGTGTGATGATCCCACACTCAGTTCATACTCCAAAGTCACTACTACAAGATCATCTCCACACTAGCTCCGTTTATGTTCTCAACATGGATTCTCCTGCAGACTGACGTACGGCACATTTCAAAGAAGCCACTGTCTGTGAAAAGTAGTACTAGCACTAATATATACATTAGTAGGTCATCAAGGTACTGAACCCACTGTTTATAGACTGTACGTAACCACTGCGATTTCTAATCAAGTAGTGGTGTACATTTTTTTGAATTGTTTGGATTGCTTACCACATGTGTCACGTGGTTAAGTAGTAGTGGTGCACATAACCCTTGCCCTGTGCTGCATAACAGTGTGAAACGTTCACACGAAAAAATACATTTTCTCTTCTACCACGTAAGTTAGTGATCACTTTAATTTTCTTCTACCAAAGTTCCTTATGAGCTACTGCCTTTATCAAGATACTGCAACGGAAACATCCACCCATGAGATGTATGGAGCATTTTCCTGCACCAAATTATTAGCAAAGATCGCCCGGGATCCGTCGGCCACCACGTATGTCTGGTCCCTGTCCCTACAACTGGCCAGCTGAAGCTTTGCACCAGTTGCATGGGATGATAATGATAATTATAACGTGATCCCTGCACTGCACCCCCTTTGCATGTATGTGCTGATAAGAAATGTCCGTGGACAGAAACCGAGAGACGTTGCCGACGACGCTGATCTCTAGCTAGGTAGCTGCAGGAGATAAGGAATTTGCAGGCTGGGCACGCATCTTTACTCCATGAGCTTTTGCACGATGCGGAGCTGCAGAAGAGGCCACATCTCACGAGATTCCCTTGCCTCTATAGCTAGTTCGTTCATTCTAACCTAGGCTGCATCACGGCTAGGTGCATTGCCAGGTTCATCGATCCAACACCAAGATCATGTACTGCATTTGCACACCACAGTCCCACAGGAGGCAACAAACTTGCTACTAGATCTTTAGTCTTTCCTACACTTATAAATAGCAGCGGCGTATGCGCTCACCAGCAGATCAGATTAAACAAGCGAAGTGTGGTCCAGGAGATGAACATGAGTTCTCTCTAGCTAGTTTGGTTTGTTGTCACCTGGAGTTCTCCTCAAACCACTTCAGTTGCTAGCTAGCTTTTGCCTCATTCTTGCATTGGCACTGTTTTATAAGTGCATAATGCGGGGATATAGAGCTTTGCATAGTGAAGTGTTTGGGGGAACTCTGGGTGGCAACCAACAACATCGATAGGATTTGAGAGTGTTTGGGCTTTGGAAATTGTAGTGGTAGGTCCATATACATTATGATGGGGGTATGTGGGGATTAATCGAGTTTGGCCTCGCCGGGAGTTCTCTTCAAGCACTTCAGGATGTGTCTTTTCAAGAACTTATCTGAAGTGTTTGGGGGAACTCTTGGTGTCACCAAGCATTTAGTAGACATTGGCCACATATCATAAGAGAGATGCATCAATGGGCTGAGAACCACATATCACAAGAGTTGCGCTAATGGTGAATCATGTTTGGTCTTACCATGGGTTCCTTGCAAGCACTTCATGAGGCATTATTTGAGATGCCACTATGAAGTGTTTGGGGGAACTCTTGGTGATGCCAAGCTTTATTCAGTGCCAGTCAAGAACCAAAGGGGATGGTCATCAGAAAGCATATTTGGTCTTACTGTGGGTTCCCTGCAAGCACTTCACGATGCATTATTCCAAATGCCACTGTGAAGTGTTTGGGGGAACTCTTGGTGACGCCAGGCTTTATTCGATGTTGTCCAAGAACTAGAGGAGATGATCAACATGAGGCATGTTTGGTATTACCGTGGGTTTCCCTGGCAGCACTTGACGAGGCATTATTACAACTACCATTATGAAGTGTTTGGGGAGCCCTTGGTGATGCCAATGCTTAATGTCAGCCAAGAATCAGCAAAGATGATCAACATGAAGCATGTTTGGTGATACCGTGGGTACTTCGCAAACACTTCAAGAAGCATTATTTCAAACTCCATTGTGAAGTGTTTGGGGGAACTCTAGGTGATGCCAAGCTCCAAGAAATAGGAGAGATGACAAATACGAAGCATGTTTGGTATTACCTTGGGTTCTTTGCAAGCACTCACGAGGCATTATTTCAAACGCCACTGTGAAGTGTTTGGAGGAACTCTTGGTGGTGCCTAGCTTTACTCAATGCTAGCCAAGAATTAGAAGATATGATCAACACAAAGTATGTTTGGTCTTACCATCGGTTCCCTACAAGCACTTCACGAGGCATTGAAATGCCAATGTGAAGTGTTTGGGGGAACTCTTGGTGATGCCAAGCTTTACTCAATGCTAGCCAAGAATCAGAAGAGATTATCAACATGAAGTATGTTTGGTCTTAGCATGGGTTCCTTACAAGCACTTCACTAGGCATTGAAATGCCAATGTGAAGTGTTTGGAGGGACTCTTAGTGGCATCAAGCTTTACTAAATGCCGAGCAAGAACCAGGAGATATGATTATCATGAAGCAAGTTTGGTCTTACGATGGGTTCCTAGCAAGCACTTCACGTGGCATCATTTGAAATACCACTACGAAATGTTGGTTGGGGGTGGGGGACACTCGTTATCACGAAACAATTGGTGGACGTTGCTCGAGATGATTCAACGAGATTTTCCATTGAACTGTCCCCTTTCAACAACTTTACATAGCATCATCAAAATGTCACTCTCAACATTTTTTAGGTGCAATATAATGTGAAGTGGCTTTTGTCGAATATGGGAGGGATTTGGGAAGAGATCATTTCTTAACATCCGTATGCACTACCTGGTTGAAATGCACTGGTGAGTGGGTGGCCTCCTATTTTGAATTATTTCTTCTTCTTTGTCACTCACATGTTTCAGGCCCAAATGAAGGATGTTAGAGTTGTATCGAATATAGTGTACAAGTTAGGTTACAGCTGGACTTGTAGTTGTATTGTGTTTAGATAGGATATAGAGTCGTGTCCAAGTAGGACACTTGTATCCTAGGTCTCTCATATATACCGGGGGTAGACACACGATGTAACCTATGCCAACACAATAGCACAGGAATGCAGGGGAAGCCGACGACATGTGTCGGCGTCCAGGGCGACCTGGTGCGGTATTGTAGCGGTGTCATGGGGAGGAGCGCCCATAGTCAGGCCCCGGGGATGTAGCCATATCGGTGAACCTCGTTAACAAATCTCGGTGTCGTGCTCGTGTGATTGGTTGGTCTCGGATGATCGACGATAGCCTCGAATTTATTATAACAAGTGGTATCATGAGCTAGGTTGGATGGAGGTACATCGTTGATCTAAGGGAGGCGGAGGTGTCGTTGGAGTTCTGCAGAGAGTGATCGCAGTGGTTGGAGTGGGAATCGACTTGAGGCGATCTAAGAAGCGGAATCAGCGGTTGTAATTTTTTGTGAGACTCGACCGGGACAGCGGAGGCTCGACGCGGTAGGAGCGGCGAGGCGTGCGGTATGCATGGGGCATGGAGACGGGCCAGGGCTCTGGTGGTCATACATGTGGTGAGACAACTGCGAATTTGACTCGGGATGACTACAAGCAATGGAGAAATTTTTTCAAGTTTCAGACAGGCGGTCAAGGAAGGGCGGTGGTGTTGAGTTCAGGTAACTCTTATGTGTGACACCCAATATGTGAGTTGTTTACTTTCACGCAGGTCAGTGATCAGTGTGTGATGGCATTGAACTGATACTCTGGAAGTTGGGAGCACAAACTAGAGTAAAGTGGAACTTAATTTTCGCTCGACCATTGACTGTGGTCAAGAAAAGAAGGGACTACAAGTTGCAGGTGAAGTCATATGGAGTCTTCGGAGTAGCAGCGGTGCTCATGGGGTAAGGTCAAGTTCAATGTACATGGAAGTTTGACACATGGATAAATCCAGGGTAGTGGAGTATATTCGCCAAGGTGGAGTTTGTTAGAGTTGTGTCGAATATAGTGTACAAGTTAGGTTACAGCTGGACTTGTAGTTGTATTGTGTTTAGATACGATATGGAGTCGTGTCCAAGTAGGACACTTGTATCCTATGCCTCTCATATATAGCGGGGGTAGACACGCGATGTAACCTATGCTAACATAATAGCACAGGAACGCAAGGGAAGCCGGCGGCATGTGTCGGCGTCCAGGGCGACCTGGTGCGGTATTGTAGCGGTGTCATGAGGAGGAGCGCCCATAGTCAGGCCCCGGAGATGTAACCATATCGGTGAATCTCGTTAACAAATCTCGGTGTCGTGCTCGTGTGATTGCTTGGTCCTCGGATGATCGACAATAACCTTCAATTTATTCTAACAAAAGAGAGGCCTAAGAACCGGACAATATAAATATGAGCCCTGCACGACAATGCATGCAGGCCGAGAGTGGTCTAGTATCGTCATGAGTTCATGTCAACCACTTCACGCCATACCATCATAATGCCTCCCTTGATGAGTTTTAGGTGCAACGTGAAATGCTTGAGGGGTAGTCAGGGTTCCATGCAACATCTTTGGAGCGTGCAAGTTTTTTAAAGGAATTTTGAAGCATCCAAGTAACCACTGGTATGCACTGATGTGGTGAGTGGATGGGCTTGATATTTTGGTCAATTTTGTTGTTGCCACCGTTTAGCCCTAGCTCTCGCGCTCTCTCTGCTCCTTGCTCTGGCTACTAACTGAAGGAGAAAGAAGGAAGAAGGAGACGACACAAGTGCACACGGTGGTAGTTTTTCCCAGCGCACGTACGCCGCCAGCCGCACGAACGGCTGATAGATTTTCTTACCTGAGCACGAACTCAGACATCAGTCAATCTGTTACGACGCACGGGGGGCTACTTATACCTGGGACTCGCCGGGCACGTACCCACGTCCCAGTCCACCACGCCGAGCGCCCGATCCGGCCCGCGCCGTCCACGCCCGCGACATGCACGTACATGTCCGGGTCATGCGCGTCCGCCCGGGATTGACTCCAACGCTTCCCCCTCGCTCGCCAACAAACGCTACTCACACACACACGCACACACATCGGTCATGAGCCCGACGCGGTCCGCGCCAGGCGCGCTTGACGTGCACACACAGACCACCACGTACACTGCCCATACAATGGTCGGATACTGCCGGACTATGCCCATCATGGCTTATCCCTACATTTCACCCCCTAAGCCACGACCTACAGCAAGCCGCCGTCCTCGACGCCGGCGTTCGCTAGCAGCGCCTGCTCCGCCGCTGGTGCCCGCCGGAGCTGGGGACAATCCCGCTTGAAGTGGCCGTGCTCGCCGCACTTGTAGCAGCGCCCGCGCCTGTTCCCGCCGCTGCTCGACGCCACGCTCTTGTCGTCATCGTCGTCCCGAGCACCGACGCGTCGCCGATCCCGCGCTGCTCACTGCGCCGCCGTCATGAGCAGTTGTCCGTCCGCCTGCTCGCCGCTGTCCTGCCGTTGACGCCGAACTCGTTCGTCGAACGCGCGCAGCCGCCCGAGCGCTTCATCGAACGCCATCGTCATCACGTCGTGGAACTGCTCGATGGCGGCGACGACGAGGAAGAGCCGATCCGGCACCGTATCCAGCAGCTTCTTGACGAGCGTCGCGTCGCCCAGCGTCTCCCCGAGGTTGGCATACCTCGCCGCCATCGCCGCGAGCCTCCCGCCGTACACGTCGAGCTCCTCGCCGTCTACCATCTTCAGGCGGTCGAATTCGCCGCGCAGCGTCGCCAGCCTCGCCGCGCGGACCCGATCGGCGCCAACGAACCTCACCTTCAGGGAGTCCCATACCTCCCTGGCGGTGAGCTTCGTCGACACCTGCAGCAACACGTCCTCCGGCAGCGCTCCGAGCAGCAACGCGCGCGACGTCTTGTCCTTCCGCGCGTTCACAGCCGCATTGCCCGGCGCCACCGCCTCCCACACGGTGTGCACGTCGAGGATGCCCCGCGCCTTGATGGCCAGACGGTGTAGTTGTCCACCGTGAGCATCGGCATCGCCATCGACGCTGATCCGCCCGCGCCACTGCCGTGAGGGACGAGCGCCATGATCGCTGGTGATCGCCCCTCTGTATACCAATTGTTGTTGCCACCGTCTAGCCCTAGCTCTCGCTCTCTCTCTGCTGTTTGCTCTGGCTACGAACTATAGGAGAAAGGAGGAAGAAGGAGACGACACAAGTGCACACGGTGGTAGTTTTTCCCGGCACACGTACGCCGCCAGCCGCACGAATGGCCGATGAATTTTCTTACCTGAGCACGAACTCAGCCACCAGTCAATCTGTTACAACGCATGGGGGCTACTTATACCTGGGACTCGTCGGGCACGTACCCACGTCCCAATCCACCACGCCGAGCGCCCGATCCGGCCCGCGCCGTCCACGCCCGTGACATGCACGTACATGTCCGGGTCGTGCGCGCCCGCCCGGGATCGACTCCAACGCTTCCCTCTCGCTCGCAAACAGACGCTACTCACACACACGCACACACACCGGTCATGAGCCCAACGCGGTCCGTGCCTGGCGCGCTCGACGCGCACACACAGACCACCACGTACACTGCCCATTAGGGATGAAAATGGAGTGGAAACTTTCCGCTTTTCCGGAGGAAAAACGAAAACGGAGAGGAAATGTGAAAACGGAAACGGAAATTTGCAAAACGGAAATGAAAATGAAAACTTTTATGCGGAAACGGAAACAAAAATGGAACAGTGATTTCTGGTGGAACAGACGTGGAAACGGAACTTTCTGTTTCCGTGAATATGGAATTTCTGTTTTACTACAGGATTATGCCTGGTTTTTAGTCTAAACACCAAACAACACACAATGACACACTGAGCAGAATGGATCGTTTGAGGCCTAACTTCTACTACCATAGGCGTACTCAACTAGATCATGTACGCAATTGTCCAGTACTACTACAATACTACACTAAGTTGCTGGCACAATTATATTATTTTGTAGCCATGATAACAATTCTTTAAATTTTTGTGTATTTTTCTATGATTCAATGGGGTTTTAAGTTCCGGTAAACGACCACTTTTGTTTACGTGTCCGCTCTTTATTCGCTCCGTGTTCGTTTCCGGTAGAATCTGTTTCCGTATTCATTTCCGGGGTTTCTGTATTCATTTCCGCTTCTGCAAAAAATATGAAAACAAATATGGTAGCACCTAGTTCCGTCCGTTTCCACTCCGTTTTCATCCCTACTGCCCATACAATGGTCGGATACCAGCCGGACTATGCCCACCGTGGCTTATTCCTACAAATTTTATCTTCTTCGCTCCTCACATGTTTCAGGCTCAAATGGAGGAGAGACTCGAGAACCGGCTAGTATAATGTGGGACCTTGGCATTTTCTTCCTAAATAACCACATCACTTTTTCCCACTAAAAGTCTCAGTCGCAAAATTTCGATTCAATGCAAGTTTATAGCAGCAAGCGACCAACATAGATCAGGTGAAGCAGCAAGGCTCACTTTTGTCTCGCTATGCTCTGATGCTTTCAGTCGGTGTTGTTCTGAAGACCGCCTGGCCTCTATATGACTAAACCTGCAGAAATGGAGGGTGTACTACTGCTCGCCATGCTGTCGCATCGTACGTCTCCACTCTTCAGATCGATTCTGAACCTGCTAGACCACGCCAGCGGAGCTTCTCGTGTAATGGCGTGCACGCCTTGGTATTCCAGCCTTGATGCGGCAAGATTGTCAAAAAGAAGGGTTCAAGATTCTAGGAGAATCTGATTATGGGGAGAGGTATGATTCTTTAGATTCTTAGAGAACCGGCCAAAAGAGTTGGACCATAGTAGTACACTACTTGATCATAGATTAAAATGTGTGGAAACATGTGCCCGGTGGCTATGGAGCACACACCAGGTGGCCACATGTGCCCACGATACGTACCCCCGCATTAACTATGTGTGGAAACCATAGATTAAAATCGCGGGTAAACTGCATTTGCGGCAGAGATTTTGGCCGCGATAGATAAGGAAGGAATGCCGCGATCTCCGACGATAGTGCTGCGATCTCGCATGATTCTCCGAGCCATGCAGATCGCGTGGTCATTTCAAAATGGCAATCATGCCGCGACAGCGGTTGTTTCGCCCGCGATTTTAATCTTTGCTGACAGCTGATACGTCTTGACATTTTTTGTATGATTCATGCTATAATGCTATTAATTATAAACACTTTAGGCATAGTTTTTATTGACTAACATATTAATCCAGTGCCCAATACGAGTTCCTGTTTTCTATTGTTTTTCGTATTTTCAGGAAAATACTCAGAAAAAGTGTCAAAAAAGTCAACAAAAAATAGTTTCAGGAGTTTGACGAACAGAAGGACCCCACAGGATCTAGACCCTTACCTAGTGGAGCCTACATGCCCTAGGAGCCCTAGGTTTGGAGGGAATATGGTCGTCTACTGCCTATGCCCCCCCCCCCCCCCCCACCTGGCTAGCCTACGCTAACATTCACTTATATAAACCCAAAACTCACCTCAGAATTTTCGAGTATTTTCCCGCCGCCGCCACATCACGTTTCTGAGGCAATTGTCATTTTCAGCCCTGCTCCGGAACTCTGCCAGAGGGGTAATTCATCTCCATCATCATCAACCTCAATCATCATGCTCCAAGATGAGTTGTGAGTAGTCCATGCCTTGGACTACGGATTCATGGCAGTAACCAATCTTGCCATCTCTCCTTCTAGATGTATTTGATGTTCAATACAATAGCTACATGAGCTTTCCTACATGATTGTACTCTATCAGATGAGTATGATGGAGATGTAGATCATGTGATGGATTAACTCTATATGTTCATATTTCTTTAATTCATGTGTGTGTGTGCGCGCGCGCGCGCATAATCCTTTCCAGTTGCTTGCCTTCCATTGGCCAGTTTGGATTGGTTGCTAGTGGTGAAATAGGTGTGCATTTGTTGAGTTCAAGTCTTGCAATTAATCTACCATAGTGATAAAAAAATGTAAAAGACGTGTTTGAATTGTTGACATTAAGGGTTAGTAGAGGATGAATAATCCCCTAATCATAACGATATGTCACCACATATATATATATTCTCACAATATTTACTTATCTTGCGTGAACATGAGTGTTTTATATCACACTTATAGCCATGAGAAAGTCACCTACCACACTTTTATGCATTCGAGAGTTACACCTGGTGAACATATGAAGCCCGATCCAATTTCCACCATAAGAATCATCTTTCAACAACATTTACACGCTGTTTTTAGTTTTGGTTTTTTAATTCTAAAAATAACAAAAATATTTATTACACATTATCTTTTATTAGCCTGGTTCAACTAGCAAGACTAGCAGGGATTGATGCCCTTTTTAGAATGGGTAATTGTTGGGGACACAGGCAGAGTTTTATTTGTATTGCAGGACACACAACTATTGCATGTTCCTTCTACCTTCACAGATTGTTACATTAGTTTCTCACTGACGGAAAGCTTACTGCTTGCTACAAACTCCCTCGCTCGGGGAGCCCAACATGTGTAACAAGTTTACTGAGTCAATAGCCTGCGAGCAGGAGACGTTCAAGGCAAGGATAACGTCATGCCTCCGAAGCTGGAGACCCACCCACACGTACGTTCTCTGTTGCAGATAGAACACCCCTCCGGGCCGCACAACTTTCGGGTTTTTGAAACAGAGGGAATGAACATGTGGGTGGACCTATCGCTGCAAGTTTAATACTTATACCATCAAAATTTGGGGTTCGCAAACATTTTTCATGCTATAAGACACTGAGCCCTAGCGCAAGTTTCCTCGACAGTTCAGAAAAAAGCTCTTCCAATTGCATAAATGGCTTTGAGGTTTTGTTTGTAGGAGAAATAGCAACATGTTTTGAATGATGGGCGCATCCTGTGAGGTATTTGAATAAGTTTTGAATGATGGCCTAGAAGGTCGGGGAGGTAGTTTTATGTTGGAGGGAGGAATACCTAGATATGTTTGGGGGAAGCACGAGATCACACAACCAATAACGGTAGAAATATCGTTTGCATCTGTGGGATCGATTTGAAGGGGGCGAAAGTGGCGGCACTCGGATGGCTTGCAAGAGAGGAAATGAGTGAATGGAATGACTTGTGATGCTATGAGATGATTGCAACCACAAAGGGGTATATTTTTTGAAATAAACCACAAAGGGGTATTGGTAGAGAATAAATGGTGAGAGTTCAGAATCTAATTGTTACTGAAAAAGTAACTACGGCTTGGAAGCATGGATAGAAAACTAGTGAAACTATCAAGACATTAATACAAATACATTTGAACAACCAGGGCAATGTTGCACACTCGTAATTCCTGACGAAAGCAAGAGGTGAGATTCCAAACGCAACAATGTAGAACATTTTCTGTGAGAATAGAATGATTCGGAAGTACCGAGTATCAACAGCCCTGTATTATCGATGTAAAAGAGCATTCTTATAATGGGAATTTGCAAAAAAAGCTAAGTCATGAATCAAAAGTTCTGGTCGAAAAGGAGTGGAGGCACTGAATCTTGTGGCTCGTATGAGAATGGGAGGCGTCGAAGCGGCAACCCCGAATCAAGGTGGGTGGTATGTGTGTGTGATTATAACCTTTTTTTGTGGCTGCGGGTTCGAGCGCTCGTACAAGCGTGATTGCTCGTACTAGATGTAGTCTTCTCCTCTGTTTCCTTTGTTGCTCCTCTAGTTGATTTGGCTTGATCTCCACACTTCATATTTCCATATATAACTCCATTTACTTCCCTGAAATGTCCATTTCCTGTAGAAATGAATTATACATAGGGGGTTGCAATCTTTGCATTTATTAGTCATGAGTGAGATGATCGGACTGATTTTCTTGGAATATCCGGGATTATCAGGTTTAAATTATGGTGGAATGAGTGTAAAAAATACACTCATCAGTCACCGCGGTCAAACCGAAGAGATCAAACCACCCACGCATTAAGGAGTCCATCCTATTATCTCCAATGCTCAAGGGCGGGGAAGCTCATCACCAATGCCCACGGTGCCCCCCGCCTTGTCAGATGAAACACCTCAATGGGAATCCTATCAGGGTGATACCAACACATCAACTGCAAGAATAGAGGGGAAGGGAGCCATGGCGATCGTATCTTCTCATGTGAGACACTGACCATGCTGAAATCCAACCCTCATCGCCCATAGTTATGGATCGAAGGTCTAGGCCTCACGCTTCGCCGCCTAGGTGTCCGTCCGCCGACCGAGCCAGTATAGATATCATACTTACCCATCTCATGCGACCTACACTAGAGAGCCACATTGGTGCACTGGGTTATCTATGGTTATAGACACATGTAGTAGCTATGCAAAACCCCTTGTGACGATGGTGTTTGCATAACTAGGAATGAGGCGAAGCCTCTCGTGCAAGACAACTGTGGGGATCTACAAAAAGATGTAAGACAGTCTACGCGTAGGGACCTCACTATCCGGGCCGTACGTGGGATACAATCTGGCCATTTTAGCATTCAGAGGCACCTGTGATACACCTACAGCAACATATGGGTATTGTTCTCTCTGTTGGTGTTCATTCAGAAGTAGACCAAGGGCCCCGACAACATTCAACTGAGCAAAGTTACTAGTGAGCGCATGCGCGCGCGCTCTCTCTCTCTGCGCGCGCGCGCAGCCATATCCTTTGTACTCTCTCCGTCCAAAATACTTGACTTCCATTTGTTCAAAAATGGATGTACCTACATACTAAAACATGTCTGGATACATCTATATTTTGAAAAATGAAAGGCATGTATTGTCGAACGGAGGGAGTAACTGGCACCGTATTGAAGTAATACGATGGTGGCGACGAGAGTGAGAGGATGAGCGATCAGTGCGAGGAGAGATGGAGCTGCAAATCAATGACCACAAGATAGAAAATGGTCGATCGACCGGGGAGGAGTGCATCGCAGGCTGCTTGATGTGCACCGTGGATCCTTAGCAGTGAGCACCCTCTCACTCACGTAGTCGGTTGTGCCATCTCGACAACTGGGATCCATCGTGTTTAGAGGCATGTTGTCTTCTTCATCTTTGTTCTCTACCAATGTAGCGCACATTGTGGTTTGCCTTTTTGGCCACCTTTCATTTGCGGGTAGCCTTTGATCCCCTGTCAGTTACAAGCATGGACCTATGAAGCCCATCGCCTAGGTAGTTGCTGCCAGTGCTAGCGAGATATATGAAGCACTCTCGTACAAGCGTAGGCCATTTCATTTGTTACATTTTTGCTTTGTTTTTTCTTTTTCTACCTCAACTTTCTTATTATTATTATTATTTTTCTTTTGGTTTTTATTGTATACTAAAAATGTTCACTATGTTTCTAAACATTGTTAACCATGTATTTTGAAAAAGTATTCAATGCCTATTTAAAATATGCTCATCATATATTTTTTAAACCTCCATCGTGTATTAAAAAGTTCATCGTGCACAAATAATTGTTCATAGTTTTGATTTAAAAAAATTGTATTTTAGAAATGTTCATCGCCCTCTTAAAAGAATGTTCATTGTGCAAAAAAATAGTTGCTAGCGTTTAAAAAAATGTTTGTCATGGGTTTGAAAAATTCCTTCACATATTAAAAATATATATATATCATGTATTTTAAAAAGGTCACTATGTATGAAAATGTTAAAATCATAACTTTAAAAAAAATGTTTGTCATGTTTTTTTGTTTTGCCTTTTTTTATTTTCTATTTTGACTTTTTGTTTTATTATATATTTGTATTTTCAGTTTATTTTTTATTTTTCTGTTTCTTTGTTGTGAATATATTTTAAATACATGGAAAACATTTTTTCATACATTATGAACATAGTTTTATACATGATGAACATTTTGATAATACATGATTATTCCCTGCAATTTTTTCTAATAAAGTAATACATGAGCATTTTTTATGGATTATACGATGATTTTTTTTCTAATACACGATGACGGTTTTTGTTTGAAATACATGACTTTTTCTTTCAAAATATACAACGAATAGTTTGTTGATGCATGATGAATACATTTTTTGAACTCGCAATGAGCATTTTTTTGATACATGATGAATAATTTTTAAATTCATGATTAATAATTGTTAATACGTGACGAACATTTTTAATACATGATTAATATTTTCTTAAATGCACAATGAACATTTTTAATACACGTTAAACTTTTATAAATACACTATGACCATTTTTACAAAATTAGTAAAACACTTTTTCTAGATATTTATATATCTGAACATTTTCTCTAGTACCTGGTGGAATCTACCTCCGGCCTGAAAGGAAATCCAGTTGATACTTGAACACTATAGTACTACACTCAGCTAGTTTTTTCTTTCTTTCGATAAAGTGCATTTTTATTCACTCAGAGTGAAGCATCAAAAGATACAAACACAATAAGCACATCCAGTCTGTATATAACTAGGATGCACATAACCAACATCAACTCACACACATAAGGGATCACATCGACATATAGCTAAGTCGTTGAAGACTGAAGCTATGCCTAGGCGGAGAAAAAGAAAAAGAAAAAGAGAAACGGAGGCAGCCTACGGTACACAAATAACAGGCAGCACCACCACCCCTTATCTTTGACAACACAGGAACTGCGAGAAAGGTTCTCCAAAAGCAACACCTCCGGGAGGGTAATGCCACACAAACCCCATCATCGCTGGATTCAACCACCGAAAGTTAGATCCAGGGTTTTCACCCCGGAGAGCACGTATGAGTAATCCCCAAAGAAATGCCTTCAACAAGGACACGACGCCTGAACACCGTCACTACCAAGTACGACCACCAAAGTTTGGACCTAGGGTTTTACCCCGAAGATCGAGAGTCAGTAACCAAAGAGAACCGCCAAGTTGAAGCCACCTCGTGTTATCAGTACCACGTGCCGAAGAAGACGATATTTGCATGGTAAGGGCATGCAGACGCCATGGTCACGAGATTTTTCTAACGTAACATTTATACCCAGCCGACCGGCCAAGTCTTCCGTCGGTGGTGTCCACTCGCGATCGCTCCGAGCCATCCACCAAGCGACACGTAGGATGCGAGCCATCCACGTTGCCCTCTCTGCTCTCTTCATCAACCTCACGTGGATCTGCATCGCCTCCCCTTTTCTTCTTCTCCTGGCGAGCGTGCACCTCCTCTCTCCTCTCCCAAACACCCAGTGCGAAGGGCTGCTACATCCATCACGCCGAAGATGCGCCGCTCGACGGCGGTGACGTTTTTTTTTTCAAACCGGTGAAGCTCCAACGACCACCGCAGTTTGCTACAAACACGACGCCGAATGCTACAACCACCTCCCAAGCTGCAACTAGTGTCGGGGGAAGCTTCAACGTGCGGTGGTGACTTGTTTTTTTCCTACTACCGGCTTCATCTTTCGCTACAACTGAGGATGGCGAGCATGGTGACCGCGGGCAGTGAAGACGGGGGTCGGGAGGGATTGCTACATGCTACAACGGGTGTTGCAATTTGCTACTACCGGCGTCCCGCCCGGCTACAACCGCTGCCACGGTATGCTATATCACACCATGACACATTTTTTTGCTGAAACAGACACTCTATTTTGCTGGAAATGGGCGAGCGAGTTGTTGCAATGGTGTGTGCGACCGACGAGCTACGTTCGAGTTGCTGCTGTCGCCACATGGAGCTGCAACAAGAGGATGATGCAGCTGTTGCATGGGCGGAGCCGGAGACGAGGTCGGCGACCGGCGATCAGGGTGGACACGGTCCGGTCCCTGACTGGGCCATTGTTTGGACCGGCCGCCGGTCTGAAACGGACCGAGCAGCCGAGCGGTCCTGTTTCCAGGGACCGGACCGGCAGCTGCGAAGCCCGGGCCGGACCGAATGGATCGGCCAACAACCACCGGCGTCGATGTGCGCGGGTGCAGCGACGAGGTGAGCTACGTGTTAGATCAAGCCCGGAATCAACACACACACATGAGGTGGACTCACACGCGAGAAACTGAAGGAGAAAAGACACGCACGAACACGATCGTCTTTTCTGATTTCCTTTTATTCAGCTTGTAACAAAATGATCACCCAAGATCCAATATACCCGTGCCATTCCACGGACACATGGTGGTCAATCTCTACATGATCACACGAGAAAAATAAACTCTACTGCCTATTCAGCCGCAGCACAGACTAAGTGACAGGTTCAGTACGACAGAGTTTAACTCTACCCTACGTGCGCGAGTGAATTGACGAAGTGGACGACGTGCGCGAGAAATTAACTGATAGCTGAAACTTTGATGTAACTGAAATAGTGCGCGTAGATGGAGGGGAGGAATCCTTTGTACGCGCGCGTGGAGGAAGGCGAAGTGCATCCAACGGTTACAATTCGCCAAATCGGATGGCTGTGGGCCGATTGGCGCCTATCAGTCAGTGCCCTTTTTCTAAAGAGACCTTTTAGTACATCTAAATAATAAGAGCCGTCCATTTTCGGTCATTCAATGGATTAGATCCACCGAAACTACTAGACAAAATCAGTAGTATATTTTGTTCAAGGGGTAAAATCGGAACATACACTAAACAAATATTCTAAAATTCTACATGCAAACTGTGAAGCCGCTGTGTTTTCTTCTCCTGCTTTGACCGAAAGCGATCCATCCATTCTGAGACTGTTAGCGCTGGCCTGATCAGGGCGAATACTTCCGGCCGGAGATGACATGCAACGAAGAGACGAGATCCTTCCAGGCCAGTACTTTTGACCAAGGAAATAGGCACGAAGCTAGCCTCTCAGATTAATCGATCATGTCCAGATGCACAGTCATGTTAGCACCCAATGGCTTCCCTATGATCACTCGTACGTATACGTACACAAGACGGCGGCTGCAAACAAGCAGTCACAACCCCGATCGAATCTCGCTTCTCGCCGAAACCTATCGTAACGATTTTGTTGCCACAAGGCACAAGCAACGCATATCCAGGTGATGCCGAGCCGCCGAGACGGGAAGCGGCAGCCTTGGCATGCACAGGGCCGCCGGATGCAGCGGGGAAAGAGGCACTAGTGGGCAGTCTGAGCCGCCGCAGAGGGAGCTGCAGCCATGACGGCGTGGCCGATTACGACTTCGTAATGCCAAGTTGAATCGCGACGCCATTAGAGCCAACAGAGCTCTGAAGCCTGATCGACTGTTGGATGGACGCCACAGATGACCGGGGACGGCCATGGGAGGTCACAGCGAGGAATTCTATAATAAAGTACCAAACAAAAAATGACAAAACTACCCACCCAATCAACGGTTGAGATGATTCTATACTACCCGGTCCCTGGAGTAGTATGATGTACCGTAAAAAATCTCGAAATTATAGTGGTAGATCCATATACATTATGATGGGTGACTGGCGATTAATCGAGCTTGGCGTCGTCAGGAGTTCTCTTCATGCACTTCAGAATGCGTCTTTTTAAGAACTTATCTGAAGTGTTTGGAGGAACTCTCGGTATCACTAAGCATTTAGTATACATTGGGCACATACCGTCAGAGAGATACACCAATGAGCTAAGAAACACGTTTGGTATTACTGGGAGTTCCCTTCAAGCACTTTATGAACTACTTTTTTAAGGTATTATGTGAAGTGTTTGGGGAACTCTTGGTGCAACTAAGCACTTAAAAGATATTGCAAGTCATAAACCACACGAGATGTACTGCAAATCCCGTTTGGTATCACTGGGAATTCCTTTCAAACACTTTACGGATCACCTTTCTCAGGGCTCATGTGAAGTGTTTGGGGGAACTCTCGGTGTAACCAAGCATTTACTAGGTAGTGGTCACAAACCAAAAGAGTTGAACAAATGGTGAACCACGTTTAGTATTACCATGAGTTCCCTGCAGGCACTTCATGAGGCACTATATATTTCAAACGCCACCATGAAGTGTTTTGGGGGAACTCTTGGTGCCACCAAGCTTTATTCAATGCTGGCTAAGAACTCGAAGAGCTGATCAATACAAGACATGTTTGGTATTACCATGGGTTCTCTGCAAGAACTTCACGATGCATTATTCAAAAATGCCACCGTGAAGTATTAGGGAGAACTTTTGGTGCAATCAAGCTTTACTCATTGCCACCCAAGGACCCAGATACACGATCAATATGGTACATGTTTGGTACTGCCATTGGTTCCATGCAAGCACTTCATGAGGCATTATTTGAAATGTCAACATGAAAAGTTTGTGGCAAATATTGGTGCCGCAAAGCTTTACTCAATGTGAGCCAGGAACCAAGATAGATGATCAAAACAATGCACGTTTGATATTACCACATGTCCCTCAAAGCACTTCAAGAAGCATTATTTGAAATGCCGTCGTGAAGTGTTTGTGGGAACTATTGGTGTCACCAAGCTTACACAATACCAACCAAGAACCCAAAAAGCGACCAATACAAATCATGTTTGGTATTACCATGGGTTCCCTGCAAGCACTTCACGAGGCATTATTTAAAATACCGCCATGAAGTCTTTGGGGGGACTCTTGGTATTACGAAGCTTTGCACAATACTGACCAAAAACCCAAAGACAGACTGATACACAACATGTTGGTATTAAATGGGTTCCTTGCAAGCACTTCACGAGGCATCATTCCAAATGTCACTGTGAAGTGTTTGGCGGAGCTATTTGTGCCACTAAGCTTTTCTCAGTGCCAACAATTCCCTTCAAGAACTTCATGAGGCATCATTCCAACTTTTACTCAATGACAACCAAGAACATAGTTTAAAAAACCAGACTGTACCGCCGGTCAAACTGGAAAAAACTAGATCCGGCGATCCTGCCAGTTTTTTAAGCACGACGAACTGACATGCAACTTGACCGGTGAGAACCGGTCGAACCGGGTGTTTTTTGGTTTGAAACAGGCTAATAAACCGGGCGGTTGAACCGGTGTAGAGAGAAAGTCAGAAAATATTGTTGCAAAGTAGTGGGATTCGATCCCAGGTTGTAGTCATTCGCCTATCTTTGGCCTGGTAACCACTTCAGCTACGCTTTTGTCGTCTAATGGAGGAAACCATTGCTATTCGCCTATCTTTGGCCTGGTAACTCTAAATATATTACTTGATTGTAAAAAACCAACAATTGAACCGGTGAACCAATGGTCCGACCAGTAAAAACCCTGAACCGTAGGCCTTACCAGTTCGTTCATCCGCCCAGTTTTTAAACTATGGCCAAGTACCATCGGAGCTAATCTAAATAAGCCATGTATGGTATTACCATGGGTTCCCCGCAAGCACTTCTGATACGTCTCCAACGTATCTATAATTTTTTATTGTTCCATACTATTATATTATCCATCTTGGATGTTTTACATGCATTTATATGCGATTTTATATTATTTTTGTGACTAACCTATGAACCTAGAGCCCAGTGCCAGTTTATGTTTTTTCTTTGTTTTGAGTTTTACAGAAAAGGAATACCAAACGGAGTCCAAACAAGCTAAAACTTTACGACGATTTTTTATGGACCAGAAGAAGCCCACGGAGTATCAGAGATGGACCAGACGAGCCACACGGCATCTACAAGGATGGAGGGCGCCCCCCCCCCCCCCCCCGACTTAAAACCGACGCCAAAAATTCCTATAAATCCAAAAAACCCCATAAAGAAACTTAGATCGGGAGTTCCGCCGCCGCAAGCCTCTGTAGCCACGAAACACCAATCAGGAGCCCGTTCATGGACCCTGCCGGAGGGGGAAACCATCACCGGTGGCTATCTTCATCATCCCGGCGCGCTTCATGACGAGGAGGGAGTAGTCCACCCTCGGGGCTGAGGGTATGTACCAGTAGCTATGTGTTTGATATCTCTCTCTCTCTCTCTCTCTCTCTCTCGTGTTCTTGATATGGCACAATCTTGATGTACCGCGATCTTTGTTATTATAGTTGGATCATATGGTGTTTCTCCCCCTCTACCTTCTTGTGATGAATTGAGTTTTACCTTTGAGGTTTCACTATTATCGGATTGAATACTATTATGAATTTGAGAACACTTGATGTATGTCTTGTGTGGGATACCCGTGGTGACAATGGTGTTCTATTGATTCACTTGATGTATATTTTGGCACTCAACTCACGGATTCCCGAGGTGACATTGGGGTAATCTATGCATAGGGGTTGATGCACGTTTACGTCTTTGTTTCTCCGGTAGAAATCTTGGGGCACTATTTGAAGTTCTTTGTGTTGGATTGAATATTATGAATCTGAAGTTGTTTGATGCATATCGTATAATCGACCCACGAATACTTGTGGTGACATTGGAGTATCTAGGTGACATTAGGGTTGATTGATGTGTATCATATGGTGTTATTTTACTACGAACTCTAGGGCTGTTTGTGACACCTATAGGAATAGCTCAATGGATTGATCAGAAAAAATAACTTTGAGGTGGTTTCGTACCCTACAAGCAATTTCATCTTATATTCTCCGCGATAGGAACTTTGGAGTGACTTTTGTCGTACGTTGAGGGATTGCCATATGATCTAATTATGTTATCATTGTTGAGAGAAGTTGCACTAGTGAAAGTATGAACCCTTGGCCTTGTTTTCAAGCAATGCAATACCGTTTTCGCTCACTTCTATCACTTGCTACCTTGCTGTTTTTGTATTTTCAGATTAGAAAAACCTATATCTACTATCATATTACACTTGTATCATCATCTCTTCGCCGAACTAGTGCACCTGTACAATTTACCATTGTATTGGGTGTGTTGGGGACACAAGAGACTCTTTGTTACTTGGTTGCACGGTTGTTTGAGAGAGATCATCTTCATCCTACGCCTCCCACGGATTAATAAACCTTAGGTCATCCACTTGAGGGAAATTTGCTACTGTCCTACAAAACTCTGTGCTTGGAGGCCTAACATGAGTCTACAAGAAGAAGGTTGCCTAGTAGACATCAACTTCACGAGGCACTATTCCAAATTCCACTTAGAAGTGTTTGGGGAGCTTTTGTGCCGCGAAGCTTTACCCAATGTTGGAAAAGAATCCGAAGTGATGATTTATATGTACAAGTTGACCAAGCATTCTATTCAAATACTTGAGAAGGCACTATTTCAAGCCTAGTTTGGAGCGTTTGGGAGAGGAATTCTCGATATCACCAAGCAATGGCAAGGTGTTGATCGAGCGGATACAATGAGATATTCCAACAAAGCACTGTCTAGTATCGGCATGAGTTCATTTCAACCACTTCACATCGCACCATCAAAATGCCACCCTTGATGAGTTTTAGGTGCAATGTGAAGTGTTTGAGTGGAACTCAAGGTGACATGCAACATCTTTGAAGCATCCATGTTTTTAAGGGAATTTTGAAGCGTCAAAGTAACCACCGATATGCAGCAATCTGGTGATTGGGTGGGATTTATGTTTTGGTCTATGTCATCTTCTTCGTCTCTTGCATGTTTCAGACCCAAATGGAGGAGAGACCCGAGAACCAGCTAATATGATGTGGGCCCTTCACGACAATGCATGCAGGCCAGCCATTGCTATTTGTTTCTTCACAAAAAAAACACAACATTTCTTTTCTCGCTGAAAGTCTCGGTTCCAAAATTCCGAATCAACACCAGTTTATAGCACCAAGCGACGAACATTGATCAGGTTAGTAAGGCTCACATTTGTTTCGCTATGCTCTCCCACTCTCAGGTGGTGTTGCTCTGAAAACCACACGACCTGTATATGACTTAACCAACAAAAATGCAGGGTGTACTACTGCTCACCTCGGTACCGCATCGTAGGTCTCCACTCTCTAGATCGACTCTGGACCTATAGACCACGACAGACGGGCTTCCTGCGTAACAGCATGCACGCCTCGGCATTCCGCCCTTGATGCGACAAGATTGTAAAAAAAAATATGGGTTCAAGATTTTTGAAGAATCTGGGGGAGGTCCGATTCTTAATATACTGGAAGAATCGGCCAAAAGAACTGGATCATAGTAGTACACTACTTAATTGGCCCGGTGGCTGTCGAGCGCATGCGGGTGGCTGCATGTGCCTGCGATACCAACCCCACAGTTATTATGGGTGACAGCGGAGTCATCCAACAGGAGAGACGGTCAAGGCAAGGAAGATGTTATGTCACTGAAGCCGTTGACCCAGCCACACGTACGTTCTCTCTGTTGCAGATACGACACCCCTCCAGCCGCACAACCTTCTGATTTATGAAACATAGAGAACGTACATGTGGGTGGTTCTGTGGCTGCAAATTTTAATACCTAGACCATCCAAATTTTGGGATTTGCAAACATTTTCCTTGCTATAAGACACTGAGCCCCAGTCCAAATTTCCTCGGCAGTCCAAAAGAAAAGCTCTTTGAATCGCATAAACGGCTTTGGGATTTTGATTGTAGGCAAAAGACCGACATGATGTAGGGTGGCGAGGGAGTCAAAGGATGCAGGAGATTAGATTTAACCTCATGCACCCCTAGGCATAAAGCGGGTGGCCCAACCCATGAGGTATTTGAAGAAGTTTTGAACGATGGGTTGGATGTCCGGGGGTGGCAGTTTTATGTTGGCGAGAGGAACTTAGATAGATCACACAGTCGATGTCGACAGAAATATTATTTGCATTTGTGGGAACAGTGTGAAGGGGGCGAAAGTAGCGTCGCTCGGATGGCTTGCAAGAGGTGTAATGAGTGAGTGGAATAGCTTGTGATGGTATGAGATGATTGCAACCACGAAGGGGTATGGTAGAGAATACACACAGAGAGTTCAATATCTATCTGTTATGGAAAAAGTAACCAAGGCTCATAAGCATCTATAGAAAACTAGCGTAACTATCGATATGGCACAAAGAAATCTGAGTGGGCAGGGCAATATTCAACACTCGGAAGTGCGGACGAAGGCAAGAAGAGTGGTCCTGAACACAACAATGTAGAACCTTTTCTACGAGGATCTAATGACTCGGAAGTACCGAGTACCAATCGCTCGGTATTATCGTCGTAAACAGAGCACTTCTTAGAATGAGAATTTTCAAAGAAGATCCAAGTCATCGATCGAAAGTTCCAGTTGAAAAGGAGCGGAGGCACCAAATGTTGTGGCACGTATGCGAATGGAGATGTCGGAGTGCCAAGCCCGGATCAAGGTTTTTGTGTGATTGTAGCCTCGTTTCGTGGATGCGGATTCGAGCCTGGTCAATCGCGAACTAGTTTCAATGGATGGAGAAATTCATCTTTCCTTCTCCATGAAAAAGGGAGCGGGGGCAAGATCAAATAACATATGGCATCCTTATTTTGAAGTGGTGGAGTCAGTTTTTTCTTTTCTTTGCACGGTACGGAGTCAGTTATTTGGCAAGCTTTGGTGTCTGCCATACCTAAAGTTTGCCGCATATACTTGCGAACTTTGCTACAGCTACGGGCAGTTTCTACGAAAAGTGCTTACGGAGATGAGCTGGAGACTTAGGATTCATCACAATTTAGGTCCCACGGCTAAATTTATGGGCAGAAAATCAATGAGATTAGGCCATGCAATCCTGTAACTTGCGTCCGTAATGGGATTCCCGTAAGTCTAGCTTTTTTGCTAGATAGGAGTATATATATACTACAGTAGTAACTAGTATATACCATCTTTCCTATTACATGTACATATAGCTGCTCCAGCGACAAATATTACGGTACAGAGGGAGTATATTAGCTACATTTTCTAAAAATAAAAGTATTTTTTCACAAATTTTCCCACACATAAATTTGTTCCTGCCTCCGCCTCTGATCAATGTGGTCAACAAGGTTTCGTTCCTTGTGGGCGGTTCTGGGCCCGGTTAACCTTATGAACTGGGCCAAGAGGACTCTACGTATAACGTTGCCTATGAATCTCCTGAATCAGTAGCAGACACGTTTACGAGACGCAATGACGAGGGACTCCTTGATGAAGATGAACATGAATAGCACCCGAGTTCGACTCCTTGATGAATGCTCCCTCCGTCCGTGAATAAGGGGGTGCTTGGTTCCAGGGACTTTTTTGTGTTGGGACTAAAAGAAGTCCCTAGCAAACCAAATAAGGAAGGACTTTTTTGGGACTTTTTGCTGCAAGTCCTTAGAAGCACCTCCTTAAGAGTCTTTTTCAGAAAGTCCTAGGAACTAGAAAAAGTCTTAAACTAGAGAACCAAACACCACCTAAGTGTACATCTAGCTTTTGTCTTAAATCAAAATTTTAAAACTTTGACCACCTTTCTAGGAAAAAGTAAAAGCATTTATGGCACCAAATTAGTATCACTAGATTCGTTTTGAAATGTATTTTGATACTATATCAATTTGATGTCATATATGTAATTACTATTTTCTATAAAGTTGGTCAAAATTTTGAAACTTTGACTAAAACAAAAGCTAGATGTACACTTATTCGCGGACGGAGGGAGTATATACGACCCGTCGCCCCAATAAATAGCCCCGGCAGGTTCCCAGCCCCAGCCCAAGACGCAAAAAGCTCTCATCTTTGGTCCTCTCTTACGCCGCAGCGTTTCCCGTAGGTTTCGCTAGGGTTTCGATCGTATCACGTTCGCCTCCCAATCCTCGGATCGATGGCGGCCGCGGAGGGCAAGAAGAAGATCATGCTCAAGAGCTCGGAGGGTGAGGAGTTCGAGATCGACAAGGCGGTCGCCATGGAGTCCCAGACCATCCGCCACATGATCGAGGACGAGTGCACCGACAACGCCATCTGGCTCCCCAACGTCAACTCGAACATCCTCTCCATGGTTATTGAGTACTGCAAGAAGCATGTCCAGGCCAGCCCCAAGCCGGCCGACTCCGCCGCCGCCGCTGCCAGCTGCTCCACCTCTGCTGCAGCTGCGGCGCCAGCCCCCACCGAGGGCATGAAGAGCTGGGACGCCGAGTTCATCAAGGTCGACCAGGCCACCCTCTTCGACCTCATCCTGGCTGCAAATTATCTTGACATCAAGGGATTGTTGGACCTTACTTGCCAGATTGTTGCCGACATGATCAAGGGCAAGACTTCCGAGGAGATCCGCAAGACATTCAACATCAAGAATGACTTCACACCCGAGGAGTAGGCGGAGATCCGCAGGGAGAACCAGTGGGCTTTTGAGTAGAGAAGCATACATAGGCGTTGAATTCTGCCTAGTATTCGTCATGTCCACGTTTCAGAAATGTCTTTTTTAGTTTTTATTATGTCGTTGTAATTCTTCGGAACTCGTTGGGGTCGTTAAACATCATAGAGAAGAGAAACAGTGCTGCGCTGAATTAATGCTTTAGTATTTGTCATGCGTCCACATTTGAAACATTTTTTTTTTAAATTTCTTTACTTCAAGTGGGTGTGTTCTCTGTATCTTTAGACGATTTATGTCGTGTGATTTGAGATTAACAAAGCAAAGGACGTGATGCCATCATCGAGTCATAAACTCGACAGCTACGTTCTGGTATGGTGACGACACGTGATAGAAGACTATCCGTATATACAAACATATTTTTCTTGAAACAGAGGCATAAGCTTTGTCTCATCGATTAATTAAGAGAGGAGAATATAGTTACTCCCACACACATTCCCAAGTTACAAAAGTCAATCTCCAGATATGATATTACCCAATTTTGTTGCTCCCACAATAACCCAAAGTTTTACCCCGGCGGTGGGGTAGATTTCTGTTTAAAAACCCGTGCATTCCTCTCATTCCAAATTTGTCCAAATCAAGGAGCTTGAGCATGACTTATTTCGTGCATTGAGGGCACCCACCTTCATGAGGGTGTGGATTATTACTTGGTATGGAAGCATACGGAGAGCGGGCACTACTCATCGGCCTCGGCATATAACGCACAATTCATTTGGTCAACAAGCACAACTTTGCGATGTTCCATTTGGGGTGCTTGGGCTCTGTCAAAGGCAAAATTGTACCAAATCTGCAAGAAACTAGCGACATCACACTTTAGCTTATCTATAACGTGCATGTCGCCTTGATGCATGCTAGCGATTCCTAGGAGAAAAACAGTAACCAGATTGCTTTTTGGGCTAGGCCCAAGTACATGTTCTGTGGGCAACACGGGTCTATGGCTCGCTACAAGCAAGGTATAAACAAATGTTTCAAAAAAAAGCAAGGTATATAAACAGGTCCGTCGAGCCGTCCAGGCCACTGAACCAACGCGCGTGATAACACGATTGGTACGCGTATACATGGAAAATCCGCGTTCCTGGGGACGTACCTTCGGCCTAAGAGGAAATCCCGTTGAAATTGGAACACTATAGTAGTTGTGAACTGAGCTCGGGTGGTTAGATTCCTTGTTGTGGAACCAGCCTATTAGGGTTCAATTTCTAGACCTAAGATTGATACCTTTATTTTCCTGGATTTATCTCAATATTTCCTACGACGTCCGTTCAGTGGAAGTAATTATACTGTGTTTAGAAAAAAAAGAACACTATAGTAGCTTAGCTAGGTAAACATGTTTCACTCTACCCTCGGAATGAAGTTTCTCATGGTGTTTTGAACTCGTTTCTTTTTGTCTCCCCGAGATGTGAATTAGTTTGTTGGTTTGAGCTAGCTTCCCTAAAAGAACTTGTGGTTGAGCTGGCCGTCCTTGTTGTGGTTGTGGAATGGTTAAACGAGTTGGTGCTCAGCATGCCATGGTGACCTGAATGTCAAGGACAAAACTGTGGATCACGCCACAATAATGTACTGGATCAGCATTTAGAACGTCTGCATCGAGATGGCTTCAAGTTCAGACACCGCCAGTACAATCATAATCGCATCCAGAAACACATGCATTTCCGGAGGTCATCCGAACAAATCACATAGGGAAAGAGACAGCCAAAGATTTATTGGCCTTGATAGAAGAAAAATACAATCACGCTGCAACCAACCACACGCAACAAGAGGAGAAGGAGATGCAACCCCATCCTCCCTATCTAAGAACACAAGAAAAATCTAAGAACACGGAGATCACAAGAACAAAACCCTCCTTCCTACCTGAACTGAACAATAGCAACCGAGAGAGCCAAGTGTGAATGGGGGAACTCCATGCCAGCCGACGGCGGCCTCTCCTCCTCCTCCTACGGCATGAGCAAGAAGAAGAAAAGCTCCAGATGCATCGTCATCTCGCCTCGGCCAATGATTCTTCTCCGAAGATACTTATACCCCAAGTATCAGCACGCCCTTTGAGAGGCTCAGCCGCTCTAGTCTGACCAGCTTGGGAACTTCTCTACCTGCCCATCAGAAAGAAAAAGAATCATCTGGCTTTCTGAACTTTGAAAGGTGTCCTGCGTTGATAGGGATCGGGTGCTCTGAACCTGGACGCCTTCTTGTAGCTTTTCACTCTGTTGTATGGTCTTGGGATTTGGGAATATTAGCCATCGATTCTGTAGTGGCAGAGAGCATGTTGCAATCAGTGTCCTTTGCTTTTCTCCCTTCATGCTGCCTGCCCATACAGTCACGCATAATGAGACAGACAACTAACCCACTGGATTAGACAGATTTTCTAAAGGTGTTCTAGCATTATTTGTTTATAACCTGTATATGATTGCTGCCCTTTGATAAACTGATGAAACATGTAAGTTCCACCGAGACCACCACATGAAAAAGACAAGTAAAATACTTTGTACTAAATCAGCGATAATTAATATGGATTGGAGGGAATATTTTGGTTACTTTTAAAACGATCTCAGCCTCAGCTCACATGTCATTAGTTAAGCTCATCAAGACTGAATTCCTAATAACGAACCATTAATACATCATCTCCACACTTTCTGCTTCTGTTCTTTCAGTATGGACTGTTTACGTGTGGTACGCAGTGTTGGCGCTTTGCAAAGAAGCTACCATGTAGAGCACCAGTACAGTAGAAAGCCATCTAGTTACTGAACCGGATGTGAAATGTTCAACGCCACAGACGTCCAAAACGTTTTCTCTTCTTCTACCTCTAAAGCACCCTGATCGATCACTTTATCAAGATATAGATACTGCAAAAACCGCATCCATCCATGAGGTCTATCGAGCATTTTCTGCAACAAATTAAGCAGAGTTTACCTGGAATCCCACCCCGTATGTCTCTCCCCTGTCTTGCAACAGGCACAAGCTTTAAGCCGGTTGGGATAATAACTATAATGTGATCTCTGCATCTCGTTGCATGTGAAAGAAGGGCATATTCGTGGACAGAAACCTAGCAACGACGACGGCACTGATCTCTTGCTTGCTGCTTGAGGAGATAAGGAATTTGCAGGGTCGGCAAGCGCCTTTGCTCCGTTATCTTTTGCACGATTCGGAGCTACAAATCTAGCTGAGTTGTGCCGCCCAAAAAGGCCACATCTCACGAGATTCCCTTGGCTATAGCTAGCTAGTTCATTCTAACCTAGGCTACATCACGGCTAGGTTCATTGCCAGGTTCATGGATCCAATACCAAGACCATGTATTTCCTCCATTCCACACCACAGTCCACAGGAGGCAACATACTTTGCTACTAGATCTTTGGTCTTTTGTCTAGACTTATAAATAGCAGCCCCCTATGCACTCATCAACAGACGCAGATTAAACAAGTGAAATGTGGTCCACGGGAGATGAACAAGAGTCTTAGGTAGCTACTTTGGTTGGTTGTCACCTGGAGTTCTCCTCAAATCACTTCAGTTGCTAGCTTATGCCTAATTGTTGCATTGGCACTGTTTTAAAGTGTGCATTGCAGGGATAAGAGAGGCGTGCATAGTGAAGTGTTTGGAGAAACTCTGGGTGGCAACCAGCAGTTTCGACAGGTTTGGGAGTGTTTGAGCTTTGGAAATTACAGTGGTAGGTCCACGTGCATTATGATGGGTGTGTGGGCATTAATCGAGTTTGGCCTCGTCAGGAGTTCTCTTGAAGCACTTCAGGATGCATCTTTTCAAGAACTTCTCTGAAGTGTTTGGGGGAACTCTTGGTGTCACCAAGCATTCAATAGACATTGGCCACATACCATAAGAGAGATGCACCAATGGACCGGAACCACGTTTTCTATTACTGAGAGTTCCCTTCAAGCACTTCACGAAGAACTTTTTCCAGGTATTATGTGAAGTGTTTGGGGGAACTCTTGGTGCAACCAAGCACGTACCAGATATTGCAGGTCATAAACCACACGAGATTTACTACAAATCACATTTGGTATTACCAGGAGTTCCCTTCAAACACTTTACAAAGCACCTTTCTGAGAGCTTATGTGAAGTGTTTGGGAGAACTCTCGGTGTAATCAAGCATTTACTAGATACTAGCCGTGAACAATAAGAGTTGCACTAATTGTTAACCATGTTTGGTGTTACCGTGGGTTCCTTGCAAGCACTTCACGAGGCATTTTTTTAAACGCCACCGTGAAGTGTTTGGGGGAACTCTTGGTGACGTCAAGCTTTATTCAATACCTGCCAAGAAGCAAAGAAGATAATCATCACAAAGCATGTTTGGTCTTATCAGGTGTTCCCTGCAAACACTTCACGAGGCATTATTCAAAATGCAAATGTGAAGTGTTTGGGGGAACTCTTGATGATGCCAAGCGGTATTCAGTGTCGGCCAAGAACCAGAGGAGATGATCAATATGGAGCATGTTTGGTCTTACCGTGGGTTCCCTACCAGTACTTCACAAGGCATTATTTCAAACGCCATTGTGAAGTGTTTGGGGGAACCCTTGGTGATGCCAAAATTTACTCAATGCCGGGCAAAAAGAACTAGGAGATGATCAATCCAAAGCTTGTTTGGTCTTACTGCGGGTTCCCTGCAAACACTTCACGAAGCATTATTTCAAACGCCATTGCGAAGTGTTTGGAGGAACTCTTGGTGAAGTCAAGCTCCAAGAACTAAGAAGGTGATCAATACGAAGCATGTTTGGTCTTACCGTGGGTTCCCTACGAGCACTCCACGAGGCATTATTCCAAATACCACTGTGAAGTGTTTGGGGGAACTCTTGGTGATGCTAAGCTTTACTCATGTCAACCAATAATATAGGAGAGATGATCAATACGAAGCATGCTTGTTCTTACCATGGGTACCCTGCAAGCACTTCACGAGGCATTATTTGAAATGCCAATGTGAAGTGTTTGGGGGAACTCTTGGTGGCACAAAGCTTTACTGAATGCCTGACAAGAACTAGGAGATATTATCAATATGAAGCAAATTTGGTCCTACCATGGGTTCCCTGCAAACACGTCATGAGGTATGACTCAAAAGACCATTGTGAAGTGTTTGGCGGAAATCTCAGTATCACGAAGCAATTGGTGGACGTTGTTTGAGCTGGTCTAACAAGATGTTCCATCAAAACAGCGTTTAGGTATCATCATCGGCTCCTTTCAACAAATTTACATCGCGTCATCAAAATGTCGCTCTTAATCAGTTTTAGGTCTAATATGAGTTTCTTCCAAGTAGGGGATGAGCGGGGGACAGATCATTTTGTAACATTCATGCGCACCTCCTGGTTGAAATGCACTCGTGAGTGAGTCGGCTACTATTTTGGTTTTTTCTTCTTTGTCACTCACGTGTTTGAGGGTCAAATGAAGAAGAGGCTCGAGAACAGGCTAGTATTCGTGTGGGCCCTTCACGACAATGCATGTAGGCCAGCACTTTGCGTATAACAAATCGCAACCATGTGTCCCTACTAATAGTTTCAATCACAATATTTCAAGTTAAGTCTTATAGGCTGAGTTTTTGTACACGGAGGCTTACTGAAATCAAGGAAGAATTTGATAAGGAAATGCTTGCTGCAGAATCTCTGGAAGTACAAAGTGACAGTGATATGGACAATGAAATTCATGTGTCTCTGAATTCGTGAGAAAAAATTGAAGCAGCTGAAGGCTTCCCTAGGAACCCGACGGATATATCTTCCCGGGGTACCTCGAAGACCTGCCAGTAGTTCTCTTCCTGGGGGTCACACTCAGTAGTAACCCCTGGGGCGCAGTGGACAGACGAGGGTAGATATTTTCTTCTCCTCACACCTCCACCAAGAGAAGAACAATACTTGGGCGGCAAGCCTAAAGGAAGGACCGAGACGTCAGGGATGACATCAGCTCGGGTCCGCCAGGGAATAGGCTGGCGACAGTCGTTGTGCCATGTTCCCTCTCCCGCATGAAGCAGGCACGTTTCATGCTCCCACCAACCCGAGAGCAGGAAAATGAGGATGACGACATCTTTCTACGGCCTTCCAAAACCTTCGGTAGGCTTCCAGAGATGGTGTTTGGGTGGGAAGCTTCTGCCCCACTAGCCTGCTGCTTGCGTGACCCATGTGGTACCCCCTGGCCTATAAAGGGAGGGCCAAGGTCACCAGGAAAAGGGGATCATATCCAGAGGGAGCTTAGCCCAGCAAAATAGAGGAAAGGTGAAGCACATAGGTGATCAGCCCCGGTCTGGATCTACTCTTCTTCAACCTCCCGTCTTTCCCCGTCAGGAGCGATCGTTCACCGTGAACACCCCTGTAACACTATCCTATACACTATGAATGCAATCAATGTAGGACGTAGGGATGTTAGCCTCCGGTCGTCCTGAATCTGGGTAAACAAAGTGTCCCTTGCTAGATCTAGGCAGCCCGACGTACGAAGCATCTCGACCCCTCACCGAATCTACAAAGGGGATTCCCAACCTCCGGTGTTCATGAATCTTGGACATGACAGTGTCAGCGATCGACCTTATGGTTTATTAGCGCTATTACGCTTATGGCTGCGTCTACTGGGAGTCCACCATGATGGAGAAGACAAGGTTGCTCGTGCTTGATACCCATATGATGGAGTTCTCCATTTCTGACCTGCCACCAAAAGGATGGTCTACGCAGGTCTAGCCATTGTGGAGGCAGGGGAAGGTAGGCTTGGGCTGTTTTGTATCCTTGATGCAACTTTAGCTGGTAAAGATGGTCTTTGTTATTACATAAGGGGAAGCGAAGGGGAGAGTTCTAATCAGTGGCAGCTGCGAAGACAATCTCACTAGATTTTGGGTGCCACAACTATGTTATCAAAGCTACAACCAAGAAGTACTTGCCCCTAGGAAAGTTTGGAGCCCAGCGGTTTGTAAGCTCAACTCCATAGACGCTATACTCGGAATATATCTATGTTGATGTGAAGACATTGCAGCTTGAGAGGGTTTGTAAAAATTCTGGGTTTGCCGTGCCCGAGACATGGATTTATACCAACTTCCCACCATCTATTCGCCGACAATATAAAGTGGTAAACTTTTCTATTGCATCCTAGTTGTGTCCTTCTCTTCATATTCTTACACAGCTTTACTAATGCTTAATAGTTCGTTATTTTGATTGTTCATTCTTGTTTATACGCTTTAGCACTGGTAGTTTTCTTGTGCTTGTGGGTAAGCTAATCAAGATCGGGAACATAATTGAGGGTTTTTTTTTGTTTCAATCGCCGTCTAGAGGGAATCTGACGTGAGAAAAGATCTTTCACATAGCTTATGCATCCATTGTTATTTAGGCTTAATGAAATCACAAAAAGGCTATATCACGACAATTATTTTCAATGAATATGTTATGTTCAAGATGTAGCAGGAATACTAGTTTAGATCCCGTTTACCTTCCATGATTGCTTCGCTCATCTCAAGAAAATTCGTTTCATCCAAGCCTGACTCATCTTGGCCTGACTCAGAAAAGAAAGTTTTATTATATACTTTAAGTCACCTTCTCATCTACTCCCTCCGTTCCTAAATATTTGTCTTCTAGAGATTTCAACAAGTGACTACATACGAAGCAAAATGAGTGAATCTACACTCTAAAATATGGCTATATACATCCGTGCATGGTAGTCCATTTGAAATCTCTAAAAAGGCAAATATTTAGGAACGGAGGGAGTATAATTTTATTATCCATGTGGTTTTGAAATAAATCTGCATAATTGCTATGGTCACAAATAAAAGCCCGACTCACTGCTCTGTATAGCAAGAACATCTTGTCATCACAAGCTGTTTGATTTGAATCAGCCTCATAAGGTCCGTTATTCTTTTTCTTTATTCTGTAAGATAGTCTAAACATTTCACCTGCCTCTTTCTGAGTTTCCCAATACATGCCAAATATATGAATTAATCTCTATAGGATGGTAGAGGGCGCACACAGTTTGTCAGTTGTGGCTATGAGGACCCCCTGATTAGTTTTTCCTTCGGTCGTGTAAATTCTTAGTTTTTAATTCAAACTGACCAAGTTAGAAGTTTGCTCAACAACTTAATTATGTAATATAAATAGTTTTGCAACACAAAGGTACCACTTTTGCATGATCCAAGTTTTCCAGGACTCCGTGTTCCAACTTGCATTCCTAGTTACACTGCTGAACGCATAAAAGGAGTATTTGCAATTACATGTTTCAAATTCAGTTGAGGTCAATATTACCACTGTGACAGATGCCATTCTGCTTCTGCCTGCAACACTATATACTATGTAGCCCCTGATAATTTGTTCTATTTTACTTTTAAACTCTCGAATATGTACAATCTGAGCTGAAATTTTGTATATGATTATGTCTACCTTCTTTTAGACTTTATTAGTCGTATTTTTATCATTGTTGTTGTTCCGAAATGAATCTGTAGGATTCCAATGCATGGCATTAATCCCTGTAGGATGGTAGAGGGCACACATACACAGGCAGAGCCTGCTTTCTTGGTGTCCTAGCCATGTTGTGATTTGTTTTTCCTTTGGTGGTGTAAATTCTAAGTTTTTCATTCGAACGGATCGAAGTTAGGTTTGTTTCCTGGCCATGTCGTGCCCGGCGAGGAGCTTCCCTGGGACATATGTTTGGTTACAATAGATTCTAGTTTTTCGTGGACAACCCCGACAGCTTCATATCCTGGCTCGGGTGCTTGGGTGAGCAGAAGCTACGTCTGAGGTGCTAATCCCACTTTATTAGGTAGAATAGTAGATGTCCAACCTCAATTTTGTTTCTTCTGGATGCATCCACCACATCTTTATAGCTGCATGGATCACTCTGATGCAGAGGCCGGCGATTATCCTCCTTTTTCAAAAAAAAAATCCGCCACGTCTTTAATCGCAGCGGCAAGGAAGGGTGGCCCGGTGCGTGCCCAGATATACATCACAAAAGGGCAATGTTTTGGGCAGCCCAAAAAAACTTTGGACACCATATAGGGATGGGGCATCTGTTGGAGCAACGCCTTTTGTCCCAGATGCCCTAAAAGTTATGTTTTGGGCACCTGCTCAATTTTTGGGCGTCTGCTGGAGATGCTCTTATGAATCAATAGTTGATCACTGTCGATGCGAGGCATGCTTTGTTCTTCCTTCCATGCTCTAGTTGTCTAGATTTGGACTTGTGTCGGTCATGTGGCTGTTGACCCTACCTGATTTGGAATGTTGACCATGTTCGATTTAGAACGCGAGACTGCGTTTCGCGAGAGATGTGCCGACATGGCTACAGTCTAGCCTGATCTGCTTCGATTTAGAATTGAATGGCCTGGTTAGTGGACCTTACCGAGTTATATATGTTCTGTTCTGCCTAGCTAGGATTTTGTTGATCAGTGCATGTATATGCTGATGGATGGAGTTGGTTTGTTTATAACTAGACTGGACAAGATGATCTCTCAAGGTACGATTTGTTGATCATGGAATCGGTCCGAGACCTCCAACTTGCAAGGTTTACACGAGAACCATACAATTAAGTAGCAGTAATCCTATCTATTTCATATAGCACAGACAAAGTAGACGCAAGAAATGCCGTGATAAGAGATTTTAGATGGAACGGAAAATGGAAGTGGATGATGTTTGTAGAAGTGCATGCTCTAGCCAATGCAACCAAAAGACCGATCTGAGAGAGATGGCCGGACATTATACTCCAACACTCCCCCTCACGTCCATGCTCCTTTGGAGCTATATGACGTTACGTCAACACTCCCCCTCACGTGTGGCTTCCTCAGGCCTAAACATGGACCGAAAGTGGGCTGCAATTTAATTGCGCCAGCCGGGTCTTGAACTCAAGACCTCTTGGCTCCGATACCATGTAGAAGTGCATGCTCTAGCCAATGCAACCAAAAGACCGATCTGAGAGAGAGGGCCAGACATTATACTCCAACAATGTTGACCAGCAGTCGATGGCACCATCTGTTTTCATATAGCACAGAATTTCGGATGCTTTTATTCTGCATGGTAAACCTTTGGATAGTTTCAAATCTAAATGATGTGCAAATTTGGATGGGTTTCAAGTTTTTATTTTATTTTAGGAAAGGGGTTTCATGTTGAACTTTCAATATTCCACCACGAACAGTTTGAACTTTGCACGACGGACGGCCCGGCCGAAGATGGCCCGTTACACATTCGGACCGTGCAAGCCCATCTCGGCCCAGTTCAGAAAACAAAAGGTCCGTCTCGGCAGAACAGAGCACACTCTTCGCTACCTTTCTGCACTTCTCCACGCCAATGGCGACCTCCAAGCCGCGCCGTTCCAGTCGTACGAGGAGAACGGCGACGACTCTGGCGGAGATCCCCGACCACCTCGTCGCGGAGATCTTCCTCCGGCTGCCCGCCGCGGAAGACCTAGTCCGTGCCTCCGCCGCCTGCGTCTCCTTCCGCCGTCTCGTCGCCGACAAATCCTTCCTCCGCCACTTCCGCCGCCTCCACGACCCGCCCCTCCTCGCCTTTTTCGACCGCAACGGGTTCCACCACCCCCTCCCGCCTCACCCCTCCGCGCCAGCCGCCAGCGCGCTCGCCGACGCCGCCGACCTCTCCTTCTCCTTCTCCCCCAACCACGGCCGGTGGTCCGTCTAGGACATCCGCGAAGGACGCGATCTCCTCCTCCGCCCTGGCGCCGCCAAGCAGCCCCAGGTCTCGATGGAGGCCGCGGTGTGCGACCCCTTGCACCGGAAGTACGTCCTACTTCCCCCAGTACCTGACGACCTGGCCGCTTCGGTGGCGCTCCACCCGGCCACGGCGCACGAACCCAGGTGCGAGGCTTTCCTTGTTCCCCTTGACGACGAGGACGAGACGGCATTCGGTGTGATGTGGATGCTACATTTCACAACTAGGCTGGCAGCGTTCGTCTACTCCTCGACCACTCGGCAGTGGCAAGCTGTTGCATCCAAGGAATGGAATGAGTTGCTCCTTGGACAGGGCGAGTCGACCATGGTGTCACCGATCGACCGTCGCTTTTATGGGCGTCATTACGCTTATGGCTGCTTCTACTGGGAGTCCATCATGGGGAAGAAAGATTTGCTCGTGTTTGACACCCGGAGAATGGAGTTCTCTAGTTGTAACATCCTGCCTAGAGAATTTTGTCCGCTAGATCTGGCCATTGTGGAGGCAGGGGAAGCCAGGCTTGGCTTGTTCGGTATCCATCTTGAAGCTGGAAAATTTGATCTCTGTTATTACATCAAGCGAAACAAATGTGAGGGTTCTAGCCAGTGGCAGCTGGAGAAGACAATCCCGATATGTTCGGGGTGCCGGCCTGATATCATGGCTGCAACAGGGAGGTACTTGCTCCTAGGAAAGTTTGGACCCATGCGGTCCGTAAACTCAACTCCACGCCAAGATTTGGAATATATCTCAGTTGATGTCAAGACATTGCAGCTTGCGAGGGTTTGTACTAAATCTTCCGGGTTTGCCTTTTCCAAGACGTGGATATATATCAACTTCCCACCATCGTTGTCTTCACCAAAAATATGAAGTGGTAAATTTCCTATTGCATCCTAGTTATGTCCTTCTCTTCATAGTTTGCATGCGGCTTTTCTAATGCAGTAATGCTTAGTAGTTTAATATTATGATTGGTCATTCTTTTTTACATGATTTAGCATTGGTTGTTTTTCTTGTGCTTGTGGGTAAGCTAATCAAGCTCGGGAATATGATTCTGATTTTTTGTTTTGTTTGTTCCAACCGCTGTTTGGAGGGAATATGGCAAGAGAAAGATCTTTCACATAGGTCACGCATCCATTGTTATTTTAGGCCTAATGAAATCATGGACATGCTATATCACGACTATTATTTTCGATGAATGCTTTATGTTCAGGATGTAGAAGGAATACTAGTATAGATCCAGTTTACCTTCCGTTTTACTTCGCTCACCTCATGAATATTCGTTTCATGCAAGCACGGCTTATCTTGTTTGTCTTTTGTTTTATAAATATAAAGATGTAGAAGAGAGAGTCTTTCAGTCATCTTCACATCTATATTCAATGTGGTATTGAAATAAATCTGAGTAATTGCTACGGTCACAAATAAGAGCCTGACACCTGACTCACTCCTCTGTATAACAAGAACAGCTTGTGCTCACAAGCTGGTTCATTTGAATCAGCCTCATAAGGTCAGTTATAGGCGGGGCACCCAGTTTTTCTTTCCTTTTTAAGATAGTTTGAACATTTCACCTGCCTCTTTCCGAGTCTCCAGTACATGCCAAATGTAAGCATTAATCTCTGTATGATGGTGGAGGGCACACCCAGTTTGTTGATTGTGACTGCCAGACCCCTGATTCGTCTTCCTTTCATGATATAACTTCTAAGTTTTTTATTCAAACCGACATAAGTTAGAAGTTTGTTACACTACTTAGGTAGTATAGGAAGTCCTGCAACACAAAGGTACCACTTCTGTATGATCCTACTTTTCCAGGACTCAACTTATTTATGTTTGCAGTAACATGTTTCATATTCAGTTGAGATCAATATTATGACTAGGACAGGTGCTATTCTGGACAGATGCTATTTTTCTTCTGCAGTTCAGCCTGTAATTCTGTGTACTATATATGTGGCCCCTGATAATTCGTTCCATTTTGCTTGAAAACTCTTGATTATGTACAATCTGAGCTGCAAATTCTTATATGAATATGCCCCCCTTCTCGGCCCTAATTTTGTTCTTTTAGACTTTTAGTCATCTTCACAGCTATAATTTTATCTACGATATTATTTTGAAACAAATCTGCATAACTGCTACGGTCACAAATAAGAGCCTGAGTCACTCGCTGCTTTTTATAGCTAGAACAGACTGTGTTCACAAGCTGTTTGATTCGAATCAGCCTCATCAGATCAGTTGTATGTTCCTAGATGGACCATGATAGTTTGAACATTTCACCTGCCTCTTTGTGAGTCTGCCAATGCATGCCGGATATAAGCATTAGTCTCTGTAGTATCGTAGAGGGCATACAGACACAGTTTGTTGATATTTGTGGCTACCAAGACCCATGATCCTGTTTTTTTCCCTTGGGTGACGTGAGTTATAAGTTAATTTTTTAGATTGACCTAAGTTAGAAGCCTGTCACTTGTTAGACTCATCTATTTATGTATATACATACCTCTGCCTGGCTGCGTATTCCAACTTTACGCTGTGAAACACATAAAAGGAAATGTTAGCAGTTACATATCTCGAATTCAGTTCAGATCAATACAGTTACCTGCGGGACAGATGCTTGTGCATTTTAACACCATGTACTATATGTAGCCTCCACAATCTGTTCCATTTTGCTTGCTCTTGAATCTGTGTGATTTGAGCTCAAATCTTTTCAATTGTCTGGATATTGATTTTATGTCCCTTTTGCACAGATTCGACGGAGCCGTGTAGCCAGAGACTAACATTCCCACCCTCGGAGCTCCATATCTTTTTGTGTGATTCTGGTAGCGTGGACTTCGCGCAGATGCCATCGCCTTGCCTACGAGACGTGCCTCATAACTAATCTAGGGTTGATGACTCGATTGTTGGTGCTCGTGAATTGTGTCCGACATTGTTCATGAGCTCTAGCCGTGTCTAGGTTTAGAATTCGGTCAGTGTTGTGTAACCGACATCGCTCTTGTGGCTGCTGTACCCGTCTATTTTAGAACGTAGCACTGGGATTTAAACAGTTGTGATCAGCGTTTGCACGATGTAGTAACATGGCTAGAGTTTAAGCAGCCACTTTCAGGAGGCTTTTGCACTTGTATGTGTCAGGGCTTGCAGTGATGAATTGAAGTGCCTGGTTTGGTTTGATTAGCCGACCTTAATTATCTGATCTGATATGTTCTATCTAGTATAAAATTGTGTGGATGTTCTTGAGTGTGACATTGGAATAGACAGTGCATCACTTGTCACTTGTCAGTGTTCATGCTTTTTTGTTCTTCCTTTCACTTTACAATCAATCTTCAAGTCTTAGGACTTGATCCTGGCGGCCAAACATACAAATATATACTAGTTCTATTTGTTTTTATACGCACCTCATGAAAATTTGTTTCATCCAAGCACGGTTCATCTAGTCTGCCTTTTCTATTATAAATACGAGGATGCAGAAAAGGAAGTTTTGTTTTACACTTTAGTCATCTTCACATCTTATATTCGTTTGCTTGACTCACTGCTCTGTATATCAAGAACAGCTTGTGCTCACAGGCTGTTTGATTTGAATATGCCTCATAAGGTTAGTTGAAGGCGGGGCACGCCGTTTTGATTTTTCTTTATTCTGTATAAGATAGTTTGAACATTTCACCTGCCTCTTTCCGAGTCTCCCAATACATGCCAAATATAAGCGTTAATCTCTGTGGGATGGTGAGGACAGACACAGTTTGCAGGTTGTGGCTGCCTCGACCCCCATATGTGTTTTTCTGAGGTGATGTAAGTTCTAACTTCTTTATTTGAACCGGCCTAAATTAGAAGTTCTTTAGACTACATGGGTAATATAGAAAAGTCTGCCGCACAAAGGTGCCACATTTGCATGATCCAAGTTCTTCAGGACTCGTTTATTTATGCTTATTACATTCCTTTGTCTGGCTAACTGCTACGATCACAGATAAGAGCTTGAGTTAACTCTCTTCTTTTTGTAGCAAGAACAAACTGTGTTCCCACGCTGTTCGATTCAAATCGGCCTCATAAGATCAGTTGTATGCTCCTAGGTGGGCTGTGATAGTTGGAACATTTCAGCTGCCTCTTTCTGAGTCTGC
Organism: Triticum aestivum; assembly: GCF_018294505.1. Lineage (NCBI taxonomy): Eukaryota > Viridiplantae > Streptophyta > Magnoliopsida > Poales > Poaceae > Triticum > Triticum aestivum. The sequence goes on along the minus strand of NC_057799.1, from coordinate 615,912,867 downwards.
CAATGCATGCTGAATATAAGCATTGATCTCTGTAGGATCGTAGATGGCACACACAGACACACACATAGTTTGTTGATTGTGGCTGCCAAGACTCATGATTCTGTTTTTCCTTGGCTGGCGTAAGTTCTAAGTTAATATTCTTTTAGGTTGACCTAAATTAGAAGTTTGTCACTTTGCTAGACTCATATTGACCTAAAAACACCATGTACTATCACAATCTGTTCCATTTTTCTTGTGAATTCTTGAGTTTGTGCAGTTTGAGCCGTCTGAATACTAATTCACTGTCATGTTTGCACAGACAGATTCGACGGAGCCGTAGCCAGAGCACCGTTCCCATCCTATCCTCGGGGCTCCATGTTTTTAGTGTGATTCCGGCGGCAGGCAGCGTGGACTTGGGCGCTGATGCCATCGTCTTGTCTTGCCTACAGGACGAGACATTATAACTAATCGATGGTCCCCATCTACGATCGTCAGTGACCGGGACCCGTGTTCACGGGACACATGTGGCGCGACCTCTTCCGGCTGGCAGGCGTTAAGCTACGCCTGAGCACAGCCTTCCATCCTCAGACGGACGGCCAGTCCGAGGTCATTAACAAGATGATTGCCATGCATTTGCGTTGTGTCACAGGTGATCGCCCTCGCGCACGGGTGGACTGGCTATCGTGGGCGAAGTACTGCTACAACACCTCTTATCACTCCGCCCTCCGTGCTACGCCTTTTGAGGTGGTTTATGGCCGGCCACCCCGCTGATTCTTCCTGTGGATCCGGCCCTGGCGCGGACCGAGGCGGCCGGTGCTCTTCTGCGGAACCGTGATGAGATGCTGGCAGAAGTCCGGCAACGCCTCCTCCAGGCCCAGCACTTGGCCAAACACTACTACGACGGCAACCATCGCGAGGTGTAATAGGTTCGCGGTGGGTGATTGGGTGTGGCTGCGTCTCCTTCATCGCTCTACGCAGTCCCTCGACCCACACGCGAAGAGGAAGCTGGGTCCTCGCTATGCCGGTCCCTTTGCTAACCTGGAATGCATTGGGAAGGTGGCTTACCGTCTTCAGCTTCCGGCAGGTGCGCGGATCCATGATGTCTTCCATGTGGGTCTGCTCAAGCCCTTTCGTGGAGAGCCACCCGCGGTTCCTCCCGCACTGCCGCCGGTCACCGACGGGCGCCTACTTCCTGAGCCGGCGAAGGCGTTGAAGGCTCAGCTGCGTCGAGGCTCCTGGTACGTGTTGATTCAGTGGGCTGGACTTTCAGAGGAGGACGCTACTTGGGAGCAGCGCGAGGAGTTCCGCCAACACTACCTAGAGTTTCAGTTCGAGGACGAGCTGTTTGCGCAGGCGGGAAGAGATGTTATGACCGGCCGGACCTACGGCCGTAGGAGGCCCACCGGGCAAGCTTAGCCCGCAAGTTATCTTAGTTTTTATTTCACGTCGTGGTTATATATACAAGTTGTAAGACTATTTTGAGAATTAAGCAATAAGACTATTTCTATTGCCCGGCTCCCTGAGGAGCCGGAAACCCTAAACCCTAGCCGCCTTCTCCCTTCGCCGCCGCCGCACTGCGCAAGGACGGCGTCACGCCGCCGGCCGCCGCGCTCCAGCCCTCGCCCTTCTCCCTCGTTCCCCTAAAGACTACGACCAAGACCGGAAAGAACCCTAGCTCCTATCATACATATCTCATATTGAGTTCAGATCAATATTATTACTAGCGTTACAAATGTGCTTCGGCATGCAAACAGCATGTACTATCACAATCTGTTCCATTTTTCTTGTGAATTCTTGAATTTGTGCAGTTTGAGCCGTCTTAATATTAATTCAATGTCATGTTTGCACAGACAGATTCGACGGAGCCGTAGCCAGAGCAGCGTCCCCATCCTATCCTCGGGGCTCCATGTTTTTAGTGTGATTCCGGCGGCAGGCAACGTGTACTTGGGCGCTGATGCCATCGTCTTGCCTACAGGAGGAGACACTATAACTAAGAGCAACTTTAATGGGGCGACTCATTTCGTCCGCTGCATCCGTTTAGGTCGGTGTTGACAAAAGTGGTGGCCCAACGCGCCAACCCAAACTCAAATCACGTCCGCTTCGTGTCCGCGCCGACGCATTTGCGCCCCAAATGCGTTGGCGCGGACGCGCAACGGACGCCACGTGCGCCTTCTCGATGTCCGCCGCGTCCCCACCTGGCGGCCGTCCAACTACCCGCTGCCCACGCGGTCTACTTAATTTATGACCACGGGCCCACGCGTCAGCGACGACGGTCTACCTTTTTTAAGCCAACCGTGCGGCGGGGCCGTCCTCATCCAAACTCGTCGTCCACATCTAGCAAGCTCTGCTCCCCCGTCGTCGGCAAACCCTGGCCACCACCACCACAACGAGATGGGGCTCTTCTCCGGCACAAGCAGCAGCAAGGCCAAGGGCAAGGCCCCCTCCATCCTTTCCCCTCGCAGTTCCTCCTGCCTCTGCTGGCGCCGGCGCCTCGCCGGCAGAGGCAACGCGTAAACGTGCCAGTGCACCAGGCGTAGTGGCACTGGCAGCACCGCGTGCCTCTCCCGTACCCCGACGCCCCCTTGCCGCACGACTGGCATCTGGATCCAGATAGGATCCCAGTGCCGGCGGCGCCGCGGTCGGCTCGGGCTCACGCAGAGGAGGTGCGGCGCCGGCGGGCGCTGCTGACGCCGGAGCAGCGCCGCGACCCCGCCTACGCAACCGACTCGCCCAACTGGGCGAGGTGGTTCGCCTTCGATCACGAGGAGGCGAGGCGACGGCGCGTGCGCAAGGTCAACCGTAGCGTGCCGCCGTCGGCGCTCGTTGTCCGCGAGGAGGACCAGGCGGCGGAGGATGCCTACCGGGCGACCCTTGCGGCCATCTACCGGGAGAGCGAGGAGGATGAGTGGCGCAGGGCGGTGGAGGAAGAGGAGGCTCGGTACGAGGCGGCAATGGCGCAGGCCATTGCCCTCTCCGCGGCGGGCGACTGCATGCTGCCGCCGGTGGCCCCGTCATCCCCTCCCCGACGCCGCGTCAAAGGCGAGCCGGAGCCGCAACCGGAGCCCGAGCCGGAGCCGTCCCCCATCGAGCGCTACTCCTGGACGGGAGTAGTGCGTGAGTGGGTCTCCACGCCATCTGTTTGGATGGGGGCGACACCGGCGCAGGAGGCGGCGTACCTCGAGCACTGGCACCAGATCCGGTTGGCCGAAGAGCGCCGCAACGGCGAGTACCTCGAGATGCTCGAGCGCTACGCCGAGGACGAGCAGCGCAAGGCCGAGGAGGAGGCGTGCCAGGCCGCGGCAGCCCAGGCGGCGGCACTGCCCGCGCCGGCACAGCCCGCGCCCGACATGAACGCGCTCTGGAACACGGCGTTCCCCTGGGCCGGTCCGGCGCCGATGCTCATCGACCTCACGGACCCCAAGGACAACGACGACGCCGCCTAGGGCAGCGCGCCGCCTCGTAGTGTTTAGGTTTTTTTTAGTTTTCTTAAATGCAAATGTGACTTTCGCCGGCCTTCGTGGCCGGCTTTAATGTTTAATTAATGTTGTTTTTTTAAAATATGCACGCGTTTTTTTTTGCGCCGTTAAAATGGGTCGGGTCAGCGTTGGGCGCACGCGCCGACCCAAACATGGAAGTGAACGTCCGTGTCCGCCTGGCCGACCCAAACGGACAAAAAGCAGACAAAATTGCCGTCCGTTTGGGTCGGCCCGTTGGAGTTGCTCTAAGGAGTCGATTGTTGACGAACTCACTTGTCGATCGATGCTCATGAATTGTGTCCGCAGGTGTTGTTCCTTTCATGAGCTCTAGCCGTGTCTAGATTTAGAACTTGGTCGGTGTAGCGTGCGGTCGTGTGGCTGCTGTCCCGACCTAACTTAGAACGTGACACTGAAATTTAACTGTTGTGATGAGCATTTTGGAAGATGAACCGACACGGCTACAGTTTAAGCAGCCACTTTCAGAGGCTTTGGCAGTTTGTAGTGTGTGACAGGGCATGCAGTGGATGATTTGAAGAGCCTGGTTAGCCGACCTTATGTGATCTGATCTGATTTGATCTGTTCTGTCTTGAGTTGGGTGGGATTGTATCGATAGATGCATGGTGCGACGTGACTTGTGCGTGGGACAGGAAGAAAGGTACTCGTTCCTGTCACGTCACGTATGACTTTTGTGATGGAATAGATCGTTATCCCCTGCGGCGCCGCGTAGCCGATGGATGATGGATGATGGGCGTAATAGGCATGTTGTATTCCACCCACTCGGTCATTGGCCACGTGCTGTCTAATGGAGTCCAGCCAGGACTCCAAATGCCCACCCCTATCTAGCTCTATAAAAGCTCCGGCAGACCTCTACACCAAAACAACCCACACCAGGCATAAGCAGCGAGTGAGTGCAACGACCTTCGATCAGCTATATCCTGCATCGATCTAGTCATGCCTGTAGCAACGCTCCCGAGGCTCGTTGCCGTGGCGGCGCTAGTCGCGCTGATGTGCGCCGTTGCTGTGGGTCAGGTACCTGCCGCCGGTGGTGCGCCGGTGTGCGAGGGTGTCGATCAGGACGTCGTGAATGCGTGCTTCAAGAGCTTTGGAGAAGGTATGAAAAATGCCATTGCAGACAGGCATCTTTCGGGGGGTAAGGTCATTAAGGTTGGAGTAGACTGCTGCATAGCCTTTGGAGGCCACTCGTGCCTCTGCAAGATGAAGAAGGCGTGGACTGCCCAGGATAATGTGCAGTGTGTCAGGGAAAAGGCATGTTAGTGAGCGCGTCATGCATGCAAGATCTCTAGTTCGTTGGATATGTGTGTTTCTTGCATGTTGGTTTCAAGCGGTCGATGCCCACCTGCTCCATGCTTGCTTTTTACTTGCTTCTGTCTGTCATGTGAGTGTGTTCTGTTTTCCTATATATGAGAGCGTTGATCGGTCAGTTGAGTCTTTTTAGTTTGCACCAATCAGAAATAAATGTGGGTGGAATTTCTTGTTTTCTTGTATATTATTTCAAGCATCCCTAAACATATTATAGTACTAGCAAACAGCAAATACAGAGTTAATTCGTACATGCACAGAGCCTTTGCACAACAGAGCGCACATCCTTAGAGCAACTCCAACACGTTGACCCATTTCGTCCGCGCGTGTTCGTTTGGGTCGGCGCGGATAGAAAAATCGGACTAACGCGCAGACCAAAACAAACGTGCGTCCACCGCCAACCCATTTCTGGCCCAATTTAGAGCCTCATTTGCGTCGGAGCGGACACAAAACGGACGCGCGCGACGCCCGGCTACTCCTCCCCCTGGCCCGCTAGTCGGTGGCATATTGGCCATCCATTCCCACCCCATATTGACAGCAAACCCTCGCCCGCCTCTGCTGTGTCGTAGCCGCCGCCCATTGCCGGTACCTCTGCCAGCAGCCGGTGCCGACACACCTTCCCCCAACGCTTCCACTTCCCACGACGCCGCCACCACCGTCTCGCTACCGGGGCACCGAAGCTTCCCACCCCCACCTCCCGACGCCACCATGAGCAGGAAGCCGCATCGCCGCCTCGTCCAGCTCCTTCGTCCCGACGCCGGCACGCTCGTCGGACGCCTCCAGGCCAGCCACCTGGTCCAAGGGAGGCGCACATCTCTTTGCCGGCCAGTTCCTTCGTCGACGCCCGCAAGCAGTTTGACAGTTTGCCAAGGTACAAAATGGACTCCGCCAACGAGTTTTTTTCCACAATTTCTTTTGCGACTCCGACGATTCCTCATCCGATCAGGAGGAGGAGACCTTGGCTGATGTGTTGGTCCATCACCACCTTAATAGCCAGCGGTCGTTGTTCCGTGGCTCGATCCCGGGGCACCTTACAGCATTGAATCGCAACCGAGAGAGCGGCCATTTCCTTCTTTGGAAGGACTACTTTGACACAACCAATCCGTTGTTCAAACATCAGAAATTCCAGCGGCGTTTCCGTGTGAGTAGGCATCTTTTCAACCGTATTAGAGAGGCGGTGCTCGAATACAATAACTATTTCAAGTGCAAAGAGGATGCCCTTGGAAAGATTGGCTTCTCATCTTATCAGAAATGCACTGCGGCCATCCGGATGCTTGCATACGGAATGCCCGGTGATCTCATTGATGAGTACGTCTGTGTGAGCGAGTCTACATACCTAGACTCCATGTACAAGTTCTGCAAGGCTGTGATTGCTGTGTACAGCCCTGAGTACTTGAGAGAGCCGACTCTTCAAGATATAGCCCGCTTGTTGACGATGAATGCTAGCAGATGCTTCCCAGGGATGCTTGCCAGCATAGACTGCATGCACTGGGAGTGGAAGAACTGCCCTTCTGTTTGGCAAGGGCAGTATAAGGGCCATGCCAAGGCTTGCACTGTCATACTTGATGCCGTGGCCTCACAAGATCTTTGGATCTGGCACTCTTTCTTTGGCATGTCTGGATCGCACAATGATATCAACATGCTTCAACGGTCCCCGCTGTTTGCAAGGCTTGCCGAAGGCAACAGCCCGTCGGTGAATGTTACCATCAATGACCACAACTATGACAAAGGATACGACCTAGGTGACGGTATCTATCGTCAGTGTACCACTATCATGAAGACAATACCCAATCCTGTCGGAGAGAAGAGGAAAAGATTTTCTCAAGAGCAAGAGAGTGCTAGAGGATGTCGAGCGTGCCTTTGGTGTTTTGCAATCTCGATGGGGCATCGTTCGGTATCCTGCTAGGATTTGGAGCACCAAGAAGCTATGGGAGGTGATGACAACTTGTGTGATCATGCATAATATGATCGTAGAAGATGAGCGTCCAGAACGTATATACGATCAAGGGTTTCTGTTTCAGGGTAAGAATATTGTGCCTGAGCATGGAGGAGCGGCAACGTTTGAACAGTTCACCCAATTTCATCATGAAATGCGTGATTGCAAAACTCACATGCAGTTGCAAAATGATTTGGTTGAGTATATGTGGGCTCATGCTGGCAACCAATAGATGTATCTTCTTTTCATATGTATTTGAGACAATTTAATTTTTATTCAGCTTGTAAAACTATGCTTAATTTATTTGATTGTGAAACTATGCTTTATTTGGTTGTGAAATAATGCAAAAATGTGTGCATATTTGTTGGAAAAGGGCGGCCAGCCGGCCACGCCGCCAAATATGGGTCGACGCGTTGGGCGCACTGCCGACCCAAATTAAAAAGAGGGCGGACGTCAAGCGCGCGACCAACCTAAACGGATAAAAAAACAAACAGTTAGGCGCTGCACAATGCGGTGTGACGCCTGACTGTCGGGCGCCACACTAAAGGGTTAGTGGAGTAAAAAAATTTCAAGCACAGTTTATTTTGTGAATTTCTTTTGCTCATTGGTTAAATTTGTCGTTTTTGCCAAGCAGTGCTGACGGCGATGTCAGACTGGCGCCTTGGTGGGTGCGTCTAGCCGGCTCAGGTCACACCACGAGCCGTTCATGCAGTAACCTCTGCAGCGTGCGTGGGTGGCGACCATGGCCCTCGTGTGCGCCACCTTAGCTTGCGGATGCACTGCTGGCCGGCCTGCCTGCCCTACATGACGCCACTTGGTGCGTAGAGCCGCAGACCACCCACGCTTACGTTGGTTGTTCGTGAACCAAATTTTGACCGGAGGCTGAACAGTTGACGCAGTCGATAATGTAATACAGGCCAAACGACTGCCACTACACAAACCACCCACGGGATCGCCATGGTGTCGTGCTGGGTCTGCGAGGAAAGCTACCTACGGGCGGTCTACCATGAGTGGGTCGCCGCGTGCCACCAACGAGGCCGTATTCCGCTGCCCGCGCGCGCCGGGCGCTGCGCTCCCACTACGCCAGCGACGACGGTGAAGGCGATGCCTGAGCCGCCTGACACCGTGTGTCAAGATGCCTGGAGCTAGCTTGCCGAGTTGGACGGCCTATTCATGTCCTTATTGGGCCGAAAGATTTTGTTTTCTGCATAAGTGCAAAGCCGGTAAATTTGCATGTAAGAGCATCTACAGCCGGGCGCCGCTGCCCAGTCACCGACCGATCGCGATTTTTTAACCCAGACTGGCCCCTCAAACGAGCTTCAAATGTCTGGGCTAAGCGGCACCCCTCATATCCAGCCCAAATATGGGATGGATATGGAGGCACCCGGATGCGCCCGGGCACGCCCCCCACGTAGGACTAACGGAGGGTCCCGCGCGGACTCGCCCGGAAACCCGGCGGTCCGACGGACGCCTCCTCCATCGTCACGGTGTGAACGCCGCATGGCGTCGCTCTGGCTCGCCGTTCGAGACCAAATCCGCCTATTTAACCCAGCTGGCGTCCCGCAACCCTATTCCATCCACCTCCCCCTCTCCGCACCGTCAGTCGGAGTCCATCCACCTCCTCTCTGTCCACGCTCCGGCGCTTCGTCATGGTACGGAGCAAAATCACCTACTACGCAATGCTCACGCCGAAGCGTCGGTACGAGATCCAGCAGCAGATCCGGGCGAGACAAAAGTTGCGCATGTCGCCTGCATCGCCACTGGGCTACCTCCGGACTCCCCGGAGCCGAATAAGGAGGAGCAGCCGGGGGAAGAGAAGAAAGAGGAGCTGGCTCTGATTGAGGTGGAAGAGGCGGAGCAGCCGGAACAGGAGTTGTCGGGCTTCAACATGGAGCAGGCGGAGGCGGAATTCGCCGTCGCCCAATCGAAGGAGATGGCAGAGCAGCAGGCCATCCTGGAGTCCATCCAGGATGAGGTCTATGTGGAGGCCCACCCGGCGTTCCTCCGGCAGGAACAAGCGCGCGTCCGACACGCTCTTCGCCGAACTTGACGCAGAGATAGAGGCGGAGGAGGCCGGAGCAGAGCAGCCGGAGGAGCCGGAGTTGCAGCTGCCACCCATGCTCCCGGAGCCGGGCACGGAGATCGTCGACATCTCCGATGATGAGTAGCTAGGTGATCGACGTAGTATGTAGGTTTATTTCGTTTGCATGTATTTGTATGGATTTAAGAATCTAGTATGAGATATTCGGATGTAACTTAAAATTTAAGGTGTGCTCGATAACTGTTTGCGGACGCGTCCGGACACGTGCTCGAGAGTTTGAGAGGCTATATTTAACGTATCCGGTTGTAGATGCTCCAACCGTTGTTGTCTTTTTCTGGAAGATGCATGCAATCGGTTGGAAAATCGTTTTTGCGGAACCGACAAATGTAGAGACTTCGCACTTCTGTTCTGCTGAAGCGGCACAGCAAAATCACGAGGACGTGCCCATGTATCGCCGATTTTTTATTACAATATGCGACCCCGTTTTATAGCATCGTAAAAGACTGAAATGGGAGTATAACACAGAAGTAAACAAATTTATTTCGTGGATGTACTCGACGGAAGCAGCACACTCAAGAACCGAACAATATGAAGTGCCGCAGTCTTCACATGAACAGCTCTGTGAACCAGGTTCAGTGAAGTCTACACAGCTGAAGATTGATTGAGCACACGCACAACTTCAGTGAAAGACGCTCAATTGTCTCTCAGGAAAAGCGAACCCGGGATTTTGGAACTTTTTTTTTGTGGGGAACTTGTTTGAGTACATGGCATACGTAAAACAAACTTGTTTCTGACGGCTGACGGGGTCATGTGAGGTAGAATATGTATTCGCAGAATCAATAACTGATGTAAAAATAATTCAGAATGAAATCCTTTGCTCCTCCATCCAAACATCTTCATAAAGCAAATGCAGTTAGATAAGAACATACCACTTTATTGAATAACTGATAGTCATAATTACTCACTTTTCTATATTTCAGGGATTTCATCGGTACACACAATCACCACAGTGAGATGCTTAAGCTTCAGTAATTCTTAAGTGGGCAAAATGATTATTAGTTACAAATATTTTTGCACATTTAGATAAACTAGATAAATACGTTTACATTTATAATGATGTGATAATACAATGAATGCTGCCTTGTGAACCGTCGCATCATGTCACCACACACCTCGCCTAGAAGTGCCATGTTTTAATAAAGCACGCACCGGAGTGTGAGTGCACCCACCTTCACTTATATTTTCTTTTGTGTCCACACCAATCGGGGAGGGGATGTATTTACATGCGCGAATGCACGATGATATTCCTCAGCTCACTTGGACCCTTAGTGCATATACAGCGACGTGTGCCTAACTCACTATGGTCATGAGATCCATTATCCTGCCTTAAAAACATGAGATCCATTTATAGCGGTATAGATGGTGATTGGTAGCTAATGTGTAATACGGGATTCGTCATGTATGAAAGGAGCGCGACACGAGGAATAATATCCCATGCTAGGTGGCGATTGGTAGTACACATGATTGATGGCATGATCAAGTTGCCTCGTGCTGGCCGATTGAGTCTTGCACACCAGCTAGGACTCCAACTTATCATGTCATCTCAGTGTGGTGGTTCAGATAAAAATATTCTCTAAATAGGTCAACCTCAGGCTCTTTTTGAAGGTACACTTCACAGAAAACTTGAAAATTGCATATATTGAAGACGGAATTGGGGCCAATGTCTCGAGGATGAAGGTTATAAAAGTGCAGAACATCCCGGAAGAACTTTGACCCGGGTGGTGAGAAGCCACGGAGAAGGTGATCTGAAAAGACAATAACTTCACCTTCTTGGGGCTGAGGAATAGTTTCGGGCCCAGGAATCGGCCAGTGAATAATCTCTTTGGATGGTAAAACTCCCATGTCTACATATTCGCTTAATGAGAGCTTGAAGACTCTGGTAGCAGCCCAGTCGCAAGAAGTGGGAGCCCTAATCATTGTCGGCGGGTTAAAAGCTACGGCCTGGGGGTAAAAGCATGACCGGTTAATATTACGGTAATGAGCTGTTTAAAGGTTACAATGACAATTTAGTAGCTACAAGCCAATTATGGATATAATATTAATCATTGTTATGAATCATGGAGAAATCATAAGCCTCCCTTGTAAGAGGGTAAGGCGGCTCTCAGGTTCATTAACAAGTTGGCAGGTTACAAATTCATGGTTAAGCCTTCCAGGTGCTGGCGGGTTACAAAGTCATTATTTGAGCCGCCCGAACAAAGAATGGCGGGTCAGTTATATGAACTTAAGGTTGTTGAAATTTTGCTAAGTGTTGGACAAACAAGTTTTGCGGATTGTAGTTACAATTACGGATCTGCGGCAGTCTGAAAAGGGGGTATAATTTTTAAACCTAGCGTGCGGCAGTGGAAGAACCAAACATGCTATATATCAATTCTGAAAGGGAGGAGATCTATCCAGATGCAAGATAAAAGGCTAAAAACTGCCGACGCCCTACTTCTACCTAGTTTTTGGATTGAACTACCTTCTCCGAGTGGGAGTTGGATGAACTTGGACGAACGCCGATGACCTTTATGAACTAGGGTGGTCTACTATGGATCTGAGAAGGAGGGAGAAGCATACCTGACGGTGTTGGTGAAGAGTGGATGGACGCTGCAGTTTTCTGGTCCGAACAGGGTGATGCAGCGGCCTCAATGGAGTGGATGACGTAGTTCAGCGGCGGCGGAGCTCCTATGGCGACGGACGGCGCAAGGAAGAAGAAGAAGAGGGGGCGACAGGGGTAAAAGTGAAAAAGGGTACCCCCTGCCTATTTATAAGGAAAGAGTGAAATGGCATGCACGAAAATCAAGGTGACATCATGATTATCTTAACTAAGGAGGCGCCTCGATTCTCGGATAGCTAGTTAATGCAAAAAAGATCTGTTGTGATGTCATAGGTTTTTTCTGGATTTATTTCGCATGACGTCATGACGGGTTACAAGGATTCGTTCAAGGTTAAGCATTGGAAGGAATCAAAGAAGACTCGCCAACGGAAGCAGTAAAGATTGTCATGAACAAGTTCAAATCAATCTGGGGACTAATGTTGGGGATACAACCCCACGGTGTGACCCGCCCAGGAGGGGCCGGGTTACATTATTGGTGACTCAGAGATAAGGCCTAAATAGGCCCAATAAGCCAAACATGGAACCTGGAGGGCGACCTACGTGGTGAGCCGCCAGAGGCCCAAGCCCAGAAGATGGTGCGAGACGCGGCGCTGTAAGCCGCCCAATATGTCTTGCCTAGTAAGGCAAGGCGACTTAGAACCCAGGTCGGTAACTTTGTATGATCCAACTTGGACTCTTGTAAGCCTAGGGCCTCGACCTGTGTATATAAAGGCAAGACCCTGCGACGAGTGACTGAAGTTACAATCAGTCGATAGCTAAGTTAAGTGATTTCGCTCACTTGTAATCGATAATCAATCAATACAATACAAAGCAGGACGTAGGCTTTTACCTCGTTGGTGAGGGGCCAGACCTGGGTAAACTCGTGTCTCTCGTCCCGCTCAACCCTTTCGAGCTAATCTATGTTGCAATGGCTCCACACCTAAGTCCTTTCACTAGGGCATCTGCCGTGACAAAACCACGACATTTGGCATTCTAAATGTAAATGTTTTTCTTCAAAAGCTACATCAAAGTTGGTGAGGTTTAACTTCTTAAAATCTATTTGCACTACATTATGGTACGGAGGGAGTATATATTACGTTCTGGCGTACCTGTTCAAGCGAATTTATTCTTATATTGACCCTTACAAGTTTGATTTTATTTTTAGGTTGTACTTATATCATTATTTTTTATTTTGAAAAAGAAATGAAAGAAAAAAAATAAGTTACCACAAAACTTAAAGAAAGTGTTTGCATTTCTAAATGTTTAACATGTTTTTGGAAAATGTTTGATTGGTACTAAAAAATTCTAAACACTGGAAAATGTTTCAAAACATGTTCTACATGTATTTCAGAAAATGTTTGACATGTATTAAAAATATTGTTTAAAATAATTATTATATTTCACGTTTAACATGTTTTATTACATTTTTAGAATTTATCAAGACACAATAATTTTAAATACATGTTGAATATTCGAAACACAATAATTATTCCAATAATTGTGTATTGTAAGAATACAATGAAAATACACAATAACTGCGTGTGCTTGTGGTCCTAAATGAAGATAAATAATTTTTGATATAGTGAATCATTTCAAAAGCGCGTTTTCTATTTTTTTAATACACGTGAAACATTTTGAAAAATATGTGTGTCGGATTCGGGGCTCCGGGACCCTATGGTTCGAACTCTGGGGTTCACTTGCTCTTGATGCCCTACGCTTTCCTGCAACAAGCCACGACGGAACTACGACGGGAGCGAGCTAGCGGGAGCGGCTGGAGACACGGCAGTTACCCGGGTTTGGGTCACCTTGTGGTGTAAAACCCTACTCCTGCTTTGGTGCGGATTGCTATGGTGGTGGAGACAAGAGTACAAGTGCTGGAGAGTGAGAATGGTCGACCCCCTCTAGCGCAGCTCGCTGCCCATCTTTTATACAAGCCTTGGTCCTCTTCCCCCGAAAACATTGGCAGGAAGGATTGCCACACAACAACAATTTGAAGGGGGGTAGGGGCGCAGTCTATCCTGACAAAAGATGGTCTTCGCCTGCAAAGCCTTCGTCCGACGCGCCGGTGGGCTCAGTGCTGACCTCCGTCCCGCGCGCCCGTCGTCTTGGTCTTCCTGCACCGATTAGGCAACCTTTGGGGATTGGTTTGGGAACCGGCACGCTGGCCTTGCTCCCATAGCACCAAAGAGGAAAACGTTTTCATCCGCGCCTGCTGGCACGACCTCTGGCGCGGCCATGCGACCAGCCGATCAGCTTTTGACCTGTTTGCCCCTGCAAGGGGGCCTCGGGAGGCTGCCTCGGGAGACCTCGTCGCGAGGGGGCCTTGCGAGGCTTCAGTGGGGTCGGCTAGTCTCCTGAGGATGCCTGCTGTTGGGGGCCTCGCAAGGCAAGGTCTCGCGAGGGGTCTTGCTTGTGACGTTTGTTGGGGGATGTCGGTGTCAAAACCGGCGGATCTCGGGTAGGGGGTCCCGAACTGTGCGTCTAAGGCGGATGGTAACAGGAGGCGAGGGACACAATGTTTACCCAGGTTCGGGCCCTCTCAATGGAGGTAATACCCTACTTCCTGCTAGATTGATCTTGATGATATGAGTATTACAAGAGTTGATCTACCACGAGATCGTAGAGGGTGAACCCTAGAAGCTAGCCTATGGTATGATTGTTGTTGTCCTACGGACTAACCCCTCCGGTTTATATAGACACCGGAGGGGGCTAGGGTTACACAGAGTCGGTTACAAGGGAGGAGATCTACATATCCATATTGTCAAGCATGCCTTCCACGCCAAGGAGAGTCCCATCCGGACACGGGACGAAGTCTTCAATCTTGTATCTTCATAGTCCAACAGTCCGACCAAAGGATATAGTCCGGCTATCCGAGGACCCCCTAATCCAGGACTCCCTCAGTAGCCCCTGAACCAGGCTTCAATGACGATGAGTCCGGCGCGCAGATTGTCTTCGGCATTGCAAGGCGGGTTCGTCCTCCGAATACTCCATTGAAGATTTTGAACAAGGATAGTGTCCGGCTCTGCAAAACAAATTCCACATACCACCGTAGAGAGAATAATATTCCCACAAATCTAATCTGCTGACGCATTTTGCCGCATGACATCACACCACGGCCCGGTCATTATTCGAACCGTTTTTCACAACCAGCCGCTGCACATATCGCGAGGCGGTTTCCTTGGCACGTCTTGTCGAAGCAGAGATCGTGTCCCCTTATCACGGGATTCTCATCAATGCGGGTGTGGGTAACCCAACCACGCCATCAATTACAACGCTTGGGGAATAAGCGATTTTACCAGGTGAGTGGGGAGGCGCATCGCCTCTTCTGCCCTTATAAAGGGACAAGGATTCACTCTTTTTACCCACGCCTTCTTCCTCCTTGCTCATCCACTCTTGCGCACTCGAGCTCCAGCGCCCAAGTTCGCGTTTTCCTCCTCAAACCACTCCAAGCATGTCCGGAGCGGGAGGCAAGTGGATGGTCTCCTTCGTCACGGAGGAGAACATCACAAAGCTACGGGGAGCCGGATATCTAGCCGCGGATATCGCACACCGGCTTGCAGATGCGGGGCAGATCATCCCTATGCCAGAGCCCCATGAGAGGGTAGTTTTCCTTACCCACTTCGTCCGCGGACTGGGATTTCCCCTCCACCCGTTTGTCCGCGGGCTCATGTTCTACTACGGGCTGGATTTCCACGATCTGGCCCCCAATTTCATCCTCAACATCTCGGCGTTTATCGTCGTGTGCGAGGCCTTCCTCCGCATCAGACCCCACTTCGGCCTATGGTTGAAGACCTTCAATGTTAAACCGAAGGTGGTGGTCAGTCAGCAAGCAGAGTGCGGAGGCGCCATGGTGGGAAAAATGCCTAACGTCACCTGGCTCGAAGGCTCCTATATGGAGACCATAAAAGGGTGGCAATCGGGGTGGTTCTACATCACCGAGCCGCGCGACACCAACTGGGCGGCGGTCCCCGAATTCCGATCCGGAATCCCCACGCGGCTCACCTCCTGGAAAGAGAAGGGCCTGTCCTGGGGTTCCCCGGTAGAGCTGGCCGGACTCCAGAAATGCATCAGAAACATGATGAGCAAGGAAATCAAGCTCGTCAACGTGGTCCAGGTCATGCTCTTCCGCCGGATCCTCCCGTGTCAACGACGGGCATTCAATTTGTGGGAGTTCGACCCGGCCGAGCACCAGACGCTGCGAGGGCTCTTCGACACGACGCACAAGGACGTCTGGAAGGTGCTGTTCAAGGGCGCCGAGGTACCTCCTCCCCTTACCGAGGACCACGGACTCAGCGCAAAGCGTCCTGCCAATCCGGTGAGTTTTTCATATCTCATAGGATGTTTATTTTCCCCAGTTTAATCATGTGCGGGATCTAAGTCTCCATGCTATTTAACAGGACTGGGTAGAGACAGCGGAGCAGATCGATTGCCCAGCCCCCCTGCCTGAAGATCCTGCAGATGCTCTCCTAACGGAGATTCTGGTTCCGGCGCCTTACGAGGTGCCGGTAAAGAAGGCCAAGAAGAAGGCCACGGGGACCCGAAAGGGTCTCCGGCGCAGGGTTATATCGGACTCATCGTCCGAAAACTCCGAGGCGCACTCCTCCCACGAAAACGAGGAGGAGGAAGAGGAAAGTTCTCCCCCCCAGCCAGGGGGGGAGGGGGACAAGAAAAGGAAGGACGCCCCAACCGGGGAGGCCGAAGGGTCCAAGAAGGGAAGGACCCTCCTCCCGGACTGCTCCACGACGGCCGCCTACAGCGACGACGAGTGGTTGCCCAGGGACAAGCCCCTGGCGAAGTCGTAAGTATCCGGATTCCATAGTAATTCATGGTATGTTTTATTGCACTGCTTCTCATCACGCCGAACATGATTATGCAGTCCATCCCGAGCCCATATCGACGTATCTTCGTCGGATGGTTCTTTGGACCCGTCGGATATGAATAGCGATTCACTTCCGACCGCCTCCACCCCTCGCCCTACGGACAACGTCGAGGTGTTGTCTCAAAGGGCACCGAGCCGAGGGGAGGTAGTCCTGGAGGCGCCTCAAGGCGACGTTCCGGACCCTGGGCGCAAGGGGAGCAAGACTCCCATGGGCTCCGAATTCGGCCCCCAGCCGAACACTGCGCCGGAACCTCCAGTGGTTCCGGACTCTGTCAGGCGACCCCCCGTTAAGAGGGGCAAGCCGCCTGTGCCGGTGGCCTCTGTCCATCCAGAGGCATCGGACAACTTGCTGGAAGCGCTTCGCGGCGCTTCCATTGACGAAGAACACCGCACTATCATGAGTGCGGTGGTCAAGAAGGTTCAGTCTGCCAAGAGCGGACTGACTGAAGCCTGTGCCAGCCTCCTAACAGGCTTTGAGGTAAGTGACCAGATTATAAGAGAATGTTACCTCATAGACACTAGCCCCTGATGCTCTGTTCGGTGTTTGCGAAGAAAGGCCGAATAGAAGATCAAATAATAACCGCAGGAGTCTAATCGAAATATGTCTATGTGCATATGCAGGCTTCACTGCTAGCCGCTGCTGCACGTACTGCGGAGGTCGCCGCACTGAAGCGGGACCTTGAGCGGTCCAAGGAAGAGCTCGGCCTTGCCAAAAGGCAGCTCGAAGAGAACAAAGGTAAGTTATACCCCGTCTGTATGTTGATAAGAAAAAACAAGGGTGGTTGCTTAGATCATAGGATCGTCATGAATTTTGCCAGGGGCCACGACCGAAGTGGCGACCCTGAAGAAGGCGCTGACCGAGGCTGAGGACAAGGCGGCCAAGGAGCGCATTGAGCGGGAAAAACAAGAGGCCCGGGTGGGCGAGGTGCAGCAAGAGCTCCAGGCTCTCGTCAAGAAACACGAGTCCTTGGAGCTTGACTCTAAGACGCGAGAGTCCGAGCTTGCGAAGGCCCTCGAAAGCGCACAACATGCCAAGGCCGAAGCCCAAAAGGCCCTCCAGGAAATTGAGGCAGTTAAGAAGATAGCGGCGGGTAAGGCATTCATTATGCAAAGCAAGCATGTGAAAGAAAATTTCCTTTTACTTACCCGAGTTCGGAGCTCTCCAGGAGCGTTCGCAGATCTGCCCCGCAGTGTGTCAGATGCCGCGGAGTTCTACCGGGCCGAGGAGGGGAGCTTGACGAAGAAGTTATTCTGGTCTCAGTATACTGGGACCGAACATCCCATGCCATTGAGCGACCAGCTGAAGCAACTGGTCGAGCTCCACAAGGCAGTCGAACAGGCCATGAAGGGTCTTATAGTCCGGATGTGGCCTGGCGATCCCCTGCCCGATAGCTACTTTGGCCTGGTGAGGCGGCTTGTGAATGCCTGCCCACGGCTTGAAGTCATAAAGCGGTCCGTCTGCATCGAGGGCGCGCGCAGGGCTTTTGCCCGAGCAAAGGTGCACTGGGCGAAGCTGGACGCCGAGAAGCTGGTGAAGGAGGGGCCGCCAGAAGGCAAGGAGCATCGCCACCCCGAGATGTATTATAACAGTGTCCTGAAGGGTTCTCGCCTTGTGGCGGAGGAATGTACTAAGGATGTAATATTCGAATGAATGTACTCATGCGATCCTGTAATATGAAACGAGTTCATTTGTGCTATGCAACGCTTGTGAATTTAAAATATTACCTTCTGTGCGGCCGTTTATAAAATCTGAGAGTTGGCCAGTCGTCGGCTTCTGCCCCCATGTAACTAGTACTGAGGTGTTCGGGATAAACCTGAGCACTCTTTATCCCAATTTTGGGTCCTTCGAGGGAGGTGTTCAGCACAACGAACCAGGCAATCGGACTATAAGGCTTTATCACTCTCACTTAGCCATAGAAGTCTACAATTTTAAATTTTGGCGAAGCCCCTAGTATTCGGAAGGCTGAATTTGGGGCGCTATATACTCCTAAATCGGGCAAGGCCGACTCCTCGCTCGAAGCGAAAAAAGTCTTTAAGGACTTGAGACCTCTCGAACAGCGACCAGCTCTCGCCTTATCATGACAGTCAGTTTTCGGCTTTCTCTACTGAGGTGCTCGTCCGGAAGAACCGGGACACAATTGCAGTAGTTCTCCCAGCGCTACATTAGCCGATATTGCGGAACGTAAGGTACCAAAACATGGGAGCCGGGCAAACCCAACTATTGACCCATGACATGATTCGGAGCTGATGCATATAATGCTATAAGTTCGGGGTGCCGCATTGTCGAAAGTGTTTGGACTTCTCACGCCGTATTATGGGGTATACTGAAGCCCCTGGCGTACTGGTCGTACCAGAATGTACGGGTGCAAGTTGTCGTAAATAAACATACAAGAAAAAAGAAGGATAATGTAATAATAGACTAATGCTGTGCATTGTTATTTAAATAACACGTCGAAGCGTACTGATACAAGTAGTGCAATAAGAAAAAAATAGGACTATTTGACATGTCCTATCCAAGGATAAGCTGCGTATGGGTATTAAAAAATGGGTACTTCGATTGTTATCAGAGACCACCTGGGGATTCCCTTGTACGTCTTAGCTTCTTGCCTCCTTGGTTGTTCCTTCCCATAATGTGTCCAGCAATCAGACTGCCGGAAAAGGCTTCCAGAGAGTAAGGTCCTGAAAGAGAGGAAATGATAAAGGTATACAACCCTTGGGGCGGTTGAGCCGCATTGTGGGACGTGCCCTGGTCGTGCCCCCGCCTATGCCCATGGTATTTTTAGTGCGTAATTATGTACGCGCGGCACAGATTTCGTTGCTTGACTGGGACTAGGACGGGGGCCGAATTGCTAGGCAAGCTCTGAACGTGCCACGCGATCCTGTTGCAGGTTACTCCGGACTCGCTTGAAGGTGTCCGGGGGCTTTATCGCCGAATTGGCGGATTGCCTTGAAAGGCTGCTTTGTCCCTCAGCTGCGAGGGCCGCAGTGTACTCCTCCGTGTGGAGCGAGCGTTCTGTGTTTCCATTGACTGTTATAACCCCACGAGGTCCTGGCATTTTGAGCTTAAGGTATGCATAATGCGGTACCGCATTGAATCTCGCAAATGCGGTTCGCCCGAGCAGTGCGTGATAGCCACTGCGGAACGGGACGATATCGAAGATTAACTCCTCGCTTCGGAAGTTGTCCGGAGATCCGAAGACCACTTCCAGTGTGATTGAGCCCGTGGAATGGGCCTCCACACCTGGGATGACACCTTTAAAGGTGGTTTTAGTGGGTTTGATCCTCGAGGGGTCTATACCCATTTTGTGCACTGTATCCTGATAGAGCAGGTTCAGGCTGCTGCCGCCGTCCATAAGGACTCGAGTGAGGTGAAATCCGTCGATGATGGGGTCAAGGACCAGTGCGGCAGATCCGCCATGACGGATACTAGTGGGGTGGTCCCTGCGATCGAAGGTGATCGGACAAGAGGACCATGGGTTGAACTTTGGGGCGACTGGCTCCATCGCATAGACGTCCCTTAGTGCATGTTCCCGTTGCCTCTTGGGAATGTGGGTTGCGTATATCATGTTCACCGTTTTCACTTGTGGAAGGAACCTCTTCTGTCCTCCTGTGT
The DNA here is from genome assembly GCF_018294505.1 of Triticum aestivum. Taxonomy (NCBI): domain Eukaryota; kingdom Viridiplantae; phylum Streptophyta; class Magnoliopsida; order Poales; family Poaceae; genus Triticum; species Triticum aestivum. The sequence goes on along the minus strand of NC_057799.1, from coordinate 615,892,988 downwards.
TCGGCGGCCGGGGCTCCTCCTCGTCGTCGCTATGCAGCCCCTTGTCCCTGTTTTCGGCATTCAACTTGCCGGCCTGCTTGAACACCCAGCATTCTCTGTTGGTGTGATTGGATGGCTTATCGGGGGTGCCGTGAATTTGACACGAGCGATCGAGTATGCGGTCCAAACTGGATGGGCCCGGATTACTTCTTTTGAACGGTTTCTTCCGCTGACCGGATTTAGAGCCGCTGAATCCGGCATTGACTGCCATGTCCTCAGCGTTGTCGCCGTTGTTGCGGAGCTTGTGTCTGTTACGACGCGGTCTGCCGTTAGTATCCTTTGTATCTGAAGTGCCATGACTTCTTGATGTGTTGTTGCTGCGAGCCAGCCAGCTGTCTTCGCCCACGCAAAAGCGGGTCATGAGTGTCGTGAGGGCTGGCATAGACTTCGGTTTCTCCTGGCCGAGGTGCCGGGCGAGCCACTCGTCACGGATGTTATGTTTAAATGCCACTAAGGCCTCTGCATCTGGACAGTCGACAATTTGGTTTTTCTTAGTTAGGAACCGGGTCCAGAATTTCCTGGCCGATTCCCCTGGCTGCTGAGTTATATGGCTCAAGTCATCAGCATCCGGTGGTCGCACATAAGTGCCCTGGAAGTTGTCAAGGAATGCATCTTCCAAATCCTCCCAACTGCCAACGGAGTCTGCTGGCAAGCTATTCAGCCAATGCCGAGCTGGTCCTTTGAGTTTTAGTGGGAGGTACTTGATGGCACGTAAATCATCACCACGAGCCATGTGGATGTGGAGGAGGAAATCCTCGATCCATAACGCGGGGTCTGTTGTACCATCATATGATTCAATATTTACGGGTTTAAAACCCTCTGGGAATTCGTGATCCATTACTTCATCAGTGAAGCATAGGGGGTGTGCGACGCCTCTGTGCCGGGCTAAATCACGATGCAGTTCATATGAGTCTTGTCTGCTGTATTCGGCCCGGCTGGATTTGCTTTTAGTGTATGCGGCGTGACGGTCATTGTCCCGCGTTGGTGCGCGCCCCCGTGATCTGTAGATCGATCTTGCATGTTTTGCCTTGTTTTCCAATACGTCCCGCAGGTCCTGCGTGTTGCCCCGGGCCTTGGTATTTTTATTTGAGTGGCGGCGGGGTGCGGGCTGGACTTCGGGCTGATATGCCTCTCTGTCTCGGCCACGAGGTGGCCGATCTGCCGCATCATACGCTGGTGGTGTATGTTTTAATGCTTCCTCCTCAAGTCGAGGTAGCAACCTGCGCTTTGGGTAACTCTTGGTTGGACGCTCGAGTTCGTATTCCTCGGCTGCCAGGACTTCAGTCCATCTATCCGCTAGCAGATCTTGATCAGCTCGAAGCTGTTGTTGCTTTTTTTCAGGCTGTTTGCTGTGGCTATAAGCCGGCGCTTGAAGCGTTCCTGCTCGACGGGATCCTCAGGCACGACAAATTCTTCGTCGCCGAGGCTCACTTCGTCTTCAGAGAGAGGCATGTAATTGTCATCCTCTGATTCTCCGTTTGTTGCCTGTTCCGGAGGGCTAGCTTGTTCATCCTCCCGCTCGAGGTTTGGCTGGAGGGGATTATCATCGTCTTCGGCACTATCCGGAGCGTTATTGTCTCTTGTGCCGGTATCGCTGCTTTTACTGTGGCGAGACTTAGAGCGGCGCCGCTGACGTCAGTGCTTGGGTTGCTTTTTGGAGGGATTATCCTCCGTTGTTTTGTCGCCATCCCCTTCTTTGGGGGTGTCCATCATGTATATGTCATACGATGAGGTGGCCGTCCAGCGCCCTATGGGCGGTGGTTCTTGTTCGTCTCCTGCATCGTCGTCCATACCGTCGATGTCTTCGAAGCCGAAGTCGAGCATGTCGGTTAAATCGTCGACAGTGGCTACTAAGTGGGTGGTGGGTGGGGCGCGAATTTCTTCGTCGTCCGCATCCCATTCTAGCCAGACATAGTTTGGCCAAGGGTCTCCCGACAGAGAGAGAGAGACTTCAACGAGTTTAGTACGTCGCCAAAAGGCGAGTGCTGAAAGATATCCGCGGAGGTTAACTCCATGATCGGTGCCCAATCGGATTTGATGGGCACGGACACAAGCGGCTCGGAGTCCGTGGCCGGGGACGAATCCAACGGTTCGGCAACACGGGTCTCGTAGGAGGTAAGGTCAGTATTCGGCGCTATCGCCACTGAGTGTGCGGCCTCCGTGGCGGGGTCCATCCACCCGTCCACAAAGGGCGCAATTTGTTCCGGATTGAGGGCCGGAGTAGTTGCAGGTGTGATCTCCCGAACACAGTCCGACGGCAGAGCTAAATCATGCTCGTCGTGATTGTGCGGCGCACCTGACATGGGCTCGAATCCGTCGAAGATCAAGTCTCCGCGGATGTCGGCAGTATAGTTCAAGTTTCCAAACCTGACCTGATGGCCAGGGGCGTAGCTATCGATCTGCTCCAGATGGCCAAGCGAGTTAGCCCGCAGTACGAAGCCGCCGAATACGAATATCTGTCCGGCGAGGAAAACCTCACCCTGGATCGCATCGTTGCCGATGATCGAAGGAGCCATCGAGCCTTACGGTGACGACATAGTGGAACTCTCAATGAAAGCACCAATGTCGGTGTCAAAACCGGCGGATCTCGGGTAGAGGGTCCCGAACTGTGCGTCTAAGGCGGATGGTAACAGGAGGCGAGGGACACAATGTTTACCCAGGTTCGGGCCCTCTCGATGGAGGTAATACCCTACTTCCTGCTTGATTGATCTTGATGATATGAGTATTACAAGAGTTGATCTACCACGAGATCGTAGAGGTTGAACCCTAGAAGCTAGCCTATGATATGATTGTTGTTGTCCTACGGACTAACCCCTCCGGTTTATATAGACACTGGAGGGGGCTAGGGTTACACAGAGTCGGTTACAAGGGAGGAGATCTACATATCCGTATTGCCAAGCATGCCTTCCACGCCAAGAAGAGTCCCATCCGGACACGGGACGAAGTCTTCAATCTTGTATCTTCATAGTCCAACAGTCCGACCAAAGGATATAGTCCGGCTATCCGAGGACCCCCTAATCCAGGACTCCCTCAGGGGACAGCTGTTGGATCCTTGGAGGTGCGCCGCGCCCTGGCCTGAAGGCAGACGGCCCTGGGTACCCCCGGTCGCATCGGCCAGACAGTAGCCCTCGGGCCCGCGGCGCGCATGCCTCCACCCTTTATGGGGAGGGGGGGGGGGACGACGCGGGCCCTAACCGCCTGCGTGCCAGTCGTGATGCATGGCGCACGATGGAGCGGGGGACGCCCCCACTTCTCCCACGATGCCTCGACAACCGCCCGGGCTGACATGAATTGCAGGTGACCAGTATCTGGCCGGGCTCGCAAGCACGGAGCGGCTTGGTGGCGTCCGTCTACCCCTTCTTCCTCCACATCGTTTATGTCGGGTTGGTCCCGCCGTTCTCGGAATTATTCTACGCTATCCTTTCCCATTATCGGATCCACGCCCTTCATCTCCAACCCAACTCCATCCTCCTTCTAGCCGTGTTTGCCTTCTACTGTGAGGCCTTCGTGGACATGAGACCCTCGGTAGCACTCTTCCACCACTTTTTTAGCCTGCGGTTCACAGCCGCAGATCAACGCTCCACATGCGTCTCCTTCCTGGCCGTCAAGGCGATTGAGGATGGCATCATTCACTTGAAGGCCGGGAAGAAGGTGGAAGGATACCGGCAGCGCTGGGTCTTCATGTACGCATGCCGGACCAACCCACTCCTGATGATCCCGACGGCACGAGAAGCTCACTGACCCCAGGATGGAGCCGGTCTAAGCGGATTGCCGCGCACCGGGCCGCGAAGTTGTCGGGGCCGATGGTCCTCAAGGAGTACCTTCAGAGGCGCATTGCACCACTCCAGCATCACTCACGGCCCATGTGGGAGCCAGCACGAAGGACACGATGAGGCTGTGTGCCGGCGCCCTGAAGCTTGAGGAGTTGGACGGGGCCCTGGCAGCCCTGCTTGCTAGTTCCGCCGAGGACCCTCTGAGGAGGCGCTCCCCCTATACTCTATCAGGAGAGGGCGGAGCTGGTTGCGGTAATGCCTCTTTTTGACCAGTGAGGGCTCGTGCCTGCAGGCCACGTTGGGCCTCACGAGAACCCCCTCTCGGTGGTGCTGGACTCCCGCGGCAGCGATAGCATGGAGGACTCGGAGAGGGCTACGGAGGACGCCGTCGACCAGGCGCCCCCGCGCTCCTGCGCTCGCTCATTTGTGACCTTGGGGATGATGACGTCGATAGTGTGCAGCCCACGGCAGTGCCCCCTCAGTCTTTCAGGGCAATTGACGGGGCCGGGTCCAGGACCTCGGCGCCAGGGCAGCCGAGTCCCCAGTAGCCGGGACCCTCCGGAGGGCGGGTGCCCCTAGACCCCTAAGGATGGTGACAGGACGGCTGAGCTCACCGGTGACCTTCCCGAGGGCCTGGATGACAGGGTCGGGGCGAAGCTCGAGGATGGCGGCGGCGCGCTACGGGCCGCAGAGAGGAATAGGAAATGGGCTGCCAGAGACGAGTAAGTTCACGTGGTCGCTTCCGCCTTGTGCTTGTACCCCCTTAGCGAGTCCGGACTGATCCCCATTTGCGCAGACGGGACAAGAACAACTCGAAGAAGAAGAGGAAGAAAGCGGGGGTGAAAGCAGCCCTAGTCCGAAGAGGGGGTCGACGCCCGCCGGGAACCCCGAGGGGCGTGTGGAGGCCACCCGCCGGCCCATCACCGAGGCGGGGCGGCGGCGCGTTGAAGAGAGGTCGCCGCGAGCGGGCATGATCTCTGAGGCCACGGCGAGCCAGCCCCTGGTGCCCCCTACCAGAGCGAGGGTGTGCCGCCCGCTGGGTCCGCTGCTGAAGGAGAGGCGACGGCAGGGGAAGCCGTAAGTTATAAGTTAATATTATTTAAATTGACCTAAGTTAGAAGTTTGTCACTTCGTTAGACTCATTTATTTATGTCGACATGCCTCTGCCTCTGTATTCCAACCAACATTGCAAATTAACTGCAAACCGCATAAAAGGAAATATTTGCAGTTACATATCTCAAATTCAGTTCAGATCAATATTATTACTAGCGGGACAAATGTGCTTCCGCATGCAAACACCATGTACTATCACAAGCTGTTCCATTTTTCATGTGAATTATTGAATTTGTGCAGTTTGAGCCATCTGAATACTAATTCACTGTCATGTTTGCACAGACAGATTGGACGGAGCCGTAGCCAGAGCAGCGTTCCCATCCTATCCTCGGGGCTCCATGTTTTTTGTGTGATTCCGGCGGCAGGCAGCGTGGACTTGGGCGCTGATGCCATCGTCTTGTCTTGCCTACAGGACGAGACAGTATAACTAATCGATGGTTGACGAACTCACTTGTCGATCGATGCTCATGACTTGTGTCCGCAGGTGTTGTTCCTTTGATGAGCTCTAGCCGTATCTAGATTTAGAACCTGGTCAGTGTAGTGTGCGGTCGTGTTCTATCTTCAGTTTTTTTCCTGTCTTTAGTTAGGTGGGATTGTATTGATCGATGCATGGGGCAGGAAGAAAGGTATAGGTTCATATAGACTAGGTGTTGGGGCGCGCCTCTTGAGGGGGAGCTGGGCGGTGCCTGGTAGTAGTCGACCCTTTAACACTCTTTTCTGTTCTAATTAGCGTGTGGGGTGATTGCTTTAATTAAGAAATTGAGAATAGCAGCAGAAATATATATACAGAGAAGCCCCATTATGGATCTGAACATGAACCATGTGACTGAAAGCGGTGCAGTTTACATAAGCAATGACATAGGTTTAGCATCTTCAAAAGCATGCGATAAGAGGGCCCAAAAGCAAACCACGGGATCATCACGGGATAGAGCATAATTAGGAGTACTTAGTGCTAGATTATATTGACACAGGGGTTGCAGTGTCTTCGATGGTGCATTAGGGGCGGTGCACGGTGAGAACCAAGCAGCGCTTTGAAGTGATCCTGAAATGAAAAGCGCAGACGTCTCCTTCGCGAATGTTGGCACGACGACAAAACTCAGAACAGTCGTCACCCGAGCCCGTCCTCCTCCCCCCCCCCCCCCCCCCCCCACTCTCTCCGGCATCACCATGGTTCCGCGGAAGATCACGACGTACGCTATGCTGACGCCAGAGCGCCGAAGGCAGATCCCGGAGGAGCGAGGAGCGCCGCCTGCATCGCTGCTGAGCTGCCTCCACACTCGCCGGAGCCGAAGGAGGAGGAGGAGCAGCAGCCGGACGACGAGGAGGAGGAGGAGCTACCGGAGCCGATGGAGGTGGCAGATCCGGAGGAGGAGGCGGAGCAGCCTGCCAAACACATTAACCTACGCAGAAGGATCGTCCGCTCGGCCTGTCCACGTAAGAAGGCGCTCGTCCTGTCCGCGTAATCACCCTGGCACTGTCCATCCTGGCAGTGGCGAGTTACACTGACATAGACAACAGCGATCGAGCTCTGATTGGTTCGTTGTTGTGAGTTTCCATTGGTCATGCGATCTGACTCTCCGTCGCTGCAGGTGGGCCGTGAGGTTTGGCTGGGCCATATGTTAGGGAGCAAGAAAAGAGGAGAAAAACACGCAACCACCCTCTTCTTCCTCGCTCTTGCGGCACCGCTCCACCGCTCCGCTTCCCCCCTTTTGTGTGAAACCCTAGCAATGGCGGCGGCTGATTGATGGAGGTACTGACGGCGGCCTCAAGCAATGACACGAGGAGCTTTAGCCACCAAATAAAATATGCAAGAAAATTAGATCGACACATTTTATGATTAACAGGAAAGCAACATTGGTTGGGACAAAATGAAATACGCACAACTCCAATTATGTACCATAAGTTTAAGGGAAACAATAGAATTTAGGAAATCCTAAATGGTCTAAAAATCAGTAGCAATTTTTTGGATACCAAGAAAAAGAATAGTTACGAACCTACTAATCCTTCCGTTTTTCTGAATGTAGGTTATTCAGCAATCAACATCCATTCCTAATCTAGTGTTTGCTCAAAGAAAGTAGGGAAGCAACCTACCTTCAAGTAGGTGCACCAGATCTGTTGTGCCCATAGAACAAAAAGAATCTCATCGGCTAGACGGCATACAGAAAATTTGCGCATGCTACCATAGCCTGATTGCAACATCAGATGACATGTGATCTCATGGTCAGGCTGATTACTTTTCAGAGCGACATGCATAAAACAAAAACAAAAACAGGAACACATAATTTGTGACCTAAAAAATCATATAGTCTTAAGAAATTTTTGACGATTTACTCCACAATCAAACACCAATATGGCATGTCATCAGAACTCCTATCCCAAAGTTTTAATACACTTGACAGATCAATATAGTAGAAAACAAAATTCGCACTATATTGATCATCCAAGGTGGAGAATGAAAAAAAATACATGGACACTAAAAACTGAAGCGCTGTTAGTTTCCTCCAGCAAGAGTGAGAAAGCTTTTGGTGCGCCACCTGAGTCGGTTCTTCTGCGGTGGCAGGTAGGTGAGCGCTATTTTCTATTGCTTTTGTTGTCGATGCCAGCATGTAGATGTCACACTTGCACACCCAGATGATACAGGTTGACATTGAATTAGCTCACACCAAATTCAGGTCTGAATCTTGTATGTGAAGAACATAACCTACTGCCAGAACATAAGCAATCGATAATCTAATTATATAACTTAGTCTAAGATTATAAGAGTGATGGAGCTGTGATGTTATTGTTGGCATAATTTCAGTGTACATGAACATTTTGTACATGCTTTCGTAGCTAAATCTGCAGTTGAAGGACTTGGTTGAAGAACAATATCCTACAGTACTGCAAACTTCATAATTTCAAAAATGCAAGTGCATGCAAATAGAAAACATGGCATGACAACAAAGTTCTTTGTCCAACCCTTGTTCTGGCTTATTATGATCCTCCTGGAAGTCAAGGAACTCTAAATAGCAGACATGAGCACACAAAGCAAAGGCCATACACTTGAAGATTCTCGTTGAAAGATATGATCCAATTTGGGAACCACACATGTAGCATTTAAACGGCATGCATAACATCAACCCCTGAAATAAGATGACAGGCTGAGCAATGAAAATCTCTTGCATTAGTAAATAGGATAATCTGCACACTCACAAATGATATATGACATCACAATTTATGTAAACAATATGTTCATCTCGAGCAAGTAAATTAGGCACATAAATGCTACTCCCTCCGTTCCATAATATAAGATCATTTTGTAAGCTGTTTTAGCTTGTAAAACGATCTTAGATTATCAGACATAGTGGGTACATCAGAATTCGTAATTTACAAATGGCCACGCAAACATAGTTGTAGCAAGCATAAATTAGCCACAAAGTAAACTACTACCATGTTTAAAAGCTTGAACTCATCATTGGGCTTCACAAGAATAGAGGCAATTTCAATCACCCATGAATCAGTCAAAAGTGCCTTCCGTAGAGAAAAAAACATATTGTTTTCTTGGGGTCAAGAACTTCTGTACCATTAAAACTTAGCATTTGACTTAGCTACAAGATACATTTGATTTAACAACAAACTACATTTCATCAAATGTAAACACAAGCTGACCTGATGTCTGCTTTGTTTTCTGGAGAAAGTACAAAAATGCAAGCTGTCAAAAATATGAACCTCGACACTGGAACGATTACTAATTAATCATGGATACAATGTTCATTTATATATCGAATCTCAAAACAATTAATTCCTGAAATCTAAACATATTTCAACTAAATTGATATTTAAATAGTCCACGCCCACGCACCACCCCTTCCTCCCAAATGATACAAAATATGCGACCAAGATATAAGCACTGAGGGAGTGGGAGGGGTATGTACCTGAAGTGGCAGGTGCGGGAGGCGGTGGTTGTTCACAGCGGCAAGGCTCAGCGATAGGGGAGAACACGACGATGATCAGGAGCGTGCACATGACACCGTGCACTGCTAGTCGACAAGACCGTTGTCTTCGATATCTCATGGACATCACTGTGTTGTCACTGCCCAATGCTGACTGTCACTTCCCTAGGGTTGTCGATGGACCTCCTCCCAGAGGTCGTTCTCCAGGAATCTGAAGATCCGCCTGAATGGTGGCCGCTTGGTGATGTTGGTGCTAGTGAAAGTGTCATGTCTGTCAAGATTTGTAAAGAATGCACGCAAGAAATCAAGGTCGGGTACAACTAATAGGACCAGTAAACACAAATGAGGGCAGCAAAGCGGTAGATGTGGCGGGGTACACGAAGAACATTACACATGTGACCAAAGAAATCGATAGCCATATGCTTGAATGAATAACTGAAGGAGCACAGCCATTACATTTCAGCCAAATAAAGGATTAAGGCACTGGTGCAGAAATCAACCACATATTTCAGCGCGGTCGTACCAAGAAACCAAAATTGAATACAACTCTATGGAAAAAACATCTATCACCGGACAAAACTCTAACATCTACATATGCACCTCACCTAAAAGTGGAAATATCATTTCTTTCATAGCGTTAAGAATGTCTTGTGAACACAACTTTGCAAGTTTAATATAGCCAATAGGTCGTCATAATATATTTCAAGTATGTATAATATAAGTTGAGTCATCTATTTTGGAACGGAGGGAGTACAAAACAAGCTCCAGGCATATATAATATAAGTTGAGAAAACAAAAAAAGAAACAATCAAAGATATATGTGTATTAACCATGAGTAATATCCAAAAGATGCTTAAGATCCCTATGCAGCTGCATTATGAAACAAACATGCATCAGTACTTACCTAATGTCATAACTTGTCAACAAATACAAACTCAGACTCAACTGGAATGTCTTTGGGAATGAGGCGCATACAGTAGCTGAACCATGGCCATATTTTTTGGTGTAGACCCATTCTAGAGCATGTACATGCACTAGTCTGAGCTAAACCACATATATGATCCAGCATAGATACATGATGACTCTCCAAGAATATCAAATTCAGAGAAAATATAAAGCATGGGAGAGTTGAAGGTGTACAGTTGAGACCAGACCAGTCCATCTTCCTTTAATTTCTGTGAGGGTTCCATATTTTAAGGCAATGGCACATGTTTTATTAGGTAAAAAATATGTAGCCAGGACCAGTATAATCAAGAAAAATAACAATCAATACATTAGCAATTTGCTGGTACTTAAAGGCCAAACATGAGTATGGCATATGACATACATATAGGGAAATAACATGGTGTCATAAGGAAAGGAGGCAGGGAGGCCATACCATGTCAGAAAAATGGTTGGAAGAGATATAATCTGCACACTCACAAATGATATATGACATCACAATTTCTGTACACAATATGTTCATCTGGAGCAAGTAAATTAGGCACATAAATGCTACTCCCTCCGTTTCATAATATAAGATCGTTTTGTAAGCTGTTTTACCTTGTAAAACGATCTTAGATTATCAGACATAGGGGTACATCAGAATTCGTAATTTACAAATGGCCATGCAAACATAGTTATAGCAAGCATAAATTAGCCACAAAGTAAACTACTACCATGTTTAAAAGCTTGAACTCATCATTGGGCTTCACAAGAATAGAGGCAATTTCAATCACCAATGAATCAGTCAAAAGTGCCTTCCGTAGAGAAAAAAACATATTGTTTTCTTGGGGTAAAGAACTTCTGTACCATTAAAACTTAGCATTTGACTTAGCCAGAAGATACATTTGATTTAACAACAAACTACATTTCATCAAATGTAAACGCAAGCTGACCTGATGTCTGCTTTGTTTTTTGAAGAAAGTACAAAATTGCAAGCTGTCAAAAATATGAACCTCGACACTGGAACGATTACTAGTTAATCATGGATACAAGGTTCATTTATATATCGAATCTCAAAACAATTAATTCCTGAAATCTAAACATATTTCAATTAAATTGATATTTAAATAGTCCACGCCCACGCACCAACCCTTCCTCCCGAATGATACAAAATATGCGACCAAGATATAAGCATTGAGGGAGTGGGAGGGGTATGTACCTGAAGTGGCAGGTGCGGGAGGCGGTGGTTGTTCACAGCGGCCAGGCTCGGCGATAAGGGAGAAGACGACGATGATCAGGAGCGTGCACATGACACCGTGCACCGCTAGTCGACAAGACCGTTGTCTTCGATATCTCATGGACATCACTGTGTTGTCACTGCCCAATGCTGACTGTCACTTCCCTAGGGTTGTCGATGGACCTCCTCCCAGAGGTCGTTCTCCAGGAATCTGAAGATCCGCCTGAATGGTGGCCGCTTGGTGATGTTGGTGCTAGTGAAAGTGTCATGTCTGTCAAGATTTGTAAAGAATGCACGCAAGAAATCAAGGTCGGGTACAACTAATAGGACCAGTAAACACAAATGAGGGCAGCAAAGCGGTAGATGTGGCGGGGTACACGAAGAACATTACACATGTGACCAAAGAAATCGATAGCCATATGCTTGCATGAATAACTGAAGGAGCACAGCCATTACATTTCAGCCAAATAAAGGATTAAGGCACTGGTGCAGAAATCAACCACATATTTCAGCGCGGTCGTACCAAGAAACCAAAATTGAATACAACTCTATGGAAAAAACATCTATCACCGGAAAAAACTCTAACATCTACATATGCACCTCACCTAAAAGTGGAAATATCATTTCTTTCATAGCGTTAAGAATGTCTTGTGAACACAACTTTGCAAGTTTAATATAGCCAATAGGTCGTCATAATATATTTCAAGTATGTATAATATAAGTTGAGTCATCTATTTTGGAACGGAGGGAGTACAAAACAAGCTCCAGGCATATATAATATAAGTTGAGAAAAAAAAAAGAAACAATCAAAGATATATGTGTATTAACCATGAGTAATATCCAAAAGATGCTTAAGATCCCTATGCAGCTGCATTATGAAACAAACATGCATCAGTACTTACCTAATGTCATAACTTGTCAACAAATACAAACTCAGACTCAACTGGAATGTCTTTGGGAATGAGGCGCATACAGTAGCTGAACCATGGCCATATTTTTTGGTGTAGACCCATTCTAGAGCATGTACATGCACTAGTCTGAGCTAAACCACATATATGATCCAGCATAGATACATGATGACTCTCCAAGAATATCAAATTCAGAGAAAATATAAAGCATGGGAGAGTTGAAGGTCTACAGTTGAGACCAGACCAGTCCATCTTCCTTTAATTTCTGTGAGGGTTCCATATTTTAAGGCAATGGCACATGTTTTATTAGGTAAAAAATATGTAGCCAGGACCAGTATAATCAAGAAAAATAACAATCAATACATTAGCAATTTGCTGGTACTTAAAGGCCAAACATGAGTATGGCATATGACATACATATAGGGAAATAACATGGTGTCATAAGGAAAGGAGGCAGGGAGGCCATACCATGTCAGAAAAATGGTTGGAAGAGATATAATCTGCACACTCACAAATGATATATGACATCACAATTTCTGTACACAATATGTTCATCTGGAGCAAGTAAATTAGGCACATAAATGCTACTCCCTCCGTTCCATAATATAAGATCGTTTTGTAAGCTGTTTTACCTTGTAAAACGATCTTAGATTATCAGACATAGGGGTACATCAGAATTCGTAATTTACAAATGGCCATGCAAACATAGTTATAGCAAGCATAAATTAGCCACAAAGTAAACTACTACCATGTTTAAAAGCTTGAACTCATCATTGGGCTTCACAAGAATAGAGGCAATTTCAATCACCAATGAATCAGTCAAAAGTGCCTTCCGTAGAGAAAAAAACATATTGTTTTCTTGGGGTAAAGAACTTCTGTACCATTAAAACTTAGCATTTGACTTAGCCAGAAGATACATTTGATTTAACAACAAACTACATTTCATCAAATGTAAACGCAAGCTGACCTGATGTCTGCTTTGTTTTTTGAAGAAAGTACAAAATTGCAAGCTGTCAAAAATATGAACCTCGACACTGGAACGATTACTAGTTAATCATGGATACAAGGTTCATTTATATATCGAATCTCAAAACAATTAATTCCTGAAATCTAAACATATTTCAATTAAATTGATATTTAAATAGTCCACGCCCACGCACCAACCCTTCCTCCCGAATGATACAAAATATGCGACCAAGATATAAGCATTGAGGGAGTGGGAGGGGTATGTACCTGAAGTGGCAGGTGCGGGAGGCGGTGGTTGTTCACAGCGGCCAGGCTCGGCGATAAGGGAGAAGACGACGATGATCAGGAGCGTGCACATGACACCGTGCACCGCTAGTCGACAAGACCGTTGTCTTCGATATCTCATGGACATCACTGTGTTGTCACTGCCCAATGCTGACTGTCACTTCCCTAGGGTTGTCGATGGACCTCCTCCCAGAGGTCGTTCTCCAGGAATCTGAAGATCCGCCTGAATGGTGGCCGCTTGGTGATGTTGGTGCTAGTGAAAGTGTCATGTCTGTCAAGATTTGTAAAGAATGCACGCAAGAAATCAAGGTCGGGTACAACTAATAGGACCAGTAAACACAAATGAGGGCAGCAAAGCGGTAGATGTGGCGGGGTACACGAAGAACATTACACATGTGACCAAAGAAATCGATAGCCATATGCTTGCATGAATAACTGAAGGAGCACAGCCATTACATTTCAGCCAAATAAAGGATTAAGGCACTGGTGCAGAAATCAACCACATATTTCAGCGCGGTCGTACCAAGAAACCAAAATTGAATACAACTCTATGGAAAAAACATCTATCACCGGAAAAAACTCTAACATCTACATATGCACCTCACCTAAAAGTGGAAATATCATTTCTTTCATAGCGTTAAGAATGTCTTGTGAACACAACTTTGCAAGTTTAATATAGCCAATAGGTCGTCATAATATATTTCAAGTATGTATAATATAAGTTGAGTCATCTATTTTGGAACGGAGGGAGTACAAAACAAGCTCCAGGCATATATAATATAAGTTGAGAAAAAAAAAAGAAACAATCAAAGATATATGTGTATTAACCATGAGTAATATCCAAAAGATGCTTAAGATCCCTATGCAGCTGCATTATGAAACAAACATGCATCAGTACTTACCTAATGTCATAACTTGTCAACAAATACAAACTCAGACTCAACTGGAATGTCTTTGGGAATGAGGCGCATACAGTAGCTGAACCATGGCCATATTTTTTGGTGTAGACCCATTCTAGAGCATGTACATGCACTAGTCTGAGCTAAACCACATATATGATCCAGCATAGATACATGATGACTCTCCAAGAATATCAAATTCAGAGAAAATATAAAGCATGGGAGAGTTGAAGGTGTACAGTTGAGACCAGACCAGTCCATCTTCCTTTAATTTCTGTGAGGGATCCATATTTTAAGGCAATGGCACATGTTTTATTAGGTAAAAAATATGTAGCCAGGACCAGTATAATCAAGAAAAATAACAATCAATACATTAGCAATTTGCTGGTACTTAAAGGCCAAACATGAGTATGGCATATGACATACATATAGGGAAATAACATGGTGTCATAAGGAAAGGAGGCAGGGAGGCCATACCATGTCAGAAAAATGGTTGGAAGAGATATAATCTGCACACTCACAAATGATATATGACATCACAATTTCTGTACACAATATGTTCATCTGGAGCAAGTAAATTAGGCACATAAATGCTACTCCCTCCGTTCCATAATATAAGATCGTTTTGTAAGCTGTTTTACCTTGTAAAACGATCTTAGATTATCAGACATAGGGGTACATCAGAATTCGTAATTTACAAATGGCCATGCAAACATAGTTATAGCAAGCATAAATTAGCCACAAAGTAAACTACTACCATGTTTAAAAGCTTGAACTCATCATTGGGCTTCACAAGAATAGAGGCAATTTCAATCACCAATGAATCAGTCAAAAGTGCCTTCCGTAGAGAAAAAAACATATTGTTTTTTTGGGGTAAAGAACTTCTGTACCATTAAAACTTAGCATTTGACTTAGCCAGAAGATACATTTGATTTAACAACAAACTACATTTCATCAAATGTAAACGCAAGCTGACCTGATGTCTGCTTTGTTTTTTGAAGAAAGTACAAAATTGCAAGCTGTCAAAAATATGAACCTCGACACTGGAACGATTACTAGTTAATCATGGATACAAGGTTCATTTATATATCGAATCTCAAAACAATTAATTCCTGAAATCTAAACATATTTCAATTAAATTGATATTTAAATAGTCCACGCCCACGCACCAACCCTTCCTCCCGAATGATACAAAATATGCGACCAAGATATAAGCATTGAGGGAGTGGGAGGGGTATGTACCTGAAGTGGCAGGTGCGGGAGGCGGTGGTTGTTCACAGCGGCCAGGCTCGGCGATAAGGGAGAAGACGACGATGATCAGGAGCGTGCACATGACACCGTGCACCGCTAGTCGACAAGACCGTTGTCTTCGATATCTCATGGACATCACTGTGTTGTCACTGCCCAATGCTGACTGTCACTTCCCTAGGGTTGTCGATGGACCTCCTCCCAGAGGTCGTTCTCCAGGAATCTGAAGATCCGCCTGAATGGTGGCCGCTTGGTGATGTTGGTGCTAGTGAAAGTGTCATGTCTGTCAAGATTTGTAAAGAATGCACGCAAGAAATCAAGGTCGGGTACAACTAATAGGACCAGTAAACACAAATGAGGGCAGCAAAGCGGTAGATGTGGCGGGGTACACGAAGAACATTACACATGTGACCAAAGAAATCGATAGCCATATGCTTGCATGAATAACTGAAGGAGCACAGCCATTACATTTCAGCCAAATAAAGGATTAAGGCACTGGTGCAGAAATCAACCACATATTTCAGCGCGGTCGTACCAAGAAACCAAAATTGAATACAACTCTATGGAAAAAACATCTATCACCGGACAAAACTCTAACATCTACATATGCACCTCACCTAAAAGTGGAAATATCATTTCTTTCATAGCGTTAAGAATGTCTTGTGAACACAACTTTGCAAGTTTAATATAGCCAATAGGTCGTCATAATATATTTCAAGTATGTATAATATAAGTTGAGTCATCTATTTTGGAACGGAGGGAGTACAAAACAAGCTCCAGGCATATATAATATAAGTTGAGAAAAAAAAAGAAACAATCAAAGATATATGTGTATTAACCATGAGTAATATCCAAAAGATGCTTAAGATCCCTATGCAGCTGCATTATGAAACAAACATGCATCAGTACTTACCTAATGTCATAACTTGTCAACAAATACAAACTCAGACTCAACTGGAATGTCTTTGGGAATGAGGCGCATACAGTAGCTGAACCATGGCCATATTTTTTGGTGTAGACCCATTCTAGAGCATGTACATGCACTAGTCTGAGCTAAACCACATATATGATCCAGCATAGATACATGATGACTCTCCAAGAATATCAAATTCAGAGAAAATATAAAGCATGGGAGAGTTGAAGGTGTACAGTTGAGACCAGACCAGTCCATCTTCCTTTAATTTCTGTGAGGGTTCCATATTTTAAGGCAATGGCACATGTTTTATTAGGTAAAAAATGGGTAGCCAGGACCAGTATAATCAAGAAAAATAATAATCAATACATTAGCAATTTGCTGGTACTTAAAGGCCAAACATGAGTATGGCATATGACATACATATAGGGAAATAACATGCTGTCATAAGGAAAGGAGGCAGGGAGGCCATACCATTTTAGAAAAATGGTTGGAAGAGATATAATCTGCACACTCACAAATGATATATGACATCACAATTTATGTACACAATATGTTCTTCTGGAGCAAGTAAATTAGGCACATAAATGCTACTCCCTCCGTTCCATAATATAAGATCCTTTTGTAAGATGTTTTAGCTTGTAAAATGATCTTAGATTATCAGACATAGGGGGTACATCAGAATTCGTAATTTACAAATGGCCATGCAAACATAGTTATAGCAAGCATAAATTAGCCACAAAGTAAACTACTACCATGTTTAAAAGTTTGAACTCATCATTGGGCTTCACAAGAATAGAGGCAATTTCAATCACCCATGAATCAGTCAAAAGTGCCTTCCGTAGAGAAAAAAACATATTGTTTTCTTGGGGTCAAGAACTTCTGTACCATTAAAACTTAGCATTTGACTTAGCTACAAGATACATTTGATTTAACAACAAACTACATTTCATCAAATGTAAACACAAGCTGACCTGATGTCTGCTTTGTTTTCTGAAGAAAGTACAAAAATGCAAGCTGTCAAAAATATGAACCTCGACACTGGAACGATTACTAGTTAATCATGGATACAATGTTCATTTATATATCGAATCTCAAAACAATTAATTCCTGAAATCTAAACATATTTCAATTAAATTGATATTTAAAATAGTCCACGCCCACGCACCAACCCTTCCTCCCAAATGATACAAAATATGCGACCAAGATATAAGCACTGAGGGAGTGGGAGGGGTACGTACCTGAAGTGGAAGGTGCGGGAGGCGGTGGTTGTTCATAGCGGCAAGGCTCGGCGATAAGGGAGAAGACGACGATGATCAGGAGCGTGCACATGACACCGTGCACCGCTAGTCGACAAGACCGTTGTCTTCGATATCTCATGGAGATCACTGTGTTGTCACTGTCCAATGCTGACTGTCACTTCCCTAAGGTTGTCGATGGACGTCCTCCCAGAGGTCGTTCTCCCGGAATCTGAAGATCCGCCTGAATGGTGGCCACTTGGTGATGTTGGTGCTAGTGAAAGTGTCATGTCTGTCAAGATTTGTAAAGAATGCACGCAAGAAATCAAGGTCGGGTACAACTAATGGGACCAGTAAACACAAATGAGGGCAGCGAAGCGGTAGATGTGGCGGGGTACACGAAAAACATTACACATGTGACCAAAGAAATCGATAGCCATATGCTTGCATGAATAACTGAAGGAGCACAGCCATTACATTTCAGCCAAATAAAGGATTAAGGCACTGGTGCAGAAATCAACCACATATTTCAGCGCGGTCGTACCAAGAAACCAAAATTGAATACAACTCTATGGAAAAAACATCTATCACCGGACAAAACTCTAACATCTACATGTGCACCTCACCTAAAAGTGGAAATATCATTTCTTTCATAGCGTTAAGAATGTCTTGTGAACACAACTTTGCAAGTTTAATATAGCCAATAGGTCGTCATAATATATTTCAAGTATGTATAATATAAGTTGAGTCATCTATTTTGGAACGGAGGGAGTACAAAACAAGCTCCGGGCATATATATATAAGTTAAGAAAACAAAAAAAAGAAACAATCAAAGATATATGTGTATTAACCATGAGTAATATCCAAAAGATGCTTAAGATCCCTATGCAGCTGCATTATGAAACAAACATGCATCAGTACTTACCTAATGTCATAACTTGTCAACAAATACAAACTCAGACTCAACTGGAATGTCTTTGGGAATGAGGCGCATACAGTAGCTGAACCATGGCCATATTTTTTGGAGTAGACCCATTCCAGAGCATGTACATGCACAAGTCTGAGCTAAACCACGTATATGATCCAGCATAGATACATGTTGACTCTCCAAGAATATCAACTTCAGAGAAAATATAAAGCATGGGAGAGTTGAAGGTGTACAGTTGAGACCACACCAGTCCATCTTCCTTTAATTTCTGTGAGGGTTCCATATTTTAAGGCAATGGCACATGTTTTATTAGGTAAAAAATGGGTAGCCAGGACCAGTATAATCAAGAAAAATAACAATCAATACATTAGCAATTTGCTGGTACTTAAAGGCCAAACATGAGTATGGCATATGACATACATATAGGGAAATAACATGCTGTCATAAGGAAAGGAGGCAGGGAGGCCATACCATGTCAGAAAAATGGTTGGAAGAGATATAATCTGCATACTCACAAATGATATATGACATCACAATTTATGTACACAATATGTTCATCTGGAACAAGTAAATTAGGCACATAAATGCTACTCCCTCCGTTCCATAATATAAGATCGTTTTGTAAGCTGTTTTAGCTTGCAAAATGATCTTAGATTATCAGACATAGGGGGTACATCAGAATTCGTAATTTACAGATGGCCATGCAAACATAGTTATAGCAAGCATAAATTAGCCACAAAGTAAACTACTACCATGTTTAAAAGCTTGAACTCATCATTGGGCTTCACAAGAATAGAGGCAATTTCAATCACCCATGAATCAGTCAAAAGTGCCTTCCGTAGAGAAAAAAACATATTGTTTTCTTGGGGTCAAGAACTTCTGTACCATTAAAACTTAGCATTTGACTTAGCTATAAGATACATTTGATTTAACAACAAACTACATTTCATCAAATGTAAACACAAGCTGACCTGATGTCTGCTTTGTTTTCTGAAGAAAGTACAAAAATGCAAGCTGTAAAAAATATGAACCTCGACACTGGAACGATTACTAATTAATCATGGATACAATGTTCATTTATATATCGAATCTCAAAACAATTAATTCCTGAAATCTAAACATATTGCAATTAAATTGATATTTAGATAGTCCACGCCCACGCACCACCCCTTCCTCCCAAATGATACAAAATATGCGACCAAGATATAAGCACTGAGGGAGTGGGAGGGGTATGTACCTGAAGTGGCAGGTGCGGGAGGCGGTGGTTGTTCACAGCGGCAAGGATCAGCGATAAGGGAGAAGACGGCGATGATCAGGAGCGTGCACATGACACCGTGCACCGCTAGTCGACAAGACCGTTGTCTTCGATATATCATGGACATCACTGTGTTGTCACTGCCCAATGCTGACTGTCACTTCCCTAAGGTTGTCGATGGACCTCCTCCCAGAGGTCGTTCTCCAGGAATCTGAAGATCCGCCTGAATGGTGGCCGCTTGGTGATGTTGGTGCTAGTGAAAGTGTCATGTCTGTCAATATTTGTAAAGAATGCACGCAAGAAATCAAGGTCAGGTACAACAAATAGGACCAGTAAACACAAATAAGGGCAGCAAAGCGGTAGATGTGGCGGTGTACACGAAAAACATTACACATGTGACCAAAGAAATCGATAGCCATATGCTTGCATGAATAACTGATGGAGCACAGGGATTACATTTCAGCCAAATAAAGGATTAAGGCACTGGTGCAGAAATCAACCACATATTTCAGCGCGGTCGTACCAAGAAACCAAAATTGAATACAACTATATGGAAAAAACATCTATCACCGGACAAAACTCTAACATCTACATATCCACCTCACCTAAAAGTGGATATCATTTCTTTCATAGCGTTAAGAATGTCTTGTGAACACAACTTTGCAAGTTTAATATAGCCAATAGGTCGTCATAATATATTTCAAGTATGTATAATATAAGTTGAGTCATCTATTTTGGAACGGAGGGAGTACAAAACAAGCTCCAGGCATATATAATATAAGTTGAGAAAAAAAAGAAACAATCAAAGATATATGTGTATTAACCATGAGTAATATCCAAAAGATGCTTAAGATCCCTATGCAGCTGCATTATGAAACAAACATGCATCAGTACTTACCTAATGTCATAACTTGTCAACAAATACAAACTCAGACTCAACTGGAATGTCTTTGGCAATGAGGCGCATACAGTAGCTGAACCATGGCCATATTTTTTGGTGTAGACCCATTCCAGAGCATGTACATGCACAAGTCTGAGTTAAACCACATATATGATCCAGCATAGATACATGATGACTCTCCAAGAATATCAACTTCAGAGAAAATATAATGCATGGGAGAGTTGAAGGTGTACAGTTGCGACCAGACCAGTCCATCTTCCTTTAATTTCTGTGAGGGTTCCATATTTTAAGGCAATGGCACATGTTTTATTAGGTAAAAAATGGGTAGCCAGGACCAGTATAATCAAGAAAAATAACAATCAATACATTAGCAATTTGCTGGTACTTAAAGGCCAAACATGAGTATGGCATATGACATACATATAGGGAAATAACATGCTGTCATAAGGAAAGGAGGCAGGGAGGCCATACCATGTCAGAAAAATGGTTGGAAGAGATATAATCTGCATACTCACAAATGATATATGACATCACAATTTATGTACACAATATGTTCATCTGGAACAAGTAAATTAGGCACATAAATGCTACTCCCTCCGTTCCATAATATAAGATCGTTTTGTAAGCTGTTTTAGCTTGCAAAATGATCTTAGATTATCAGACATAGGGGGTACATCAGAATTCGTAATTTACAGATGGCCATGCAAACATAGTTATAGCAAGCATAAATTAGCCACAAAGTAAACTACTACCATGTTTAAAAGCTTGAACTCATCATTGGGCTTCACAAGAATAGAGGCAATTTCAATCACCCATGAATCAGTCAAAAGTGCCTTCCGTAGAGAAAAAAACATATTGTTTTCTTGGGGTCAAGAACTTCTGTACCATTAAAACTTAGCATTTGACTTAGCTATAAGATACATTTGATTTAACAACAAACTACATTTCATCAAATGTAAACACAAGCTGACCTGATGTCTGCTTTGTTTTCTGAAGAAAGTACAAAAATGCAAGCTGTAAAAAATATGAACCTCGACACTGGAACGATTACTAATTAATCATGGATACAATGTTCATTTATATATCGAATCTCAAAACAATTAATTCCTGAAATCTAAACATATTGCAATTAAATTGATATTTAAATAGTCCACGCCCACGCACCACCCCTTCCTCCCAAATGATACAAAATATGCGACCAAGATATAAGCACTGAGGGAGTGGGAGGGGTATGTACCTGAAGTGGCAGGTGCGGGAGGCGGTGGTTGTTCACAGCGGCAAGGCTCAGCGATAAGGGAGAAGACGACGATGATCAGGAGCGTGCACATGACACCGTGCACCGCTAGTCGACAAGACCGTTGTCTTCGATATCTCATGGACATCATTGTGTTGTCACTGCCCAATGCTGACCGTCACTTCCCTAGGGTTGTCGATGGACGTCCTCCCAGAGGTCGTTCTCCAGGAATCTGAAGATCCGCCTGAATGGTGGCCGCTTGGTGATGTTGGTGCTAGTGAAAGTGTCATGTCTGTCAAGATTTGTAAAGAATGCACGCAAGAAATCAAGGTCAGTTACAACTAATGGGACCAGTAAACACAAATGAGGGCAGCGAAGCGGTAGATGTGGCGGTGTACACGAAAAACATTACACATGTGACCAAAGAAATCGATAGCCATATGCTTGCATGAATAACTGAAGGAGCACAGAGATTACATTTCAGCCAAATAAAGGATTAAGGCACTGGTGCAGAAATCAACCACATATTTCAGCGCGGTCGTACCAAGAAACCAAAATTGAATACAACTATATGGAAAAAACATCTATCACCGGACAAAACTCTAACATCTACATGCGCACCTCACCTAAAAGTGGAAATATCATTTCTTTCATAGCGTTAAGAATGTCTTGTGAACACAACTTTGCAAGTTTAATATAGCCAATAGGTCGTCATAATATATTTCAAGTATGTATAATATAAGTTGAGTCATCTATTTTGGAACGGAGGGAGTACAAAACAAGCTCCAGGCATATATAATATAAGTTGAGAAAACAAAAAAAAGAAACAATCAAAGATATATGTGTATTAACCATGAGTAATATCCAAAAGATGCTTAAGATCCCTATGCAGCTGCCTTATGAAACAAACATGCATCAGTTCTTACCTAATGTCATAACTTGTCAACAAATACAAACTCAGACTCAACTGGAATGTCTTTGGCAATGAGGCGCATACAGTAGCTGAACCATGGCCATATTTTTTGGTGTAGACCCATTCCAGAGCATGTACATGCACAAGTCTGAGCTAAACCACATATATGATCCAGCATAGATACATGATGACTCTCCAAGAATATCAACTTTAGAGAAAATATAAAGCATGGGAGAGTTGAAGGTGTACAGTTGAGACCAGACCAGTCCATCTTCCTTTAATTTCTCTGAGGGTTCCATATTTTAAGGCAATGGCACATGTTTTATTAGGTAAAAAATGGGTAGCCAGGACCAGTATAATCAAGAAAAATAACAATCAATACATTAGCAATTTGCTGGTACTTAAATGCCAAACATGAGTATGGCATATGACATACATATAGGGAAATAACATGGTGTCATAAGGAAAGGAGGCAGGGAGGCCATACCATGTCAGAAAAATGGTTGGAAGAGATATAATCAAGAAGCCTCGTCCAAGCAACAATGAAAGTAACCATCTTGTGCAGGAGGAGATCATGAAGCAGAAGACACCAAGATCTTCATCATATTTTTTTCACTCCAGGCTGCAAGTAGCATCAAGTAAGTCTGAAAGATAAGTTATCATAAAGAGCTTGCTGCCAGGTAGCATAGATAGCAACAATTAATCGCCTCACACAAGACAATCGACTAAGGAATAAGTTTCATTCGCTTCGACAACGAGCACCAAAATTATCCAATGAAGTAAACTAAACATTGTAGTTCCAAATCAATTACCG
Organism: Triticum aestivum; assembly: GCF_018294505.1. Classification (NCBI taxonomy): domain Eukaryota; kingdom Viridiplantae; phylum Streptophyta; class Magnoliopsida; order Poales; family Poaceae; genus Triticum; species Triticum aestivum. Next base: position 615,869,468 of record NC_057799.1, on the reverse strand, counting down.
TTTCATCTGAAAAGGAGCTCAGCCCCGACAAACTGTTGGTGATTGGAGATACTACATAGAAAAACATCACACGAGAGATAAACATAATAACTTACCTCGATAAGACAGATTGTGTATTATAGTGAATTGAAGATGAAATGCCTAAGCAATTATCTAGTAGGGCTGACAATTACGTGGCGAAAAAATATGTGCTACTTCAGATAGAAGTAAACATGTGATGGTTCTGATAGAAGTGCAAAGGCCTGTTAGGCAACTGAGATTAAACATTTTCAATTATAATTTACATCAAATTCCGTCCGAAATTCTTTGAAAGCTTCTACTCCCTCCGTCCCGAAATGTAAGACGTTTTTTGAGACTATGGTAGTGTCAAGAAACATCTTACATTTTGGGACGGAGGGAGTATCATATGGTAAACAAAATAAAATATAATCAGATCTATGTTTACAGCAGGCTCATGACATCAGGATATAGGTAGCTGCATAGAATAAGTATTCTTTAAGGTACACTTATAGTTTGTACCATCTAAAACATAAAATAAATATTCAGCAAGATATAGTTAAGTCATATATGAAATACTCCAGTACAAAGAGACTACATGGAGAAGGAAATTAACAAAGCTACAACTTGCATGGACATACTAACAAATTGATAAATGTAGTGAACCAGGATGTTTGATAATTAAAATCAAGCGGCCATGTTCTACTCAACAAGCTATACAGCAATATTGTCAGTTCTATCATCACACTGATTACACGATAGATGCATTGTTCTAAGAAAAAGGTATCCAGAAGTGAAAAACTAATTACATTTTTTTTCAATTCAAATCACCAATATAGTACTAATGGCATAAGTTGCATTACCTGCCTCATTGTAGAGCTAGAAGAAGTTTGTAGCCATTGATTATAGGAATTAAAATAGTCACCTTCAGGTGCCGTGCCGATTTTCTAAGAGAACCAGCTCATCAAAAAGAAGGCGAATTGATTTCAACATCTTATAAAATTGTGAAAGGATAACTCTGCAATTCATCAAGTTCTATATGAATCATACATTAATAACTGTGCAATGATATGTACTTCAAAAGCATAAATAGAGTGTACACACAAACTGAAATGGCAATTCCATTTCATTCTAATACCAACACATCAAAAGTGATAGGCTCGTAATGTCAAAAACACATCAAAAGTGACCAATTGATAGCTGGAAGAAATAACAAATGATATTTTAGAAGATCAATAGTAGTTTAAATATTATGACTGAAAGCAACCAATTTGAGATATATAGGAAGAAGGATGTTCTTCGTGCTCTTCTTCTGCAGGACCATCCATCAAATTGGAAGTTTGAAACTCATCAAAGAATCGGCACATGGAGCTGAAAACAAAATAAAATAGAGCTGACCGGACGAACGTTTCATTCAGCAGATGGACATCACCACATCAGACAAATGATCAAATCTTCCTTGCACTCTCTACTCTAAGACTGCTATTTCGTAAGTGCAAGCTTTTTCCTATGGAAGTATGGATGCTTTCTTATAACTGTCTATAGACCCTTAGCAGCTGGTGTTTTCAACGGACCGACCACCATAATAAAGGAGAGAAACAGGGAGAACCAGAACAAAAAATCGAGACGCCAATTGAGATGGATAGGGCTCATAGAGAGGGTCTTCTCATTGCCGCATCATCGACATTCGCCGGAGTCGCCCACGCATACTCTTCGACGGCCCCGACCTCCTCTTGTGGTTGCCGTCAGCCGTCGCCTCATTCACCCCTTCTATTTTGTGGCTTCAGCCCTGAACACAAACAGAAGATTCAGCTAGTGATACTCTAGATCTAACAATAGGTGCAACAAAAAAGTGAACTTGGCATACGTCCATGCTCAATAGATGAAACGCGACAGAAAGATAAACTGGAGTTGTGAGTATTACCACCAACAAATGAAGTGCCATTACAATATTCTCCTATGAGCAATGTAGAAGGAAATGATGATGTGGAGTACAATACACAGACATGACATATTATTTTAGATCAGAGAAAAGAGGAAACATAAAAAAATTCAAAGATAACTGTAATGTTAATTCCTTGCTGCAGTTTAAATAACCTGAACTAATCAATCTTTTTAATGGCTGCAATCAACCACTATTGCCATAGTAAATCGAGACTAATTTTCTTACATACATTGAGATAAATGTAGACAGGAGAAAAATGATATGGGAGCCAAGCTCACAACTTACCAATCCTAAACCTCCAAAATTTGCATGAGAACCACACAAAACAAAGCATCATGATCATGAAAATAGTGAGGAATTCATACATCATAGACGCGGTTGAAGCATAACTCAACCTGCCGATCAAAACAGAGGAAAGGAGAACAAACAATCAGGAAGGTGCGAGATGGCTGGGATCGAAGACGGAGTAGTAGCACCAAACCTAGCAGAGAACATTCACCGATGTGGCTCGAGCTCCTCCTAGGGTCGCTGCAAAACACATGGGGATGGAGGGCGGGGAGAAGACGGAGCTGCGCCAGCCACCGCAAACAAAGAATATGAGGCGAATTGGATAGGAACGAGGCGTGGAGCAGTGGTGGCGGCACTGACCTGAGCACAGGGAAGGCGGCGGAGGAAGGAGAGAGCGGCGGTTGCGCGCGGATCTGGAGCTGCCTCTTCATCCGCACTACCCCGCATCTCTGCATCTCGCCGCCTCGACCTAGGGCCTCTATCGGCACCTCGATGCCATCCCTTCCTTGGTCTATAAAGCTGAATTGCATGAAAGTTGAATCTATGGATGTCCTAACCTCTATCTGGAAGTTAGATTGGTTGATTGATTGTTTAAGTATTATTCACAAAAAGAAGAAAAGTGTACCTGTGTTGCCAAACGAGTTCGAACAACATCCAACGGGTAAGTTACAGATGCAGCTGTCACTCCCGCTAGACCACCACCAAGTAAACGTACGACACTAACATAATTTGGGTCATCTAGGCCAGGCACCATTCCGAGAAGCTGCAACCGTTATTCAAAACTCATCAAACTATAACAAAAAGCATAAAGTCATGAACAATCTTACAAGTTAACATACTGAAACTTAGTGCTGATCTTTTTGTATCGCTCATAAGAATAGAAGCTCATGGCGGAATAAGGTAATCGATGTACAATGGTGACAAGATTGCCTTTCCAAAATGCCCCAAACAATCCGCAAAGCCACGTGCCATATACTACACTTCCTTAGAGCTGCAGCATCTGAATGCATACCTGCCACCTGTCGGATCAGTATGTCACAAGCTCGTATAACAAACTTCATCATCAACATATGGGTTACGTGACCCAAAAATAATGTTGTTGGGTTCATATTCAAGAACAATTTCAAGAGACTGCAATTTTGTAGCTATGAACAGCGTATAATACAGAAAATTCACAGCCAAGGCTGAACTTCGGATGATGATTGGACACTATATAAGCAGAGTGTTGTAAATGAACAGCAATAAGTAGTTCATAACTGTCAACCAGGGATATACAGTTTGGAGCAATCAGTTAAAAGCGAGGAAAGAATCTATATATCGCATTCAGGGAACTAAGTTAATAGTATCAGCATCAAATTTCCTTTGAAAAGCCTACGTGTGAAGCCAGAAGCACACCGGCAAACCGAGAAAGAAGGAAATTCTTCCTTCACGCTCAGATAACCCCATTAATTGCTACAATCCCGACGTTTTCCTCATGCTTTTCGCCCCTAAATTCCTTGGATGTCAGGGCACGCGGAATCCCACACATTCAAAGGGGGGTTCCTTTCTCGTCAAATCATGTCCTGGACACAGAATCTCGCAAAATCGAAAGGACAGCTCTAATTAGTCCTCGCCGGAGATTCGTGTGGTCTGAAATCCCCCCCTCGAGGCACAAATTCGCAGCTGCGGAAGCAAGATGCTACCCTCCCCTGTCCCCTCTGAGCTCCCAACCCGTCCATGCACACGAGAACGCGGGAGAAAGGAGGGGGTGTGGGGGAAGCCTTTTTTACCTGGAAGAGGATGGTGAGGCGGGCGAGGGGCGTGGTGCAGGTCTTGCTGACGACGCCCGCGAAGCCTCCGGCGGCAAGGTGCGCGGCGGTGCCGATGTGGCGCTGCTGCTGCTCCTGGCGGGGGAGGCCGAGACGGCGCCGCAGCCGTCGAGGGCCACGCCGCCCACCCGCGCCTCGTTTTGCATCGGCGGGTTCGGCGGGGAGGGTGGGACGGGTGGGGATTGTGGCTAAGCTTGGGTCGCTCGCGGGGGTGGTGCGGTGTGGATGGCGGACGGACGCGTGCCAGGCAGAATAGCACGCCTTGACGCCAAGACGAGAAGGTTTGAACAAGAGCAGGTTTCAGGTTTCAGGAGGGCGCCTTCTCTGATGGCCATAGATGGCGGAGCAAGGATGGTAGCGGCGGCTGTGGCGGTGCCGGCGGGAACCCTAGCCGCCAGTCGGGGTGGAAACAAGAAGATGCGAGAGGAGGAGGAAAAAGAATGCTTTGTGTCTCTCTCTTTTGTCCCCGCTCACGGCACGATTTTCTTTTCTCCCTGCAATCTCTTTTTGTCTCTAGCGATCCCACGTAGCAGGCGCGAGCAACCCTCCTTGATGCACACCTTATTGTTTTGGATGGATGGGTACAGTTTCTGTCACTTACATATGACTTTTGTAATAGACCGTTGTTTAGTTTAGTTTATCCTAATACAAATGCCTACAACGAAGTAACAAAATCATAAAATCTACTCTGTGTGACATTACGTGCTAAGCGCCATTGCTTATATCCGATTTTGATTAACATCGATAATAATTTTTAAGTTTTGTGAATAACTAGAAGTGTATCTTTTTAAATGGAACATTTTTGGGGAATTTTTTCTCATTTTGATAAAAGCATGAACATATTTAAAACACAAGCATTTGACGTACTCCCTCCGTCCTTAAAAAATGTACTTCCAATTTTGTTGGAGGGTTAAACTATCTCAAAGTTTGACTGAGTTTGTGCAAAATTATATCAATGTTTGTAAAACTAAATAGGTATATGATGAAAATATATTTAATCATGATCTAATGCTACTCATTTGATGGTACAAGTGTTGTTGATGTATTATTGTATAAATACGGTCAAATAATAACTATTTTGACTCTTCAACAAACTTGGAAGTACACTTTTTAAAGAACGAAGGGAATAGATGTTAGGCTCTTTTTCTCTAGAAAAACACACATTGCGGAGACCAAAACCGCGCATATCACAGGGTGTTCGGCGACTTAAACAAATCGGTAAGTGGAGTGGCCGGAACGTACACCTATCTACACGCCTCCTAGGATCGAAATGCCCAGCATCCCATCTCTTTTCCCCTTCCCCTGGGCGCTTCGTTCTCATCCCATCTAGCTTAGCTAACCACTGCAACCATTGGACACTTGTGATTGATAATAGCTCTAACAGTATAATTGAATTTTATTTTTTTCCCCTTCGTTCTCATCCCATCTAGCTTAGCTAACCACTGCAACCATTCGTTCTCATCCCATCCCAGCATCCCATCTCTTTTCCCCTTCCCCTGGGCCGCGCTATTTATTAATCACTCAGATTTTTATTTTTTTAGGAAAATCGTGATTTTGAAAAAGTTCATTGTTTTTACGACAAAAGTTTATCATTTTGGAAGAAAAGTTCAAACACTTAAAAATAGTTCATCATTTTTTAAGGTAAGTTCACAAACTTAAGAAAGTTCCTCGATTTTGAAGGACATTTATGAAAAAGTGAAAAAAAAAGTTCCTTTAAAAAAACACAAATATTTGGAAAGAAATCATCAATATTGAAAAAAGCTCATCGATTTTGACAAAAAGTTCAGCGAGTTTGAAAAATAGGTCATCAATTTTAAAAAAAATTCACAAATTAGAATAGAAAAAGCATCAATTTTGAAGAAAAAAATCGACAAATTTGAAAAATGTTCATCAAATTTGAAAAAAAAACTCAATTTTTAGAAAAGTTCATCAAATATGAAGAAAATGTTCACGAATTTGACAAGAAGTTCATCGATAGAAAAGTTCATTGAATTTTTAAAAATTTCAACTATTTTTGTAAATACGATGAATTTGAAAAAGTTCATTGAACGAGGAAGAAGGAAAAAGAAAAATGAAAACAAAAAAGAAAAAGGGAAAACGAAATACAGGACTGGAAAAGACAAAAAAAGATGGAAGGAGGGCAGCAAGTTCGCTTGGCGAGGTAGTTACTGGAATGTGGAATAACCTGGAAATACCCGTATATTATGCACGCTCTTTTTTCTCTTTTAACAGAAAAAGAAGGAAAGCAAATGGGCGGAACCCAACTAGCAAGTCTGTAGGCGCCCGTTTGCAAAAACAATAAGAATAAGCGCCTACAACGCTAAATAGGAATCCTCTAGCTTCGTTGCCTCTTTGCGACTGCCGCCCTGCAAGCCCCCCGCCTCGGCTTTAGCCACCATCAGCTCTCACACCTGGCCTCCTTCTAATTCCTCACAAGCTCGCCCGCAGCCACCATGACCTCGAGTGCTCTCTCGCTCGCGACGGAGCGGCAGCTAGCTATCTAGCTAGCTCGCGGTGGTGGCGGCACCAGCAGTAGCTAGCTGGCTAGCTACCTCGCGGCCACACCTCGCGGAGGGTAGGGTCCGATGGTCGCCGACGTCGAGGCGTCCGGTGAGGTCGTGCTTGTGGAAGACCATGGTGGGAAGCTGAAAGTACCCTCCCGCCGACCATTTTTTATATTTTAGGTCTTTGCAAAAAATGCCCTCAATCTCGTAGATACAAAGGAAATGGCCTCGTGGATTCGGTATCTCGAAAAAAAAAATCAGGACAGCCAAATTTAGGAGATACTCCCTCCGTCCTAAAATTCTTGTCTTAAATTTGTCTAGATACGGATGTATCTAAGACAAGAATTTTGGGACGGAGGGACTATATTCAGAACGGGTTTACATCCCGCAGACCAACGGTTATCGGATGGTCAAGTTTGCTGGATATGCCAGAGATGGTCTTACGAGACATAAACCACCTGCAAATCTGCAATGCAGTTTTATGCAAAGAGCAGCTAGATTTGCTATCTATACAAAATCCAACGGCTCACAGCGTCCTAAGGAACCACACAATCCGTATGCTTGGACCTGATTGGTCGAGGCCAGGGGCCCATCCATCCACACACGCGCACGCAGTTGTGTAATCGCGACGCCCCTGCGTGACACGGTACTGCGTTCTCCGGCCTCTCTCGGTCCTTTCTCTTCGGAGGCCAACTCGACCGCTCGACTCCATTCTGTTCGGTCCGTTTGTTTGAGATAAAACGGACAAACGAAGCGGCCCAACACGCGACGGCCCAAACCTATCTGATCCGTTTTGTATCTGAGCCGATCCATTTCGAGCGCAAACTTGCGCCGTGTTTAGGTCGCGGCGGACACCAAACGGATGCGCACCTCGTCCGCGTCGGGGCCGCGTGGCAGGCGGCCACCTACCTCCCATCCGCTCACATCAATGCGCACGAGCGGGCGGCCCTACCTGTCATCCGCACATCGAAAGGTCGCCGTCCTTCTTTAAGTGGGAACCGTGGACCGGGCGTCGTCCACGCTGCCCCACGCCACCCTGCGGCCTCCTCAAAACCCGACAGCGCCAAACCCTAGCCCTCCCTTGTTCTCGAGCTCGCCGGCCGGCCACCTCGAAGCCAGGGGCTTCTCGAACCGCAAGGGGAAGCACGATCGTGAGGCCGGCTCCTCCTCGGGGTGCCGCCGCGGCTCCGTGAAGAAGGAGGAGCCCGCGTCACCGCCGTGCTCCTCCCGTCGAGCCCCCGCGCCGGCCCCCTTCACCATCAACCCTAGGCCCGCCGGCGAGCGCGACCGGCAGTACCTCGCGGCGGACGTGTGCCGGCGGTACTGGGATACGAGGACGCCGGTCCCGTGGAGCGACGTCCACCTCCCCAACGGATGGCACCTCAGCGCCGACCGTGTGCCGATCCCGCCGGTGCCGGCGAGCGGCCGTGCGTGCGGCGATGAGATCGAGCACCGCTGCCGCCTCCTCCCCGACGACCTGTACTACGACGACAGGTACGCCCCCGACTCCGTGCTCTGGGACACATGGCTCCAGGACGAGCACGACACGCGCCGCGCGTCCTACTTCGCCGACACGGTGTCGGGGCCGCGGCGGCCACGACGAGAGGTGCGCGGGACGTACGCGGGTGCGCGGCCTCACGCCCACGCTGTCGCCTTCCCCGTCTCCGTCGCCACCTCCACCTCCTCGCATGACAGCGGAGGAGGAGGCCCGGCTCATGCAGCGTGTCATGGAGGACTCCATGAACACGCACGACGAGCGCCAGTGGGACGGCTTGGAGGAGGCGCTGGCACTCTCTGCCGCCGGCGACGTCCCCTTCCCCGAGATGGAGATGGCGGCCGTCAAGGAGGAGGAGAGGAGGGAGGAGGCGATGGAGGTGGAGCCGGTGGCCGCGTTCCACCCCGGCCTGGTGGGCCAGCAATGGAGCTGGTCGTGCACCGCGCCGGAGATGGCCGACGCCGTGGGAGGCGTGAACTGGTGCCCCACGCCGCCGCTGTCACCGAGCGGGAGGCGTCACCACGGGAGGTGGTCGTGCAGGCACCTCCCGCTGTCCAGCCCGCCTCCGTCTACCACGCACCGCCGGCCCACCTCTAGACGCCGCCGGCCTACGTGGACCTCGTCAGCGACGACGACGACGCCGGCGGCCGCTGAAGACGACGACGGCGACGGCATCGACGGGCACGGGCAGAAGCGCGTTGGCGGCGGCCATTTTTTATTTTCTTTTTTATGTTTAATTATGTCAAGTTGGACGTGAAACTGGGCCATTTTGTGGCCGTGGCGACCCTAACTAAGTTTTATGTTTATTAAACTGCGCTTATTTATTTTTTTAGTCATTTTATTTACGTTTTTCTGTTTTTTTTTAAATCATGTCCATCGCGGACGTGATTTGGGGTGCGGCCGCGCGGTAGGCACACGCACGACCCAATGGACAAAACCGAACACGGACGAACCCATCGGCGCTTCAAAAGGACAAAATTCGACCAAACCGGACTTCCGTTTGGGCGCGGTGGAGTTGGCCTAACGGCTCAATCGCCCATCGTCGGCTATGGCTGCGTCCTTGACCTCCAGCGCCGGCCAGCACGTCGAGCGTGCCGCCGCCTCTTCACGCGGGTTTGAGCTCCGCTCCGCCGCCAAGCGCGCTACTAGCGGTACTACGAGCCCGCCAGCCTCGGCTCCAGCACTGGAAGGTGCGACGCTACGCGACGGCAGCGCATCCCCGACCACGGTGCACAAGAGCGCGTGGGTCGTACAGTTATCCTCTGACGGGATAAAATAAAGAAATGAGACGATCCAAAGCAATGGGCAGAGGCTTTGTCATCATGCACATATATAGAAGAGAAAGTATGTTTTTGGTCCCTTAAGTTTCCAAAAAATACAGACTTGGTCCTTTAATTTTTTTGGTATACATTTGGTCCCTCAAGTCTCAAAACCGGACAAGTTTGGTCCTAAACCAGATTTTGACCCCGTTGACCGGGTTTGACTGCCACAAAACCGCCCGATGAACAGTAAATTCGAGTTTAAAAAAACTTCAAAAAAATCTGAAATTTTTTGCGGTCCAATATGCTCACATGCGGACCCCAAAAAAATTCAGTTGTTTTTGAAGTATTTTTTAATTCGAATTTACTGTTCATCGGACGGTTTTGTGGCGGTCAAACCCGGTCAACGGGTCAAAATCTAGTTTAGGACCAAACTTGTCCGGTTTTGAGACTTGAGGGACCAAATGTATATCAAAAAATTTTGAGGGACCAATTCTGTACTTTTTGGGAACTTGAGGGACAAAAACATACTTTTCTCTATATAGAATATCACCAAGTCCAAGAATAAATGAATTAGACATGAGGAATATAATTACTAGATCCAGATCCAAGCTTTGCTAGGGTGGTGATGTCGTTCCGTTCATCCTTAATCACGCCATTCTGCAGTATTTATTCCCGGATAGATGGCCATTAGTAGCTAATGAAGCGCGACACGAGGATTACTATGTCTGGTTAGGTGGCGATTGATAGCCCACGTGATCAAGCATAGTAGCCAGCAACTGGTAGCCCACGTGATCAAGCATGGTAGCCAGCGTAATGTCTAATCGAGTCCAGCTAGGACCCCAAATGCCCACACCTATCTAGCTAGCTCTATAAAAGCCCCGGCAGACCTCTACACAAAAACAACCCACACCAGGCATAAGCGGTGAGTGAGTGCATCGACCTTCCATCAGCTATATCCTAGGTCGATCTGATCATGGCAGCAGCAATGTTCCCGAGGCTCGCTGCCATGGCGGCGCTGGTCGCCCTGATGTGCGCCGTCGCTGTGGCCCAGAAGGTACCTGCCATAGGCGGTGCGCCGGTGTGCGACGGTGTCGATCAGAACGTCGTGAATGCGTGCTTCAAGAGCTTCGGAGAAGGTAACAAAGATGCCACTGCCGACAGGATTATTTCGGGTAAAGTCAGTCAGGTTCAAGTGGACTGCTGCGTCGCCTTTGGAGGCCACTCATGCCTCTGCAAGATGAAGAAGGCGTGGAAGGCTCCGGCTCAAAGCAAAAGTGCCCAGGTGGAATGCGTCAAGCAAAAGGCCTGCTAATGAGCGCGTGGGAGGTCTCTTCGTGCATGCAAGACCTCTAGTTCGTTGGATATGTGTGTTTCTTGCATGTTGGTTTCAAGCGGTGGATGTTCACCTGCTCCTTCTTGCTTTTATTTGTTTGTGTGTGTGTCATGTGAGTGTGTTCTGTTTTTCTACGTATGAGAACGTTGATCGGTCGGTTGTGTCTTTTTTGTTTGTATCAATCAGAAATAAATGTGGGTGAGATTTCTTGTTTCATCCTGTTTTGTTCGTATATTATTTCATGCATCCAAAAATATATTATAACACTAGCAAACGTCAAATACGGAGTTAATTAGTACATGCACACTAGTCTCAAAAAAATATTAATACATGCACACTACCTCTGCGCAGCAGAGCGCAAATCCTTAGAGGCTAGTTCTTACTTTCTCTTGAGCAATCGGCATGGCGGATAGATTATACGTGCCCCGTCTCTGTCGATGTGGATCAAGTGGCCAAAGTGAACTTCGATCTCCATGCTGTCTGCACCATCCGCTCAGGTCCAACTTGACGGGAATTAGACGCAACACTAGCTCACAATCCAAGCAGTCCTGGTCGGCTGGCGCGCCGCGAGCCGTGCCGTTCGTGCAACAAACCTCCGCTGCGCACGTGGGTGGCGGCCATGGCCCAGGTGTGCGCCACCTTAGCTTGCAGATGCAATCACTAGTAGGAAAAGGGACTTTTACCCTGAAACCGGGACTAAAGGGTCGTTACTAATGCCCTAGCCCTTTAGTTCCGGTTCTTACACGAACCGGGACTAAAGGCCGTCCACGTGGCCGGTGCGGGGAGCCCAGGCAGGAGGGCCTTTGGTCCCGGTTGGTGCCACCAACCGGGACCAATAGGCATCCACGCGTCAGCACAAGGTAGGAGGTGAGGTTTTTTTTTGAAAGGGGGTGGTTTAGGGGTTTTGGAGGGTTAATTTAGGTGTTTCATATATTGTGTTAGCTAGCTAATTAATAGAGAGAAGTGTCCTCTCTTATCTCCGTGCTTGATCGATGTTACGTACTATATACGTATGGAGAGGAGTAGACACGCTAGCTAGTAATCAAATGAAGGAAACAGAAGATCGTCATGAACATATGCATACAGAGAGAAGTGATATCGACCACCTCTCCTTCTCCGAGATATTGGTCGAACAACAAGTTCTCGTATATCTATCCGACACTACCGGCTACAGATATACAATAATTATCTCTTACAATACAATCTCCTAATTATATTGTAGGAACACAGGGTCCACATAGTATTCTCCGTTTTCAGCGATCACCTGGTCAAGGAAGAATGCCGCCAATTCCTCTTGAATTCTTCGCATACGATCTGGTGCTAGGAGTTCATCACGCATCTGAAAGATCTAATTTGAAGAAGGGGGTCAATACATATATATATATGAATAAATGAAACTCAACACAAATGATGGTAATAAAATAAAATTGTGAATATTATTGCTTACGCACTTCATATTGTTCTTCAGTGTAGCCCCGCTCACAGGTATGGTAGCGGATGGACTCGCAAACGTAGTATCCACAGTAATTATTCCCGGGTTCCTGCCACAACCACTTTACAAGAAATAGAGGCAATCAAACTGATAAGCAGGCATGCTAAATGGTATTGATGAAACTACCGCTTGAATCAGTAGGAGATGCGCGGAACATGCTACTATAGTACTTACTTTCGGGTGATTAAATTGCAGCTTCTTCGACAATCCCGGAGCTTTTGAGGTGAATTTTCTCCAAACCCTGCCAGACAAAGAAAACAATTACTTGATATCAGGAAATGAACAAAGTTGCTGATATGGTGGATAATGATCGATTTAACTTATTTCTGGAGCATTTGAGTCATGTTCGCATAGTCCTGGGGATCTTTTCGTCTCGAGTCTAAGACGGTTACTACTCCCGGCTCAAGCTTAATCTCTAGGAGAATATAGTGGAAGCTGCGCATGCATGCATAAGTCATCAATTACATTACCATAACCTGGACTAATAAGGAAAACCGAATATGCACAAGACAGTAACACTCACTTGAAGTTGTAAGGAAAGAGTATTGTATCTTTGTTTTGATTTAATACCAACGATTGTAGCAAGTTGGCCTCGGCTTCTTTGGGATGTTTTTCAACCGTATATGCATCTATGAGATTTGTGTTAATGAACCCAATATCACCGATTTGTCTTTTCTTCAATTCGGCGATCTTCAATCTGCATAATATAGTGAGGATAAGTATAAATACATGCAATGAAAGAGCTGACCTATATAGAGAGACTTAATGACAGAAGTAGTACTACTTACAGACAGTAGCAAGTGATCGTTGTTTTATCGAGGGCCTTTTGATTGTAAAACTGGAACAAATCCTCAAATGGAACATTCAGCAGTTCAATTCCAACGAGGTCATGCTCTGGTTTAACTCTCAGTGTCAAAGTACTCATCCCATCAAACTCTCTGCAGGTTTTCATGTACCAATCATGTAGTCTTCGCATCATCGTGCTTAGAGATCTGACATCTTTGACGAGAGGCATCCCGTAATGGTATTTGTGTTCGTCCACCTCCATGATTTCATAATGTACATCGTCGGGCAGGTAATCTCCAAGATTGCTATAACCGGGCACCATACTCGGATCATTAGCGACGATGTCTTTTGACACCTTGAGCGGGGGGCACGATTGGTTCGCTTGTTCGCCGAGCTGGGCAATTTTTTTCCCAGCTCATCGTTCTTTCATCCTTTTATCACTGACAGTACTTCCCGACCGCTCCGCTTCGGCATATGCCTTTGCAAGAACGTGCTGATAGTTGCCTCTCGGCGGAGACTTTGGTGGTTTTGTCAGGGCAGCCAGAGTGCGCTTTGCTTTCACCGGATCTACCTTCTCCTCCGGAGGTGGATGTTTCTTTGCTTTCACCCCTTCAAAGAAGTTCTTCACTTCGGCTCGCACGATCTTCGCGTTCTCCTCCTCGTTCCTCTCATATGGTAACTTCTCTGGAGTCTTCAGAGAAGGACCGAATCTGTATTGCCTCCCGCCTCTGGCAGCTGTACTGCTAGACGCCGGCGAAGCAGACGGAGCGGCTGCGGCTGTCTTCTTTCCTTGCTTACGAGGCGGAGGAGAAGGACTACGACGCGCCGGAGCAGCCGCAGCGGCGGCGGGTCTCTTCCGCCCTTGCTGACGAGGCGGAGTGCCGCCACGCGCCGGAGAAGGAGGCTGAGTGCCCTGATCACTCGCCGGAGGAGGAGGCGGAGGAGGAGGCGGAGTGCCCTTACTCGCCGGAGCCGTCCAGTTCGGAAGCTTAATGAGCTCCTTCCGCCATAGGCATGGAGTCTTCAGAGCTAAACCCAGCCGAGTCTCCCCTTCACCGGTAGGGTGGTCAAGCTGGAGGTCCTCAAATCTCTCCGTTATTTCATCCACCATCACCCTAGCATATCCTTCTGGAATCGGCCGGCAGTGGTAGGTTGCGCCGGGTTCAGTAGGTAAAACAGAGCCAACGGCCGCCTTGACTTTCAAGTTCTGCCATTCCGCCATAAGGTGGCAATGTTGAGACTCCGTGATAGCATCCACGGGGTAGCTAGCAGGAGCCGCATGCTCCAGCTGAGGCAGCTCGGTGGAAGCCACGCTGCTTCTCCACTGAGATGGTTGTGTAGCTTGGGGGGCAGTTTCGGCATCTCGATTGCCGTCTCGTTCCTCTAGCGCTTGAACCCTTTCGTGCAGCTTCTGAATTTGGATCTGCTCCACTTTTTTCTCCTCTCCTGGGTTTTGTAATCGCCCGCGTTCAGAAAACCAGCCTTCCACGGAACGGAGCCTGGCGTGCCTCATGTCCGTCCAGGGTGCTCAGGATTCCCGAGGGCCATTGTGAGCTCGTCATTCTCTCTGCCTGGAACGAACGTCCCTTGCTGCGCTGCATCGATATAGTGCTTAAGCTTCTTGACGGGTATTGCAAGTTGCTCGTCCGTCCAACGACACCTCCCTGATACAGGGTCCAAGGTTCCGCCAGCCCCGAAGAACCAAGTCCGGCAACGGTCTGGCCAGTTCATTGTCTCTGGTTCGATCCCTTTATCAAGCAGATCCCTCTCAGACTTGGCCCACTTAGGCCGGGCTTTGAGGTAGCCACCTGACCCCGTGCGATGGTGAAGCTTCTTCTTCGCAGCATTCTTCTTGTTTGTCGCTGACATCTTCTTACTCTTTTCCGATGTCTTGTGGGCCACAAATGCGGGCCAGTGATCTCTGATCTTCTCATACCGGCCGATGAATTTTGGTGTCTCTTCTTTGTCGACAAATGTTTTCAGCTCATTCTTCCACCTCCTGAATAGGTCTGCCATCTTCTTAAGAGCATGAGACTTGATTAATTGCTCTATAACTGGCTTCTCCAGATCCTCCTCTGGCGGTAGGGTGAAATTTGCCTTCAGCTCAGTCCAAAGATCATCTTTCTGCATATCATTGACATAAGACACCTCAGGGTCTTCCTTCTTAGGCTTATACCATTGGTGGATGCTGATCGGGATCTTGTCCCTGACTAGAACCCCGCACTGAGCAGCAAAAGCATCCTTTGTCTGGAGGGGTTCAATCGGTTGGCCGTTGCGCGCGATTGCTGTGATCTCAAACCTTTCATCCGAGCGCAACTTTCTCTTCGGGCCTCGTCTCTTTACCGCAGTTGTGCTCGATCCGGAGGGCTAGAAAAAAGAAGAAAGACGAGTGTTAATTAATATGTGTACATACCAAAACAATGAATGCATCAATTAGCTAGTCAGCACAGGCTTAACTAATAGATTTACCTGGCCGGACTCTGTTCGGTCACCGGAGCCGTCACCACCGGCTCCTTCTTGCACTAGCATTGGGTCACCGTCATGTCTTTCCTCCTCCACTCTTCGATCATCGTAGCCTGCTTCTTCACCCTGTTCTTCCAGACCATCATTGTCGTTAAGATACGACAAGATATCACCTACGGCTAAGATTATGTCCCCCAACACCTCTTCTGCTTGCTCATCTCGTCCGTGCTCCATTGTTTCTGCAAATATTACAACATGGCAATTATTACACAAACATGACAGCAGGTGGATATATTAGTGCAAACGTAGACCTAGCTTATTCCGGGTTTGGGGTGGCCTAGGCAACGCTTCAAGGGTAGGGGCGCGGCGGGAGGGGGTAGGAGACCGACATCTTTTTTTCTAGGGTTTGGGTGTCCTCGAGAGTTTTGGTCGAGCGAGAGGGCCGGGGGGTGCTCCCGTGGTATAAGTTATCACGGTCGAGAGGGGGTATACATATCGACCGTCCATCATGTCGAAGTTATCTGGGAGGGAGTTATATATATCGACAACGACGACATACATACACGGGAAAATAATGTTACCGGGGAGGGGGTATATCGACCCCCCCACGTGTTGAAGTTATCGGGAGGGGGTTTTATATCGACAACGACGACATACATACACGGGAAAATAATGTTATCGAGGAGGGGGTATATCGACCCCCCCTCGTGTTGAAGTTATCCCCCCTCGTGTTGAAGTTATCGGAAGGGGGTAATATCGACAACGACAACATACATACACGGGAAAATAATGTTATCGGGGAGAGGGTATATCGACCCCCCCGACGTGTTGAAGTTATCAGGAGGGGGTTATATCGACAACGACGACATATATACACGGGAAAATAATGTTATCGGGGAGGGGGTATATCGACCCCCCTCGTGTTGAAGTTATCTCCCTCGTGTTGAAGTTATCGGGAGGGGTATATATCGACGACGACAGACCCGATAAAACATAAGAAAACGAAGAAGAAATAAAAAGAGGAGAAGAAGAAAGGAATAGAGGAGAGGATTGAAGAAAAAAAAGAAGAAAAAAAAGAGGAGAAGAAGAAAGGAATAGAGGAGAAGAAGAAAAAATAGAATATTTTCTATTTTTTCTTCTTCTCCTCTATTCCTTTCTTCTTCTCCTCTTCTTTTTCTTCTTTTTTCCTCTTCTTATTTATTTCTCCTCTTCTTCCTCTCCTCTTCTTCTTTCTTTCCTCTTCTTATTTTCTTCTTTCCTATCCTTCTTTTTCTTCTTCTTCCCTTCCTAGCTAGATATATAAAACTTTTCTAAAATTGTAACTTTTGCATATATAAAACTTCTCCATGTGGATCATCATTTCTCATATATATCGAATATATATCCATTGTCAAATATAAAAACTTTCTATATATGAACAAAAAACTTTCTATGAACAAAAAAACATTTTTGACATATATATTCATACATTTTGAACATCTACGTACATACAAATTTTTTGTGTTCACATATACATTATAGCCACATACACATATACATCACATATGAACAAAAAAATTAAACTAATAAAAATAAAAAAACATATAGCCACATATGAACAAAAACATATAGCCACATACATACACATATACATTATATATATATATATATATATGATCAAAAAACAATTAACTAATAAAAAAACAGAGCCGGGGCGGCGGCTCTCACAGCGGGGGCGGCTAGGGCGATGGCGACGGCGGGGGCGGCGAGGGCGCCGGAGCGCGGGGGCGGGACGGGGCGGGGGCGGCGAGGGCGCCGACGAGCACGCGCGGGCCGGGCGGGGGGGCTCGGGGCGCCGAGGCGGCGCGCGCGAGCAGGGAGCACGAGGCGGGGCGGCGCGTGGGGGCAGGGCGACGACGACGAGCACCGGGCGGCGACCCGTCGAGGCAAGGGCGCGGGGCGACGGCGACGAGGAGCGGGCGGCGACGGCGAGCACGGGCATCCTGGCGGCTTCGGGGGCAACTGGCGAGGTATCTAAAAATTTCCCAAGTGTTGGCTTATATAGGCACACCTTTGGTCCCGGTTGGTGGCACCAACCGGGACCAATGCCACCCTTTAGTGCCGGTTGGTGGCACCAACCGGGACCAAAGGTCCCTTTTCAGCAGCCCAAAGGGCGGGAAGCGGCGGCCTTTGGTCCCGGTTGGTGGCACCAACCGGGACTAAAGGGGGGGCATTGGTCCCGGTTGGTGCCACCAACCGGGACCAAAGGCCTTGCGCTGCCCGCGGCCAAAAGTTTAGTCCCACCTCGCTAGTTGAGAGGGGCTCGGAGTGGTTTACAAGCCCCACTGCGGCTGCCCTCTCGAGCTCCTCTCAAATGCAGGCTTACGGGCCTAATGTCACACTGTGCTGTCTGTGGGCCTATTGGGCCTTCTGCGGGCCTGAATCCTGGCCCAGGTTGGGTTTCTAGTCGTATTCACGCCGTGGTGGCCCAATAGGTGGCAGTTTTTTTAAATTTTTTTCCAGTTTTTTGGTTCTGTTTTTTGCATTATTTATTTTCTTTTGTTTTTTGCTTTATTTTTTAATTCTTTTTGCTTTTAGGTCAGCAAAATTATAAACTGTCTGTTAGTGCCATTAGTTTTAGAAAAAATATAAACTTTCTATTAGTGCCATTAGTTCTTTATGAAAATTCTTTTTGCTGTATTTAGTTTTTTTGTTTTCTTTTTTGCTATATTTATTTTGTTTTGTTTCTACTTACAACAAAAAACTTATTTATTTTATTTTATTTTGTTTCTAATTACTTATTTATTTGACTTTATGATAATTCTTTCTGCTATTAAAGTTTCTATCAAAAAAAGTTCTTTATGAAAATTCTTTTTGCTTTTAATGATTAAAAATAAAAAAGAGGCGCAATGCGCGTTGCTTTGCTTCAAGCCTTTCGGAATAGTGTAGACTGCACTGCACATAGCTCGATGCAGTCTACCTTATTCCTCAAGGCTTGAAGCTAAGCAACGTGAGCATTGCGCCTCTTCTTCATCGTCTCTGCACTCAGGGCTTATAAACCGCTCCTAGTGCCTCTCAGCTAGCGAGGTGGGACTAAAAAACTACTTAGCTAGTAAGAAACTCTAGTACCGGTTCGTGCCACGAACAGGTACTAAAGGTGCTCGTGGGGCCACAGCCTCATTAGTACCGGTTCGTGGCACCAACAGGGACCAAAGGGTGGAATTGGTCCCGGTTCGTGCCACCAACCGGGACCAATGGCCTTGCACAGCGGCGTGGTGGTGAGTTTAGTCCCACCTCGCTAGCTAAGAGAGAGTCGCACCTGTTTATAAGGTGCGGTGCGCCTGAGCTGTCGAGCTCCTCTCTAAAGTAGGCTTACGGGCCTAACCTCTCTGTACATGCCTGTGGGCCTACTGGGCCTTCTGCGGGCCTGAATCCTGGCCCATGGATGGGTTTCTAATCGTATTCAGGCCGTGGTGGCCCAGTAGGTGGCATAATTTTTAATTTTTGGCCTGTTATTTTTCATGCATTTACTAATTATTTTGAGCTATAAGACCCTAAAATTGAAAAGCATTTCAAATGAACTCTGAAAAGGTTGAAAGTTGTCATGGTATCATCATTTCATCCACATAGCATGTGCAAGAAAGTTGAGAGGGTTACGGCAAAAACTAGATGCACTTCTTGTACAAAACGGACAGTGGTATCATACTCGTCTAGTACAAAGTTGGCATGGTATCATCATAATAGTTGCGGGAGAAAGTCTTCACTTTTTCTTCGCTTGTGTCGTTTGCTTATTGCACCGTAACCATGGATAATCTTCATCGTTTATCATGATGCTTGGGTCAGCCTTGACTTTGAAGGGAGGAATTTCATGAAACTTTTCATAATCTTCAGACATGTCCATCTTGCCCTCCACTCCCACAATGTCCTTTTTCCTGAAAGAACTATGTGCCGCTTTGGCTCATCGTATGATGTATTCGCTTCCTTATCTTTTCTTTTCCTCGGTCTGGTAGACATGTCCTTCACATAGATAACCTGTGCCACATCATTGGCTAGGACGAACAGTTCGTCAGTGTACCCAAGATTGTTCAGATCCACTGTTGTCATTCCGTACTGTGGGTCTACCTGTACCCTGCCTCCTGACAGATTGACCCATTTGCACTTAAACAAAGGGACCTTAAAATCATGTCCGTAGTCAAGTTCCCATATGTCCATTATGTAACCATAATATGTGTCCTTTCCCTCTCGGTTGCTGCATCAAAGCGGACACCGCTGTTTTGGTTGGTGCTCTTTTGATCTTGGGCGATCGTGTAAAATGTATTCCCATTTATCTCGTATCCTTTGTAAGTCAATACAGTCGAAGATATCCCCTGGACAACGAGTACAACTCATCACAAACAGTGGTGTCACCTCTGAGACGTGTTTCCAACCAACTGCTGAAAGTCTTGATGTGTTCACATGTAATCCAGTCGTCACACTGCTCTTGTGTTCATCGACATACGGGGTCACCAAGATAGAGTTCTGTAGAACTGTGTAGTGTGCTTCAGACCAAGAATATCCGTCCCTGCATATTATTGAGCCCCCCCTCCAAGCGTGCCTTTTCCAGTCAGTCTCCCCTCATACCGCGATTTAGGGAGACCTATCTTCTTAAGGCCAGGAATGAAGTCAACACAAAACCCAATGACATCCTCTGTTTGATGGCCCATGGAGATGCTTCCTTCTGGCCTAGCGCGGTTACGGAGATATTTCTTTAGGACTCCCATGAACCTCTCAAAGGGGAACATATTGTGTAGAAATACGGGCCCCAGAATGAAAATCTCGTCGACTAGATGAACTAGGACGTGCGTCATGATATTGAAGAAGGATGGTGGGAACACCAACTCGAAACTGACAAGACATTGCGCCACATCACTCCTTAGCCTTGGTATGATTTCTGGATCGATCACCTTCTGAGAGATTGCATTGAGGAATGCACATAGCTTCACAATGGCTAATTGGACGTTTTCCGGTAGAAGCCCCCTCAATGCAACCGGAAGTAGTTGCGTCATAATCACGTGGCAGTCATGAGACTTTAGGTTCTGGAACTTTTTCTCTGGCATATTTATTATTCCCTTTATATTCGACGAGAAGCCAGTCGGGACCTTCATACTGAGCAGGCATTCAAAGAAGATTTCTTTCTCTTCTTTCGTAAGAGCGTAGCTGGCAGGACCTTCATACTGCTTCAGAGGCATGCCGTCTTTTTCGTGCAGACGTTGCAGGTCCTCCCGTGCCTCAGGTGTATCTTTTGTCTTCCCATACACGCCCAAGAAGCCTAGCAGGTTCACGCAAAGGTTCTTCGTCACGTGCATCACGTCGATTGAAGAGCGGACCTCTAGCTCTTTCCAGTAGGGTAGGTCCCAAAATATAGATTTCTTCTTCCACATGGGTGCGTGTCCCTCAGCATCATTCGGAACAGCTAGTCCGCCGGGACCTTTTCCAAAGATTACGTGTAAATCATTGACCATAGCAAGTACGTGATCACCGGTACGCATGGCGGGCTTCTTCCGGTGATCTGCCTCGCCTTTGAAATGCTTGCCTTTCTTTCGACATTGATGGTTGGTCGGAAGAAATCGACGATGGCCCAGGTACACATTCTTCCTGCTTTTGTCCAGGTATATACTTTCAGTGTCATCTAAACAGTGCGTGCATGCGTGGTATCCCTTGTTTGTCTGTCCTGAAAGGTTACTGAGAGCGGGCCAATCGTTGATGGTTACAAACAGCAACGTGTGCAGGTTAAATTCCTCCTGTTTGTGCTCATCCCACGTACGTACACCGTTTCCATTCCACAGCTGTAAAAGTTCTTCAACTAATGGCCTTAGGTACACATCAATGTCGTTGCCGGGTTGCTTAGGGCCTTGGATGAGAACTGGCATCATAATGAACTTTCGCTTCATGCACATCCAAGGAGGAAGGTTATACATACATAGAGTCACGGGCCAGGTGCTGTGATTGCTACTCTGCTCCCCGAAAGGATTAATGCCATCCGCGCTTAAACCAAACCATACGTTCCTTGGGTCAGCTGCAAACTCAGCCCAGTACTTTCTCTCGATTTTTCTCCACTGCGACCCGTCAGCGGGTGCTCTCAACTTCCCGTCTTTCTTATGGTCCTCACTGTGCCATCGCATCAACTTGGCATGCTCTTCGTTTCTGAACAGACGTTTCAACCGTGGTATTATAGGAGCATACCACATCACCTTCGCAGGAACCCTCTTCCTGGGGGGCTCGCCGTGAACATCACCAGGGTCATCTCGTCTGATCTTATACCGCAATGCACCGCATACCGGGCATGCGTTCAGATCCTTGTACGCACCGCGGTAGAGGATGCAGTCATTAGGGCATGCATGTATCTTCTGCACCTCCAATCCTAGAGGGCATACGACCTTCTTTGCTGCGTATGTACTGTCGGGCAATTCGTTATCCTTTGGAAGCTTCTTCTTCAATATTTTCAATAGCTTCTCAAATCCTTTGTCAGGCACAGCATTCTTTGCCTTCCACTGCAGCAATTCCAGTACGGTACCGAGCTTTGTGTTGCCATCTTTGCAATTGGGGTACAACCCTTTTTTGTGATCCTCTAACATGCGATCGAACTTCCGCTTCTCCTTTTGACTTCGCATTGCGTCCTTGCATCGACTATGACCCGGCGGAGATCATCATCATCGGGCACTGGTTCCTCTTGATCTTCAGCAGCTTCCCCCCTTGTAGCATCATTGGGCACATCGTCAGGTTCCTCTTGATCTTCAGCAGCTTCCCCCGTTGCAGCATCACCGTATTCAGGGGGCACATAGTTGTCATCGTCCTCTTCTTCTTCGCCGTCTTCCATCATAACCCCCATTTCTCCGTGCCTCGTCCAAACATTATAGTGTGGCATGAAACCCTTGTAAAGCAGGTGGGCGTGAAGGATTTTCCGGTCAGAGTAAGACTTCGTATTCCCACATATAGGGCATGGACAACACATAAAACCATTCTGCTTGTTTGCCTCAGCCACTTCGAGAAAATCATGCACGCCCTTAATGTACTCGGAGGTGTGTCTGTCACCGTACATCCATTGCCGGTTCATCTGCGTGCATTATATATAATTAAGTGTGTCAAAAACCATTACAGAACATCATGAATAGATAATTAAGTGACCAAATTAATAGAAGTTCATCATCACATTAGAACCAAAGTACATACATAGTTCTCATCTAACAACATATATATAGCTCTCCAGAGCATCTAATTAATTAAACCATACATTGAAACTATGTAAAACATTTCAATGCGAAAACAAATCCGATCATAATCACAACCAAGGTAACAATTGATCCAACGGCTTAATGATACCAAGCCTCGGTATGAATGGCATATTTTCTAATCTTTCTAATCTTCAAGCGCATTGCATCCATCTTGATCTTGTGATCATCGACGACATCCGCAACATGCAACTCCAATATCATCTTCTCCTCCTTAATTTTTTTATTTTTCCCTTCAAGTAATTGTTTTCTTCTTCAACTAAATTTAACCTCTCGACAATAGGGTCGGTTAGAATTTCCGGTTCAACCACCTCCTAGATAAATAAAATCTATGTCACGCTGGTCGGTATATTTGTCATAAACAATAAATGAATCAAATAGTTATAAAAGATAATATATACCAGATCCGAATCATAGACAGGACGAGGGCCGACAGGGGCGGATACCAAAACCATCGCACTATGTAATAAGAAGGAATAAAATAGTAAGAAAATTAGACAAGTATCTATCTAAAGTAAGAATATTTTTCTTTCAAAAAGAAGATAAGAACAAGAGGCTCACTAATCCACCAAAGGATCTGGCGGTCTACAAAGGATCTGATGTGAGTATCGGTACTCAACCAGAAGAAGAGAGAATGCAAAGGCATCGGTTAATCGAAACATCTGAATAATTCGATGCTTAAATACAAAGGAGCTAAGATTTTCAAATCGGGGGATCAGAAGCAGATGCTCTGGTCAAAAGATATGTAAGTTGAATAGAATTAATTATTTGAGTTCATGTCTCAAGTGAAGCATATGCTCTGGTCAAAAGGTTTGATTTGCTGGGAACCAGCTCATGTCTCGAGTAACGTCTGAGACGAAGGGATGAATTCTAGTTTCGACTGATGATTGCGACCATTCACAAACATATCGAATCAAAGGCTCAAAATGACGATGACAAAGGATACTAAAGAATATTGCCACTCATACGGGAAGTAACCATTATGCAAGCAGACAAGTAATTGCTGAGCAATATTTGGCAGAGGATTATCGAAAGATTAAATAGTATTTCAAAGTATCTTTTGAATCACATGAACAACTAGGGTTGAACAAATCCTCGATAAGTGTGAGGAATTATTTGTAGGGGTAATCACGTGGCAAAGAACTGCAAGGCAGTAAGCTCAAAGGATTCCCGAGACAACGGATAGTATTTCAGGGCATCTTGTAATAACAAGAGTAACTGGGAATGAAAGTATGAACTCCAGGTGCATGTAGTTATCCATAGGGGTTGGCGGTGGAAGGGAATTGCAAAAGCGATGAGCACATGTTCTCGGGAGAACATCGGAGAGTATCTTCGAAGTCTTCTGTTGAAGCAGGCGATCATCTGAAACGAAGGGGCTCTCCAGGAGGAAGTAGTTATGAGAACCTAAAGTTAGAGTTAGCAAAATCTTTAACCCTAATAGAAGAGAGATCAGAATCCCAGAGTAAAGACGAGGAATAAAAGATCCTAATACCACCCATTTGTGATTTGGGCCCGTAAGACACACAACAATGTTAGTAAAAGGTTTTCAAAGACTAGACTCAAATTCGGCCAAGGAGTTGGAAAGGGGGATTCCTACATGAAGTAGGCTCTAATACCAACTTGTGATGCCCCCGATTCGACTGTACACTAATCATACACGCAAATGTGTATGATCAAGATTAGGGACTCATGGGAAGATATCACAACACAACTCTAGACACAAATTAAAGTCATACAAGCTTTATATTACAAGCCAGGGGTCCCGAGGGCTCGAATACAAACAAGTCAGCGGAAGCAACAATATCTGAGTATAGTAAGTTAAACAAGTTTGCCTTAAGAAGGCTAGCACAAAAGCAACAACGATCAAAAAGGCAAGGCCTCCTGCCTGGGAGCCTCCTAACTACTCCTAGTTGTCGGCGGCTTCCACGTAGTAGGCCCGGGGTAGTAGAAGTCATCGACGGTGGCATCTGGCTCTTGGGCTCCGACATCTGATCGCACCAATTGGGTATAGGGGAAAAAGAGGTAGCAAAGCAACCATGAGTACTCATCCAAAGTACTCGCAAGACATACATCAGATCTAAACTAAGTATGCATCAGTATCAAAGGGATGGGCCGTATCCGTGGACTGAACTGCAGAATGCCAGAAGAGAAGGGAAAGCCTAGCCTATCGAGGACTAGCATCTTCAAGCATCTTGCAGCATCAGAAGAGGTAAGAGCAGCATATTATATTTAACAAGTATGTTATAACATTAACGCACAGAGATCCTTTCTCGGCTCCCTGCGAGAAAGCAATCCCGGAGCCATCATATCCAAATCACATCTCAGTATCCAGTTCTAGTTGAATAGATCGGGATACAACTCCAAGTCGTCCTGTTACCGTGGACATGGCTATTCGAATAGATAAACTTCCCTGCAAGGGTGCACCACATTACCCAACACGCTCAATCACTCTGGCCAGACACACTTTCTTGGGTCATGCCTGGCCTCGGAAGATCAACACGTCGTAGCCCTACCTAGGCTCAACAGAGAGGCCAGCACGCCGGTCTACATCCTA
Source organism: Triticum aestivum (assembly GCF_018294505.1). Lineage (NCBI taxonomy): Eukaryota > Viridiplantae > Streptophyta > Magnoliopsida > Poales > Poaceae > Triticum > Triticum aestivum. Next base: position 615,844,294 of record NC_057799.1, on the reverse strand, counting down.
AGCGCGCATGGGTCTTGGGCCCGTCGCTCTTTGCACTCCTGCACGTTGCAAAAGCCACCGGTGAGCGGACCTAGCCCCCTTATACAAGCGTAGGCGTAACCTGTCAAACCCGGCGCGCTGCTCAGTCGCTAACGTCGTAAGAGCTTCGGCTGATACATACAACGCCGAGTGCCCATAACTGTTCCCGTGTGATGGTTAGTGCGTACAGGCCAGTGGCCAACTCAGATCAAATACCCAATCTCGTTAGTGTCTTGGGAGCGCGTGGTGACGAGCAGAGACTCACGATCATGTGACCCCATGATACGTCTCCAACGTATCTATAATTTTTTATTGTTCCATGTTGTTATATTATCATTCTTGGATGTTTTACATGAAGGAAATATGCCCTAGAGGCAATAATAAAATTATTATTTGTTTCCTTATATCATGATAAATGTTTATTATTCATGCTAGAATTGTATTAACCGGAAACGTAATACTTGTGTGAATACATAGACAAACAAAGTGTCACTAGTATGCCTCTACTTGACTAGCTCGTTGATCAAAGATGGTTATGTTTCCTAGCCATAGACATGAGTTGTCATTTGATTAACGGGATCACATCATTAGGAGAATGATGTGATTGACTTGACCCATTCCGTTAGCTTAGCACTTGATCGTTTAGGATTCTGCTATTGCTTTCTTCATGACTTATACATGTTCCTATGACTATGAGATTATGCAACTCCCGTTTACCGGAGGAACACTTTGTGTGCTACCAAACATCACAACGTAACTGGGTGATTATAAAGGTGCTCTACAGGTGTCTCCAAAGGTACTTGTTGGATTGGCGTATTTCGAGATTAGGATTTGTCACTCCGATTGTCGGAGAGCTATCTCTGGGCCCTCTCGGTAATGCACATCACTATAAGCCTTGCAAGCAATGTGACTAATGATTTAGTTGCTGGATGATGTATTAAAGAACGAGTAAAGGGACTTGCCGGTAACGAGATTGAACTAGGTATTGAGATACCGACGATCGAATCTCGGGCAAGTAACATACCGATGACAAAGGGAACAACATATGTTTTTATGCGGTTTGACCGATAAAGATCTTTGTAGAATATGTGGGAGCCAATATGAGCATCCAGGTTCCGCTATTGGTCATTGGCCAGAGACATGTCTCGGTCATGTCTACATAGTTCTCGAACCCGTAGGGTCCGCACGCTTAAAGTTCGATGACGATTATATTATGAGTTTATGTGTTTTGATGTACCGAAGATAGTTCGGAGTCCCGGATGTGATCACGGACATGACGAGGAGTCTCGAAATGGTTGAGACATAAAGATTGATATATTGGAAGCCTATATTTGGATATCGGAAGTGTTCCGGGTGAAATCGGGATTTTACCGGAGTATCGGGGGTTACCGGAACCCCTCCGGGGGTTTAATGGGCCAAGATGGGCCTTAGTGGAGAAGAGGAGGGGCGGCCAGGGCAGGCCGCGCGCCCCCTCCCCCTCTAGTCCGAATTGGACAAGGAGGGGCGGGGGGCGGCGCCCCCTTTCCTTCCCCTCTCTCTCCTCCTTCCCCCTTCTCCTACTCCAACTAGGAAAGGAGGGAGTCCTACTCCCGATGGGAGTAGGACTCCTCCCTGGCGCGCCTCCTCCTGGCCGGCCGCCTCTCCCCCTTGCTCCTTTATATACGGGGGCAGGGGGGCACCTCTAGACACAACAATTAATCTCTTGATCTCTTAGCCGTGTGCCCCTCCACCATAATCCACCTTGATAATATCGTAGCGGTGCTTAGGCGATGCCCTGCGTCGGTAGAACATCATCATCGTCACCACGCCGTCGTGCTGACGGAACTCTCCCTCAAAGCTCGGCTGGATCGGAGTTCGAGGGACGTCATCGAGCTGAACGTGTGCTGAACTCGGAGGTGCCATATGTTCGGTACTTGATCAGTCGGATCGTGAAGACGTACGACTACATCAACCGCGTTGTGCTAACGCTTCCGCTTTCGGTCTATGAGGGTACGTGGACACACTCTCCCCTCCCGTTGCTATGCATCACCATGATCTTGCGTGTGCGTAGGAATTTTTTTGAAATTACTACGTTCCTCAACAGTGGCATCCTCGCCAGGTTTTATGCGTTGATGTTATATGCACGACTAGAACACAAGTGAGTTGTGGGCGATACAAGTCATACTGCTTACCAGGATGTCACACTTTGGTTCGGCGGTATTGTTGGATGAAGTGGCCCGGACAGACATTACGCGTATGCTTACGCGAGACTGGTTCTACCGATGTGCTTTGCACACAGGTGGCTGGCGGGTGTCAGTTTCTCCAACTTTAGTTGAACCGAGTGTGGCTACGCCCGGTCCTTGAGAAGGTTAAAACACCACTAACTTGACGAACTATCATTGTGGTTTTTGATTCGTAGGTAAGAACGGTTCTTGCTCAACCCGTAGCAGCCACGTAAAACTTGCAACAACAAAGTAGAGGACGTCTAACTTGTTTTTGCAGGGCATGTTGTGATGTGATATGGTCAAGGCATGATGCTATATTTTATTGTATGAGATGATCATGTTTTGTAACCGAGTTATTGACAACTGGCAGGAGCCATATGGTTGTCGCTTTATTGTATGCAATGCAATCGCCCTGTAATGCTTTACTTTATCACTAAGCGGTAGCGATAGTCGTAGAAGCATAAATTGGCGAGACGACAACGATGCTACGATGGAGATCAAGGTGTCGCGCCGGTGACGATGGTGATCATGATGGTGCTTCGGAGATGGAGATCACAAGCACGAGATGATGATGGCCATATCATATCACTTATATTGATTGCATGTGATGTTTATCTTTTATGCATCTTATCTTGCTTTGATTGACGGTAGCATTATAAGATGATCTCTCACTAAATTTCAAGGTATAAGTGTTCTCCCAGATGTTATGAATGTCTGGCAGTGTGCCATGCTTTACGGCTTAGAACCGGGACTTCAACGACGTTTTGAACGTCATGGAGCATATGAGATGTTCCAGGAGTTGAAGTTAATATTTCAAGCAAATGCCCGGGTTGAGAGATATGAAGTCTCCAATAAGTTCTACAACTATAAGATGGAGGAGAATAGTTCTGTCAGTGAGCATATACTCAGAATGTCTGGGTATAACAATCACTTGATTCAACTGGGAGTTAATCTTCCAGATGATAGCGTCATTGAAAGAATTCTTCAATCACTGCCACCAAGCTACAAGAGCTTCATGATGAACTATAACATGCAAGGGATGGATAAGACGATTCCCGAGCTCTTCGCAATGCTAAAGGCTGCGGAGGTAGAAATCAAGAAGGAGCATCAAGTGTTGATGGTCAACAAGACCACCAGTTTCAAGAAAAAGGGCAAAGGGAAGAAGAAGGGGAACTTCAAGAAGAACATCAAACAAGTTGCTGCTCAGGAGAAGAAACCCAAGTCTGGACCTAAGCCTTAGACTGAGTGCTTCTACTACAAACAGACTGGTCACTGGAAGCGGAACTGCTCCAAGTATTTGGCGGATAAGAAGGATGGCAAGGTGAACAAAGGTATATGTGATATACATGTTATTGATGTGTACCTTACTAATGCTCGCAGTAGCACCTGGGTATTTGATACTGGTTCTGTTGCTAGTATTTGCAACTCGAAATAGGGACTACGGATTAAGCAAAGATTGGCTAAGGACGAGGTGACGATGCGCGTGGGAAATGGTTCCAAAGTTGATGTGATCGCGGTCGGCACGCTACCTCTACATCTACCTTCGGGATTAGTTTTAGACATGAATAATTGTTATTTGGTGCCAGCGTTGAGCATGAACATTATATCTGGATCTTGTTTGATGCGAGACGGTTATTCATTGAAATCAGAGAATAATGGTTGTTCTATTTATATGAGTAATATCTTTTATGGTCATGCACCCTTGAGGAGTGGTCTATTTATATTAAATCTCGATAGTAGTGATACACATATTCATAATATTGAGGCCAAAAGATGCAGAGTTGATAATGATAGTGCAACTTATTTGTGGCACTGCCGTTTAGGTCATATTGGTGTAAAGCGCATGAAGAAACTCCATACTGATGGACTTTTGGAACCACTTGATTATGAATCACTTGGTACTTGCGAACCGTGCCTCATGGGCAAGATGACTAAAACGTCGTTCTCCTGAACTATGGAGCGAGGAACAGATTTGTTGGAAATCATACATACAAATGTATGTGGTCTGACGAATGTTGAGGCTCGCGACGGGTATCATTATTTTCTCACCTTCACAGATGATTTAAGCAGATATGGGTATATCTACTTAATGAAACATAAGTCTGAAACATTTGAAAAGTTCAAAGAATTTTAGAGTGAAGCTGAAAATCATCGTAACAAGAAAATAAAGTTTCTACGATCTGATCGTGGAGGAGAATATTTGAGTTACGAGTTTGGTCTTCATTTGAAACAATGCGGAATAGTTTCGCAACTCACGCCACCCAGAACACCACAGCGTAATGGTGTATCCGAACGTCGTAATCGTACTTTACTAGATATGCTGCGATCTATGATGTCTCTTACTGATTTACCGCTATCATTTTGGGGTTATGCTTTACAAACGACTGCATTCACGTTAAATAGGGCACCATCAAAATCCGTTGAGACGACACCTTATGAACTGTGGTTTGGCAAGAAACCAAAGTTGTCGTTTCTAAAGTTTGGGGCTGCGATGCTTATGTGAAAAGCTTCAACTTGATAAGCTCGAACCCAAATCGGAGAAATGTGTCTTCATAGGATACCCAAAGGAAACTGTTGGGTACTTCTATCACAGATCTGAAGGCAAGGCTTTTGTTGCTAAATTTGGATCCTTTCTAGAGAAGGAGTTTCTCTCGAAAGAAGTGAGTGGGAGGAAAGTAGAACTTGATGATGTAACTGTACCTGCTCCCTTATTGGAAAGTAGTTCATCACAGAAACCGGTTCCTGTGACACCTACACCAATTAGTGAGGAAGTTAATGATGATGATCATGAAACTTCAGATCAAGTTGTTACTGAACCTCGTAGGTCAACCAGATTAAGATCCGCACCAGAGTGGTACGGTAATCCTGTTCTGTAGGTTATGTTACTAGACCATGACGAACCTACGAACTATGAAGAAGCGATGGTGAGCCCAGATTCCGCAAAATGGCTTGAGGCCATGAAATCTGAGATGGGATCCATGGATGAGAACAAAGTGTGGACTTCGGTTGACTTGCCCGATGATCGGCAAGCCATTGAGAATAAATGGATCTTCAAGAAGAAGACTGACGCTGACGGTAATGTTACTGTCTATAAAGCTCGACTTGTTGCAAAAGGTTTTCGACAAGTTCAAGGGATTGACTACGATAAGAATTTCTCACCCGTAGCGATGCTTAAGTCTGTCCAAATCATGTTAGCAATTGCCGCATTTTATGATTATGAAATTTGGCAAATGGATGTCAAAACTGCAATCCTGAATGGATTTCTGGAAGAAGAGTTTTATATGATGCAACCGGAAGGTTTTGTCGATCCAAAGGGAGCTAACAAAGTGTGCAAGCTCCAGCGATCCATTTATGGACTGGTGCAAGCCTCTCGGAGTTGGAATAAACACTTTGATAGTGTGATCAAAGCATATGGTTTTATACAGACTTTTGGAGAAGCCTGTATTTACAAGAAAGTGAGTGGGAGCTCAGTAGCATTTCTGATATTATATGTGGATGACATATTGTTGATTGGAAATGATATAGAATTTCTGGATAGCATAAAAGGATACTTGAATAAGAGTTTTTCAATGAAAGACCTCGGTGAAGCTACTTATATATTGGGCATCAAGATCTATAGAGATAGATCAAGACGTTTAATTGGACGTTCACAAAGCACATACCTTGAGAAAGTTTTGAAGAAGTTCAAAATGGATCAAGCAAAGAAAGGGTTCTTGCCTGTGTTACAAGGTGTGAAGTTGAGTAAGACTCAATGCCCGACCACTGCAGAAGATAGAGAGAAGATGAAAGATGTTCCCTATGCTTCAGCCGTAGGCTCTATCATGTATGCAATGCTGTGTACCAGACCTGATGTGTGCCTTGCTATAAGTTTAGCAGGGAGGTACCAAAGTAATCCAGAAGTGGATCACTGGACAATGGTCAAGAACATCCTGAAATACCTGAAAAGGACTAAGGATATGTTTCTCGTTTATGGAGGTGACAAAGAACTAATCGTAAATGGTTACATCGATGCAAGCTTTGACACTGATCCGGACGATGGAGTTCTAAATCGGATACGTGTTTACATTGAACGGTGGAGCTGTCAGTTGGTGCAGTTCTAAACAAAGCGTTGTGGCGGGATCTACGTGTGAAGCGGAGTACATAGCTGCTTCGGAAGCAGCAAATGAAGTTGTCTGGATGAAGGAGTTCATATCCGATCTAGGTGTCATACCTAGTGCATCGGGTCCAATGAAAATCTTTTGTGACAATACTGATGCAATTGCCTTGGCAAAGGAATCCAGATTTCACAAGAGAACCAAGCACATCAGGGGACACTTAAACTCCATCCGGGATCAAGTCCAGGTGGGAGACATAGAAATTTGCAAGATACATACGGATCTGAATGTTGCAGACCCGTTGACTAAGCCTCTTCCACGATCAAAACATGATCAGCACCAAGGCTCCATGGGTGTTAGAATCATTACTGTGTAATCTAAATTATTGACTCTAGTGCAAGTGGGAGACTGAAGGAAATATGCCCTAGAGGCAATAATAAACTTATTATTTATTTCCTTATATCATGATAAATGTTTATTATTCATGCTAGAATTGTATTAACCGGAAATGTAATACTTGTGTGAATACATAGACAAACAGAGTGTCACTAGTATGCCTCTACTTGACTAGCTCGTTGATCAAAGATGGTTATGTTTCCTAGCCATAGACATGAGTTGTCATTTGATTAACGGGATCACATCATTAGGAGAATGATGTGATTGACTTGACCCATTCCGTTAGCTTAGCACTTGATCGTTTAGTATTCTGCTATTGCTTTCTTCATGACTTATACATGTTCCTTTGACTATGAGATTATGCAACTCCCGTTTACCGGAGGAACACTTTGTGTGCTACCAAACATCACAACGTAACTGGGTGATTATAAAGGTGCTCTACAGGTGTCTCCAAAGGTACTTGTTGGGTTGGCGTATTTCGAGATTAGGATTTGTCACTCCGATTGTCGGAGAGGTATCTTTGGGCCCTCTCGGTAATGCACATCACTATAAGCCTTGCAAGCAATGTGACTAATGAGTTAGTTGCAGGATGATGTATTACGGAATGAGTAAAGAGACTTGCTGGTAACTAGATTGAACTAGGTATTGAGATACCGACCATCGAATCTCAGGCAAGTAACATACCGATGACAAAGGGAACAACGTATGTTGTTATGCGGTTTGACCGATAAAGATCATCGTAGAATATGTGGGAGCCAATATGAGCATCCAGGTTCCGCTATTGTTTATTGGCCGGAGACATGTCTCGGTCATGTCTACATAGTTCTCGAACCCGTAGGGTCCGCACGCTTAAAGTTCGATGACGGTTATATTATGAGTTTATGTGTTTTGATGTACCGAAGGTAGTTCGGAGTCCCGGATGTGATCACGGACATGACGAGGAGTCTCGAAATGGTCGAGACATAAAGGTTGATATGTTGGAAGCCTATATTTGGATATCGGAAGTGTTCCGGGTGAAATCGGGATTTTACCGGAGTACCAGGGGTTATCGGAACCCCCCCGGGGGTTTAATGGGCCAAGATGGGCCTTAGTGGAGAAGAGGAGGGGCGGCCAGGGCAGGCTGCGCGCCCCCTCCCCCTCTAGTCCGAATTGGACAAGGAGGGGGGGCGGCGCCCCCTTCCTTCCCCTCTCTCCTCCTCCCCCCTTCTCCTACTCCAACTAGGAAAGGAGGGAGTCCTACTCCCGGTGGGAGTAGGACTCCTCCCTGGCGCACCTCCTCCTGGCCGGCCGCCTCTCCCCCTTGCTCCTTTATATACGGGGGCAGGGGCACCTCTAGACACACCAATTGATCTCTTGATCTCTTAGCCATGTGCGGTGCCCCCCTCCACCATAATCCACCTCGATAATATCATAGCGGTGCTTAGGCGAAGCCCTGCGTTGGTAGAACATCATCATCGTCACCACGCCGTCGTGCTGACGGAACTCTCCCTCAAAGCTCGGATGTATCAGAATTCAAGGGACGTCATCGAGCTGAACGTGTGCTGAGCTCGGAGGTGCCGTACGTTCGGTACTTGATCGGTCGGATCGTGAAGACCCACAACTACATCAACCGCGTTGTGCTAACGCTTCCACTTTCGGTCTACGAGGGTACGTGGACACACTCTCCCCTCTCGTTGCTATGCATCACCATGATCTTGTGTGTGCGTAGGATTTTTTTTTGAAATTACTACGTTCCCCAACATTACAATCATTTTATAACAACTTTATATCATTTTTTGGGACTAACCTATTGACATACGGCCTAGTGCTAGTTGCAGTTTTTTGCTTGTTTTTTACTTCGCAAAATTTCCCTATCAAACGGAGTCCAAATGTAGCGAAACTTTTGGGAGATTTATTTTGGGCCAGAAGACAATTTGGAAGCCAAGGAAGGGCCATGATGGGTTGTGGGGCCCACGGGGGTCTCCTGCATAGCCTCTTCGCTCTATAAATACCCAAATATTCCAGAAACCCTAGGGGAGTCGATGAAACACAATTCCAGCCGCCGCAAGTTCCAGAACCACGAGATGCAATCTAACACGATCACGGAGGGGATCATCATCCTCATTGGTGCCTCTCCGATGATGCATGAGTAGTTCACCATAGACCTACGGGTTCGTAGGTAGTAGCTAGATGGCTTCTTCTCTCTTTTTGATTCTCAATACAATGGTCTCTTAGAGATCTATTTGATGTAATGACCTTTTGCGGTGTGTTTGCTGGGATCCTATGAAGTTCGAGTTTATGATCAAATCTATATCCATGAATATTATTCGAGTCTTCTTAGATCTCTTATATACATGATTATTCATAGCCTCCTATTTATTCTTCGAATCTTGGGTTTAGTTAGGCCAACTAGATCAATTTTTCTTGCAATGGGAAGAGGTGCTTTGTGACGGGTTCGATCTTACGGTGTCCTCACCCAATGACAGAAGGGGTAGCGAGGCACGTATGTATCGTTCCTATTAAGGATAACAAGATGGGGTCTATTCCTACATGAATAGATCTTCTACATCATCCCATTGTTCTTATTGCATTACTCCGTTTCTCCATGAACTTAATACACTAGATGCATGCTGGATAGCAGTCGATGTGTGGAGTAATAGTATTAGATGCAGAATTGTTTCGGTCTACTAATCTTGGATGTGATGCCTATATATTGATCATTGCCTTGGATATTGTCATAATTATTTATTCTTCTATCAATTCCCCAACAGTTATTTGTTTACCCACCATGTGCCATTTTCTCGAGAGAAGCCACTAGTGAAATATGGCCCCCGGGTCTATCTTTTATCATATTGCTTTCAGATCTATTTTTTGACGTATTTGTTTTCTGATCTATTATTATAAAAACCCAAAAATACCTTGCTGCATTTTTTCTTTACTTATTTTATTTCGTGTTTTATCCAGATCTATTTATCCAAACACATACAATTTAATCTATCTTTTTACCGAGGAGGGATTGACAACCCCTCTTACGCGTTGGGTTGCAAGGATTTGTTCTTTGTGTGTAGGTGCCATTTACATAGTGTTGCTTGGTTCTCCTACTAGATTGATACCTTGGTTTCATAACTAAGGGAAATACCTACCGTAGTTGTACTGTATCATCCCTTCCTCTTTGGGGAAATACCGACGTAGTTTCAAGCCGCATCAAAAGGAATGGCGTCGTTGCCGGGGAGACATGATCAACATCTATCAGGTTCCTACGCACAAACTCTCAGCTCCTTGAAATTACTTTATTTGCCATTTGCCTCTCATTTTCATCTCCCCCACTTCTAAAAACTTTTTGCAAAAATACAAAAATATTTTCTGTTTGCTTTTTTTCGTTTGGCTTTTTCTTGTTTGCCTCTTTGCTTGTGTTACCATGTGTCTTCTATTTGCTTGCATCTTCGCTTCCTAAAAATCTATTAACATGGATCATCATCCACTTGCTAATCTTTTCAAAATATCCAATTATGATGAACCAATTGATAGTGAATTGAGTTCACTAGATTATCTTTATGAAGTTTTGCTTGACATTCATGAATCGGAAAATTTTGATGAAATGTTAAATGAAGAAATTTATAAAGTGATTCATGATAGCTCCTTGAATGAAAAGCATGATTGCAATGATGTTATTATAAATTCTATTTATGTAAATTGTGTTAGCGATATGCAAAACCCCAAGCTTGGGGATGCTTGTTTTGTTATGTCCACTGCTTATTGCAATGATCATGATTGGGGTGATAATGATTCTTATGATCTTGAAAATTTATTTAAACCTAATGATGAATATGCTTGTGATAATATTAAAAATGAGTTTGGAAGAGTGTCAACTTTAGCTAAAAATAATCCCACATATTGGGAGAGTGTTCAATCTTATGATTTTTTTTATAAAAGTGGGCTTGGAGAGGTCATGACTTTATTTGATGATAATTCCACTATTTAGGAGGAGTGTCAACTTTGCATGCATGTGGATCATGAAGAGAATATTTTATGTGACAGCTATATTCACTACTACAGGATGCTGCTAACGTGACACTACGATCAGAGACCCTTTGACGAAACTGTGTGATGCATTAATCGCAAACGGTGATGTAAAAAACCCGTCAAAAAAGATGCAAAATGTTTGCGATGAATAATACATCAAACACGGTTCAGATTTTAGTTGCGTGTGCGATGAGGGGCATAAGGTTGATCTGTACGAACTGTTTTTGATGAGACAGAAGAACTGAAACGGGCAGCTAGATCAAGGTGTGTGCGATATACGGCATACAGTTCACACCGATGAACCGTTTGCGATGATTGAATGAACGGGGAGGGATGAACACAAACTATTCGGCGTAACAAGATGTGTGTGATACCCGGCAAAATAGGTCAGTAATCAGAATTGTGTGCGATCATTATAGACAGCCCATCGGTCTTTTTTTGTGAATTGTGTGCTCGTCAGGGCACACAGTTCAACAAACCAACCTGTGGGCGATAATGTAGAAGATCTCTGTCGAATAAATATTACTAACCGTCTGCGATGAGATTGACAGGATAAACAGAGATATATACAGTTTGCTTAATTTAGTCCTTCTTCTTCTTGTTGTTGTTGTTGGATGGCCCCGCGACATCATCTTGGCGAGGACGCTTCTTGCCGCTGACCGTGGGCTTTTCATCGCCGCCGCCGTCGTCATCGTCGTTGCTGTCGTTGTCCTCCTCCTCCTCATTCGACCATTCCTCCTCCTCATCATCGTCGTCCTCTTCTTCTTCCTCCGACGGCTCCTCGTCCGTCTGGTTGTCGTCTGATGACTCTGGAGGCGGCGTCCCTTCCATGAACCGGATATAATCGAGGTCTGGGCTCGACGCCGGACTCATGGAAGACGAGCGGGATGATTCCGATGTTGACCTATCATCGGGCGCCAGACTGCTGGCCAAACTGTCGTCCTTGCTGTCGCTCGACATGGCTGCAGAGTGTGTGCCAGTGTGTAGCGCGGCCTTCCGGGGACGATGAAGATGGTGGACACTTAAGCGGGGTATGCAGAGAAGAGGAATTGCCATTGGAAGCGGGGTTTTTTTGCGCGCGGGGGGGGGGGAGGGGGATTGAAGCGGGGGTTGACGTATTATCTAACCGCTGATATAATCAACCGCAATTATTTGTACCCAGTCGCTCCAAATTCCCGGGGTTGCGCAGGACTCCTATTGGCTATTTGGCTGGTTTCCTTTTCCAGGACAAAAACAAGGAACGCGTTTTGGGATTATGCACCGGTACCGGTACGAATGGAGTAGGACAGTTGGCAAGCAATACATTGGGCTCTTCTTATTGATAAAGCCAGTAATAATCAAACTAGAAAGGAAAAGAAAAAAAGACAAAGAAAAATATCTGCACAAATCTTCGCGTAACGTCAATGGCATAGGACCTAGATGTGCATTACTTAGAGCACATCTAGATGTGCTTTAGCAATACTGTTAAACCAAACCCCTAATCATCACTCCAAACAGCACATAGAACATGGCTAATGCGACAACCACAACTACACATGCTAGTTCCTTCTTGTCTCTTGCTTTCATCTGTTGCCTATGATTGATTCTTTCTTGCTTCATCATACTGATTGTACATTCCAGATCAGCCAGTTTCTTCTTCAGCTTTACGTTATCTTCTGCGAGCTTGGTGATAACACTCCGAGCCCTGCCTTGCCATTCTTCATCCAGCCAGTTAACAAAGGCACAAGCCTCATATCCCTACCAATGTTAAATCGTATTCAGGATGAGCGGTGGCATTAACTGAAGTAAAATAATGAACTTAATTAGCACTAACCTCTAAGAGGCAACTGAGAAACCGCCTGCCAATGTCGAATCCCTCCGTGCATAAACGTCGAGCGGGAGTGTGCCCGTGCACACAACTCAGCTTTTGGTACTTCTTGGTGGCGCAAAACTCGGAGTCAAACTCGTGTTGCGGGAGACTGGCGTCATGCTCCGGATCCGGCGGCAGATCGCTTTCCTGGCGGGGAGGGGTGTCATTCAGGACGGATTTAGCAAGGAGGTATACTTTGAACATGCTAAAAAAGATCGGGATAGATTGGAACCTGACAGGACGATTCGGATCCATAGTACACCTGCCTTCTGATGACCTTAGGCAAGTGCTCGGCGGCGACCGCCGTCGTGGCGGCGATACGAGTAGGAGCAGCCGCACCGAAACCATCAGCACCACTCGTCCGCATTCCCCCAATGTCAGCGCCACGCGAGGGAATTTGGAGGCTATGTAGGGATTTGGGGGAAATGGGGAAACTGTGGAGATAAGCTAACGGTCGGGAACTACTTATGGCACTATATGTTGTATACGACACACTGTTTATACACGTCGTTTGTGTTAGGTATTACAACGTCACACACGATTTCCGCACCAAACCGTGTGAGAAAACAACGTAGGTTAGACACGGTTGCCGTTACATAACCGTATGTGATGTACTACTCTGTCCATATAATTGAGTTACAGTGAGATACCGTGTAAATAGCCGCTCTATGGATATCCGTAAAAAAACAACCGTTGCATATAGAGATGGTGGCGGCGGACTAGGCAGCGGCTACCGGAGAAGAGGTCAATCCACGGTCGATGGGCGGTGGCGGCGTCATAGGAGGTCCATCCTCGGTCTGCGGCGGGAGATAGGAGGAGCTCAACCATTGAGGTCGGCGCCGGCGTGATTCGAGCATATCCATCGCGGTCGATGGCAGGATAGTGGAGGTCGAACTTCAGGCGGCAGCCGCACTAAGCTTTGCTCCTCGACCCTACTGTCTCGGCATGCAGCCGCATGACACTTCTCTATCTGCTGGGTGGAGTTCGCCGCACGGCTAATTAATTAAGGTATTCTTTTTGTGAGTGGCTTAATTAAGGCATTCAATTCCTAAGGGTAGTGTTGTACTAGTACTCTGTGTGTAAATTGACTGGCCATTAATTTTTGTCATTGCACATCTGATAACAACATGGAGCGCCCTCAGTAATTATGAAAATGAAACCTTGTGATTTATGCACGCATCTTTGGGTAGCAGTTAATCCATGTATTAATGTTGTTGTTTTGTTTTTAATTACCATTCGTGTGCTGCAGATGGAACGATCTCGATGGAAGAAGAATCGAAAAACCGCAGATTTTATCAGTGGCGTGACAGAGTTGATGAATTGGGCGGAAAGTACAAAGAGGAGAATTGGGGATGCGGATTACATCATGTGTCCCTGTAATGATTGTGCCAATACAGAGTCACATGAAGTTACAGATGTCCAGATGCACTTAGTCTCTAGAGGATTCATGGACGAATATAGACGTTGGACCAGACACGGTGAAGAGGAGGTCATGGATGAAGATACCCAGGGCAGCGAGATGCCAAACCCCGATCAGTGTCACATGGATGTTGAATCTAACATCGGGGCAGAGGCGTCAAGCTACCAATGGAACACCGAAAAGCTGAAAAGCCCACTAGAAAACCAAGACGTCGACGCACATGACGATGAAATTGATATGCCAAATTTTGCTGCTATGATTGCAGATTTCAAGGGCCCCAAAAAGGATATGATTGGGTACAAGGATCCGCCAACCATTGATGCGGACTCCAAGAAAGAATTGTATCCAGGTTGTAAACAGAAATATTCCAAGTTGAGTGCCACCCTAGCGCTTCTCAGATTTAAAGCAGCAAACGGTCTATCAAACAAGGGCTTCACAGAGATGTTATGTCTTTTCAAAGAAATTATTCCGGAAAATAATGTGCTCCTCAGAAGCACGAATGAAGCGAAGAAAATTGTTTGCCCATTGGAACTTGAAGTACAGAAGATACACGCTTGTGTGAATGATTGTATATTGTACCGTGGTGAGTACAAAGATTTGCGTGCATGTCCCACATGCAAGCATGCACGATACAAGCACATGAGAGCAAAGGAAAAGTACAAATTGGATGACGAGATCAAGACAGGAATCCCATTCAAGGTTGTTTGGTACTTGCCATTAATTCCAAGGTTTAGGCGTTTGTTTGCAAAGCCTAGAGAGGCAAAGAGGTTGCGGTGGCATCATGATGAGCGAATTGCGGATAAGTTTATGAGGCACCCGAAAGATGGGGCTCAGTGGGAATTAATCGAAAACAAGTTTGAAAATTTGCCAAGGATCCTAGAAGTATAAGGCTCGGGGAGTGTACTGACGGGATGAATCCTTTTGGCGATATGAGCACCAATCACAGCACATGGCCGGTGCTTCTGTGCATATATATCCTAGTTCCTTGGTTGTGTATGAAGAAAAAATACATTATGATGTCAATGATTATCCAAGGCCCGAAGCAACCTGGAAATGACATCGACATTTACTTTCAGCTACTGGTAGAAGAACTGCTGACAGTGTGGATAGATGCGCCTGCTGTAAAATGTTATGATGCTTACAGAAAGGAGATTTTCGATCTACATGCGATGCTGGTGCACACCATTCAAGATATGCCGGCATTAGGCAACACATCGGGGCAGAAAACAAAGGGAGATGTAGGGTGTGTCACATGCATGGATAGGACAGCTAGCAGAAGACTTCCCAACTCGCACAAAACCGTGTATTTGCGTCATCATTGGTTCTTACGGAAAATCACCCATACCGAAAGATGAAAGCTGAATTTGATGGTACGGCAGAGGCAGGTGTGGGCCCAAGACCCTATGAAGGGGAGGTGGTCCACAACATGGCTAAAAAATTAATGTTGTGCTTGGCAAGAACCACCCTTTGACGGTGAAACAAACACCCAAGGGTCAAGTGTTTAAGAAGAAATCGGTGTTCTGGAAATTACCTTACTGGGAGATTCTACGTGTACGTCACTGCATCGATGTCATGCACGTAGAGAAGAACGTATGTGAAAGCATCCTTGGTACTCTGCTCAAGATTAAAGGTAAAAGAAAGGATGGTGACGGTTCACGGCTCGATATGCTTGCTGATCAATCAAAACGCAAGAGTGAAGCAGAAGATGATGACAAATTCATCAAAGCTCGCCAGAGTTACAATTTCAGTACAAAAGAAGCAACACAGTTCTTCACCTATTTGTTGTCAGTTAAGACACCCTCTTCCTACTGCGCAAACATCAGAAGTCTCGTGGATGTGAGCTCAGGTAAAATGAAGTTGGGACACATGAAGTCACATGATTGCCACGTAATGTTGACACAAATCCTCCCGGTGGCCATCAGGAATCTGATGGACAAAGATATAAGAAACACACTCATTGACCTCTGTGATTTCTTCAACCAACTATGGCAGAAAGTTGTAGATCCTGAAGAGTTGGATCATATGCAAGATGATATTGCAAGAATATTGTCCAACCTAGAGATGTTTTTCCCACCGTCATTCTTTGATGTCATGGTCCATCTCACTGTGCACCTTGTCGACGAGATAAAGTATTGTGGTCCTGTGTTTCTTCGCAACATGTATCCCTTCGAGCGGTTCATGGGAATACTGAAGCGCTTTTGTCGGAACCGAAACCATCCAGAGGCAAGCATCCTACAAGGTTATACCGCGGAGGAGGTGGTTGAGTTTTGCACCGAATACATGAAACAAAGACCTATAGGTTTGCCCCTCTCTCGCCACAAGGGAAGGCTGAAAGGTAAGATGGTCCTTGCTGGCACGCAAATGGATGCACCCAGAGAATTGGCAGAGAAAACCCATTTGGCGGTACTGCTTAACAGCCCAGTTCTCATCGCTTATGCCGAAGAACACTTGGCGGAGATACGCCAAAGCTTCTTACCAATGGTGCCTTCATCAGATGTGGAGATGAAGGAGCACACTAAGAACTACGCCGAATGGCTGAAGAATCGTTTGGCACAAGGATCCATCGATGACATTGCTACGTGGTTGGCACAAAAGCCATCACCTACGGTGTTGACGTACCAAGCATATGACATAAATGGATACACGTTCTACACTGAGGAACGTGATCAGAAGACCTCATATCAGAACAGCTGTGTTCGAATAGAATGCATGACTGTAAATGAAGCTGATAAAAGGGTATACTATGGAACCATCAAAGAGATTTGGGAGCTTGACTATGTGAAAGTTAAGGTTCCATTATTCAGGTGCACATGGATCCCTCTTGGTCAAGTAAGGATTGATGAGTACAGGAAGACCTGTGTTAATAGGACAACGATGGCATATCACGCGAACCCATTCATTCTTGCCAGCGATGCTACCCAGATTTTCTTTGTGGTGACCCCTTGCATAAGAAGTGCCATTTAGTGATGCATGGGAAGAGAAGGGTACTGGGTGTCGGCGATGTTGCCAATGAGGACGAGTACGATGAATTTGATGAGTTGCCAGCCAAGGGATCACGCACCCGTGTAACAGAGAAGCGTAAAATCATCATAAAACCCAAGTTCATTCGGGGTCAACGTAATGATCTTAGTTCCCCCATGTACATGGGAATTAAGCCGTAAGACTAGTCTTTATGCCTACCCTGCAACTTAATTCGTTCAAATTAGAACTGTCGCATGTACTGAATTTGTGAGTTATGCCCGATTTTCTGTTGATGTAATAACCGTTAATATGTTGACCTTGATATGCTGTCAGCTCAGGCAATGAATATGAACTGTTTTTTCTTATTATTATTATTATTATTATTATTATTATTATTATTATTATTATTATTATTATTATTATATCATAGAGGTAGCACACTCAATTGATCTCACTACAGTATGTGTGAACAAAAATATGCAATCTGGTTTCCGAATAGCACACGGTTCGTTGATGAAAGCCGTGTGCCGACCAAACCCCGCCACCCCGCCCATGATCTGAGTCGTGCTTTCTGATTGGCCAGAACTCAAACCCCGTGGACCATACGTCTGCATTGTTGGATGCTCCCAGATCGAACGTCAATCCTCATCCATTTCGACAGGACATGCAGTTCCGGTTGTAATTTTATTTTTATGCACAAAATGCATGCTAATCTCAAAAAATGTCTTAAATATAGCTAACGATACCTGAAATGCGCCAGAAAATCAAACTCGTGGTATAATGGTGATTGCGTACCATGGAAATTTTTATGAGGCCAAACGATGAAGTCACCGGCCACAGGAGTTTGAATTGACACGTCTCCTTTTTGGAAACCATGATCCTTCATGTGAGATGCTCCGGTTTGGAAGGAGCGGTCACCAAAATTTGTGCCAAACTTTACCAATTTTTTTCCACGGGGTCGTGAGAGCACGCCATGGGCACACATCGATTTTGATGATGTCTGAACTCCATCTGAATTTCCTGTAATTAAAATACCAACTAGGCCTACGCCAGTGGCCGCACCTCGCAACCGAAATGTTTGAAACTTCTCCCCGCTTCTCGAACAAAGGGATGAAAACTCACAAAACGACACACAAATGATCTGTACACCTTCTTTGCTAGGCTGATAGTAAGAGGATATCATAGCTAGTATCATGCATGCCAACTAGGCAATTTTGATGAGCTATCATAGAATTAAATGAAGAAAGAGAGGGTTACGTATCATATCATGAAACCGTATCATAATAAATGCTATGCTACTATGTGTCATGCATGACAATATAAATAAAGTACTGCATATGATACTAGCTACTCTATGATATTATGCATTGGACTAGCCACAGTCGGAGTAACTTCAGCAGTAACATCGAGTCCAACTCAACAAGTTTGCTTATGTGGCAATGAGTTAATGAGGAGAGAGGTAGCTTGAGTAACTTAGCTAGTTAGTGTAACATCACATGTCCCAATGCAATATGAGTCTATAACCTAATAAATGAGGCTTTGCATGTTACCATACTTATGTTACTACCCACTATGAAAGGTAGTAACATAGTTTAGGGATATGTGTATGTTACTAGTGTATGTTACTCTCCATTGTGACTAGTCTTAGAGCAAGTACAATAGAGTGACATAAGCAGGCTATAAGGAATAGAATAATATATATGGGCTTATTAGTTGGAGGAAAGAGAAGAGGAGAGAGAAGAGAAGCGGGCTCTTGGTTAGTAGAGCCAGCTGCAACACGAGACCCAAGACACTTTGTGAGGATGTAAGGTGGGCCAACTATTGATAAATTAGTACTTATTTAAAACTTATTATTGCACATGCCCGCTAAGAGGTTGGCTGTATATGACATGGCAACTTCTTATAGCCGACCGTTGGTTGTATTATTAACCATGCTCTTAGTGAGGTAGCTAGTATACATAGACTAGCTAGTATCATACTCCCTCCTTTCCGGTTTATAGGGCTCAATTCAAAAATCTCACCAACCAAGATAGATGGTGAGTGGTGGAATATTTTTTGTAGTTTGCAAAAACATCCAATTAATGCTTTTGTTTTCCTCAAAATATTATGTTTTCCAATGTATTAATTGCAATACATGCATGCATAAAGTACATGCATTGGTCAACTTTCTCTTAATACTTGCATGCAATGAGTTAATGCACCTTGGAATCTGAACATGTGATGGGGAACTACCAAATTGAGCCTTATAAAATGGAAAAACTAAAATTTTGAGATAATCCTATAAATCGGAAATGAGGGAGTATATATGCATGATACTAGTATATGATCGGTAATACCTTCGTATCTCTACTCCTAATGTCTCAGTTGGTAGTCTCGCCTCACTCCCACCTCATCCCACCACTATTATCTTTCGCCCGCCTTTCACATCACGTGAAGCGCCGTACTTGGGCCGGCCTATTAACGCCTGCGTTCACGCGATCTCCTCGACCAGACGCATCGCCTGCCCTACTCGCAAGACTAGACGCGCGATCCTCCCGACGCCTCCCTCATCGTGTCCTCATGCCGCCGTCCTCTGCTCTCCGATGTCCTCGACCAGGGCGACTCCACGCCGGCAACTCCTCCGCGGCCTCCGCCGCGACGCCTCTGCACTCCGCCCGGGCCGGTCACTCATCCGCGGCCTCACGCCCTGCCGCCGCCGAGGAGACGACCTGACCAAGATCCCTTGGAAGAGGTTTGTACCAATCACCACCGACCACCAGACCACAACCACCGATCCCAGCTATCTTTTCACCCCTTTCCTCGTACTGCACCGAGGCACATCGGCCGCCTACCACTACTAAGGATGGCCTCCTCCACTCCCGGCTCGTCGATGTCCTCGTCAGCCTGGCTGCCGGAACGCACACTCCGGATCCAGACCGGCCCTCTACAATCTCACTGACTCCGGCCATCTCTCCGGCGAGGCAGCGATCACCGTATCAACGTGCCCGCTCTTCATCGCGATCTGAATATGGCCTTCGTAGCGATCTGAGTATGTCGCCAGGTACTTGAAGGTCGACACGTACGCCCAGCGATTCGGCGTCGGCGCCCCGTATACCTCTCCGTCGTCCTCAACTAACTTAATGTTGAGCGTTTCCTCTCCTAGTGTCTGCTTCGCCATGTAGAAGTGCATGCTCTAGCCAATGCAACCAAAAGACCGATCTAATGGAAGAGACTAGGCAGCATATTATACGTCAACACTCCCCCTCGCGTGTGGCTCCCTCAGGCCTAAACGTGGACCGAAAGTGGGCTGCAATTTAATTGCGCCAGCCGGGTCTTGAACACAAGACCTCTTGGCTCCGATACCATGTAGAAGTGCATGCTCTAGCCAATGCAACCAAAAGACCGATTTAATGGAATAGACTAGGCAGCACATTATACGCACTGTTTTCCTGGTGGTTTTGGTTCTTTCTCTTCAGACCATGGAGTTCGCGGGCAACGCGGTGCGGGACAACAAGAAGAACCAGATCGTGCAGCACCACATTCAACTGGCGGTCCGGATGCAGAAAATGATTCGTACAGTGGAACACTGCTATTTTATCAAGATGGAAACAATGGTGCTTATAAACATTATTCAGATTTTTTTTCCAGGTATAAGCAATTAAGCATCCTGCTGAACTTACGCTGATGTGACTGTCTAAAACATGCAGGCTCACCTGTTTATGTGCTTATTAGTACGTATTGAAGGGTCCAGGCATGGATCCTTTTGAGCACGAGAGACCCTGAGCATCACCCCGTCGTGTGGGGCCCTCGCCGAGGGTCAAAGTCAGCTGACAAGGTGGATCCTTGGAGACCAGAAGGTGCGGTGTCGTCGGTGTTGTGCGGTAGCTTGGTTGATGGCCGCCAATGGATTTTACAAATTGGGTCGCTTCGTGTATGTAAATTAAAAGGTGCTTACTGTACAAAAGAATACATTCATCCATTTTTTGTTGGCAACAAACAGTCAATCGTTTCTGTTGGCCTTTGTTTTTTTTTTCAGAGAGAGGAGGCCTTTGTTGATGGATATAGATTTGGACAACAGAGACATGGGTTCGGCTGGTAAATCAAGGATGAGACTTACTTTATGCGCGCTGCTGCTTGCTTGTAGTGTGCGGGTGTATTGTTGTTGTAATTTTATTTTTGTTCATAGTTCATATGTAACTAACTGATTATATTCATTTTCAGGTTCAAGGATTATTTGCAGGAGTGAGAAATATAAGGTCTACTCTTTCTTTAATACTCAGATATAGAAAACAACGTACTCTGCTTATTTCTTCTATTCATGTTATGCTTTCTTATAATTGGCATGCTTGTTACACAGATCTGAATTCCTAAAGGTTCAGGAGGATCTCAATATTGCTAAAGAAAGAGACAAGGATCAGTACCATCACATTGTTGAAAAAGATTCGGAGACATGTATCATGGATCGGGCACAATTTGCTTTCTACATGTCTTTTCCTTGTTGACTAAACAGTCTAAACCTGAGAATAAGACAATTTTCAGTCCTCATGTAATCCGAACTGCTGCTGGTTCAGATTTCAGCATTCCCTACAATTCTTGTTTTGCGTCGCGTTGCGGCACATATTGCTCGTCATTCTACCTGCTTTTGTGCCCTCTACTTCTTCCCCCAAGATTGCCACCGGGATTAACAAATCTGATGACAGCACTTTAATTGGTGATACATATTTTGTTATTATGCTACTGCATGTGAATTCTCATCTTGCGCCTCAGCCTATTTTGCTTAGCAGGCATGCTGGTTTGCTTCTCTAATGTGATACCTTCACATGATATTTTCATTAAGTCACCATTTTTTTAGTTATGAAAGTAACAGGTAAAAGGTAATATATATGTATGAAAATTGCAAATTTTCATTATCTTATTTTCCCAAGTATTGTGCATAATCAATTCTTTTATGGGAATTAGCCTATTGTGTTGACCTAACAAAGTGCACTTCGACCTACCTAAAAATTATGCAGTGAAGATGGAGAGCTTTATGCAAACAAAACTAGAAAAAATAAGTAAGTTCATTTTCCCGGTGTCATAATTCATATCTGATAAGTTTGTCGATTGTTATTCTTTTCCAGCAATTTTTTTGTAATTGTTGATATAAATTGCTGGATGTTTTCGCTAGCAAGACAAGAGATAAGGATGACTGAGAATCATTGGGTGACGACGAAGATGAGCTAGATGTATGAACCCGCCTCATTGTGGCTGCCGGCGCGGAGACTTCCATGATGACGAGGCTGTGGGACAACCATGAGTTCCACCTCGGTAAGGGGGCACATGGATTGATTTATAGTCGAGCCGTCTCCTGCTTACTATAATTTTCTTAACTAGAATAAACTGAAGAATATTAGGCGGCAGGGTGCAGAGCTGGAGGAGTGGGTGGAGTAAGGCCCTCGGGCAGAAGTGCGTCTTCACAAGCACCAACTCACCATCGCCACCTTTGCCATCGGTGCCAAGGGAGTCAGGTAGATAAACTCATCTGCTTGTTATTACCTTCCTCTTGTGTTCGGATAATCATAGTTTCCTTGTCAACAGAAAAAACAAACCTGTTCATAGTTTTGTTGGGTTTTTTCCCAATGCAATTCCTTGCCTGACGTGCTGATGTTAGAATGTCTCCAGAATACCCATGCCCTTGAAGCACAACCTCGTGTACCTGGTTAAGTCGGGCATATCAAGTCAAAAACCAAATTGAAAGTTTCAGAGGTGAGAATGACAACTACAGGAAGACTAAGCTTTTACATTGAATCCTACTTGTACTACCATGCCTCTACATTATATATTCACATGGAAATTTGCAAAATATGCATGAGAAACTTGTTGTCCTTAGTCGTGCATTGGTTTTACTATTATATTTTAGGTGAGATCGACTATGATATTGCTTAGTACATGGCTTCTTCATGAGGGAAACAAGGCAACATGGTGCTGAAAAATATTGTACTGGAAAACAGTAGGATTTCTAGGACGCCACATTATATAAACGATCTAATGTACTTCTATTTATTCTAGAACAAACACGAAATCCATTGTAATTTTCTTTACTGTAGCATATTTCCATAAATGGTCATGTTACATAATTACTCATGGTGCATTGCTATCTGAACAAAAAATCCTACATTGGCAACTGCTGAAGCACTTAATAACACTAGAACGAAGCGTCGACTAAGATAACTCTGGAGCTCACATTAAACCAAACGCCAAACATATTTGCTCTGGTTGAATGTGTTAGATGTGTATAGTCTCTTTCTGGTTTATCCCCATTGTATAAGAGGTTTCCTGCATTTTACCACACATGTATATATATTGGCCTTTGGCCCTCAGTAAAGGTAGTTGCCCATTTCTAACATGGTATCAAATGCTTAGGTTCCTCTCCCGCTCCGGCACGCTCGCAGCTCCGTGCCTAGCTCCCCCGTCGCCGGCCTCCCTCTACCTCGTCGCCGGCGCCGGCCATCTCCTACCCCGCCACCACGCCGTCTCGCCCCGGCCTGCGCTGCCCCGAGCTCGGCCGCGGCCTGCCGTCGCTGTCCCGCGACGCCCCGAGCGCAGCCGTGGCCTGCCGTTGCCGCCTCGCGCCGCCCCGCGCCTTCCCGTGCTCGGCTCTCCCCGCGCCTCCCCGCGCCCGGCAGCCACCTCCCCGCGCCTCCCCGCGCCCGGCTGTGACCCCCCCGCGCCCGGCAGCCACCTCCCGCGCCTCCCCGCGCCCTGCCGCCCCTGGCCGCCTCCTGCTGCAGCCGGTGCTGCCCCAGGGCCGGCCACTCCCACGCTCGCCCTCCCCCCCCCCCCCCCGCTTCCTCCATCGGGGCTGGATTGAGCCAGCGCGAGCCCGATCCCGATCTGGATCGGGGTCTGCTGTAGCAGTTGACAAAAAAAAAGAGTTCCTCATGTCTTCTTCGGGCTCTGTTGCCGTTCCTCGGTGCTCGGTGATCTTCGATGGCACCAACTATGCCGAGTTTGCGGGGTTTATGCGTATCCACATGTGCGGTCTCCTTCTGTGGGGTGTTCTCTCTGGCGAGGTCCCCTGTCCGCCTGGCCCTGTTGCTCCAGTGGCTCCTACCCCGCCAGCACCGCTGGTTCTTGCTGCTGATGCTTCTCAGGCTGATCGCGATGCCGCCAAGGCTCTCGATGATACTGCAGTTGATGCCTATGATCAGCAGATGTCAGCCTATTCGGATGCCCTTTCTGCCTATCGTGATGATCTGTCTGCTTACACTCAGTGGTGCAATGATGATGCTTGTGCTGCTGCTGTTCTTACTGCGAGTGTCCTACCTCAGTTTGCCTCAAAGTTCATGGGACTTGGCACAGTTGCAGCGATGTGGTCTTATCTCTGTCAGCGCTATCAGCCCTCTGGTGATGCTATCTACCTATCTGTGGTGCGTCTGGAGCATGCACTCAAGCAAGGTGATTCCTCTGTTGATGTGTACTATTCACAGTGCTCTGCCATCTGGCGTCAGCTTGACTGTCTTCGGACCGTCGTTTGTGGAACTTGCCGTTGCTGTCAGACTACACGGTCCGATTTGGAGTTTCAGCGGGTTCACGAGTTCTTATCTCGTCTTCGCTCTGGGTTCGAGCCTAGCCGTCCTCACCTGCTCGCTCGTGGTCGTGTTCCTATCTCAGAGGTACTTGCTGAGCTTCGTGCTGAAGAGACCCGCCTATGCTCTGCTGGGTTACTTGTGGTTCCATCAGTGTTGGCCACCCGGGCTCCTCTGCCACCTACTCGCCTCACTGCTCCACCGCTCCTGCCTACTCCTTCAGGGGGTGGGTCGTTCTTCTTATGCTGAGAGGGGCCGGTCGCGCCGTGACACCTTATGTGGCTACTGCTCTCGGCCAGGTCACCCAGAGTCTGATTGCCGTGAGAAGAAGCGAGACCAGAGGCGCTCCTCTTCAAGTGGGACTCCTGGATCCTCCTCGACCCCGTCACTCACTGACCAGGACATTATGAGGCTCAAGCGTCTCTTAGCTTCCTCAGGCTCTTCGTCGACCGGTTCCGCTGCTGCTGTGACTGCAGCCACTGCTCCCCCACCGCAGGCATCTACATAGTCAGGTACATCTTCGTGGGTTCTGGATTCTGGCGCCTCTTTTCATATGTATTCTGATTCTTCTGTGCTGTCTTCTCTCCGACCTCTTGATTCGCCTATTAATGTTCTTACCGCTGATGGCACACCTCTTCCTGTTGCTAGCCGTGGTCTTCTTTCCACTCCATATTTTTCTGTTCCTAGTGTTTCACATGTTCCTCGCCTCACCATGAATCTTTTTTCCGCTGCCCAACTTACTGATTTTGGTTGTCGTGTCATTCTTGATACCGACTGTTGCTCCATTCAGGATCATCGCACCAAGGCTTTGATTGGTGCTGGCCCCCGACGCCGTGAGTCAGAGGGCCTTTGGGAGGTGTGTTCCTTCCGCTGCCACCACTTCAGCCAGCTCCCATGCTCTTGCTACCTCTTCGTCTGCGTCCTTCTAGCAGTGGCATCATCGCCTTGGTCGCCTATGTGGCTCTCGCTTGTCTTCTTTAGTTCGTCAGGGCCTCTTAGGGTCTGTACCTGGAGATGTTTCTTTACCTTGTACTGCCTGCAGACTTGGCAAACAGACCCAGTTACCTTATTCTACCAGTGAGTCGGTATCTCAGCGTCCTTTTGACTTAGTTCATTCTGATGTATGGGGTCCTGCTCCCTTTGATTCGAAAGGTGGTCACCGCAACTATATCATGTTTATTGATGATTTCTCTCACTACACTTGGCTCTACTTTATGAAATCTCGTAGCGAGGTACTCTCTATATACAAACGTTTTGCTGCCATGGTTCACACCCAGTTTTCCACGCCCATTCGTACTTTTCGTGCTGACTCCGCTGGTGAGTTTATCTCCCAGCTGTTGCGTGGTTTTCTTGCGGAACAGGGTACTCTTGCCCAGTTCTCATGTCCTGGTGCACATGCTTAGAATGGCGTTGCCGAACGTAAGCATCGTCATCTACTTGAGACGGCTCATGCTCTGATGATTGCCGCCTCTCTCCCACCCCATTTTTGGGCTGATGTTGTTTCTACATCCACCTATCTCATCAACATACAGCCATCGACTGCTCTGCAGGGTGGTATTCCTATGGAGTGTCTCACTGGTCGCTCTCCTGACTACTCAGCTCTTCGTATGTTTGGATGTGTGTGCTATGTCCTTCTTGCCCCGCGAGAACGCACCAAACTGACTGCTCAGTCGGTTGAGTGTGTTTTTCTTGGCTACAACGATGAGCACAAGGGCTATCGCTGCTGGGATCATGTTGGTCGTCGTTTGCACATCTCACGTGATGTGACCTTTGACGAGTCTCGCTCTTACTACCCACGTCCTTCTACCTCGAGCCTCTCTGTGGACGATCTTTCTTTTCTTCTTCTCCCTGATACACCCTGCTATGTGCCTCCACATGTTTTTCCTCCTCCGCCTGCACCTGTTCTTCCTTCTCCTTCACCACCGACACCATCTTCCCCATCCTCCTCCTCCAACTCTCCACCATCATCTCCAGTCCGTCGTCCTCTCTCACCATTTCCTCCTCACTATACTCGTCGCCCTCGTTCTGAGGATGTTTCCCGTGATGCGCCTTCCACCTCTGGTGCACCTCCTTTCACGCCTCCCCCGGTTCATAACCTCCGTGCTCGGCCTCGCCCCCCGCCTGATTGCTAGTCTCCTGCTCGCTATGGTCTCTCTGTTATTGCTGAGCCCACTTCCTATCGGACTGCCATGACTCAGCCTGAATGGCAGCTTGCGATGGCCGAAGAGCTTGCTGCCCTTGAGCGCTCTGGCACATGGGATCTGGTTTCCCTCCCTTCCGGTGTCCGTCCCATCACCTGCAAGTGGGTCTACAAGATTAAGACTCCCTCTGATGGTTCTCTTGAGTGCTACAAAGCGCGCCTTGTGGCCCGTGGTTTTCAGCAGGAGCAGGGACGCGATTATGATGAGACATTCGCTCCTGTGGCCCATATGACCACTGTTCGCACTCTTCTTGCTGTTGCTTCTGTTCGTCATTGGTCTATCTCTTAACTTGATGTTCAGAACGCTTTTCTTAATGGTGAGTTGCATGAGGAGGTTTACATGCAGCCACCACTGGGGTACTATGCTCCTGACGGTATGTTCTGTCGACTTCGCCACTCCCTCTATGGTCTTAAACAGGCCCCTCGCGCCTGGTTTGAGCGCTTTGCCTCTGTGGTGATTGCCGCTGGTTTCTTGCCCAGTGATCATGATCCTGCGTTGTTTGTTCACACATCTCCTCGTGGTCGGACTCTTCTCCTTCTTTATGTTGATGACATGATCATCACTGGTGACGACTCTGACTACATTGCCTTTGTTAAGGCCCGCCTTCACGACCAGTTCCTCATGACTGATCTTGGTCCTCTTGGCTATTTTCTTGGGATTGAGATCTCCTCGACCTCTGATGGCTTCTACATCTCTCAAGAGAAATATATTCGGGATCTTCTCGCTCGAGCTGCTCTCAGTGATGACCGCACCGTTGTGACTCCTATGGAGCTCAATGTTCAGCTTTGTGCCTCTGATGGTGACCCTCTTCCTGATCCCACTCGCTATCGTCACCTCGTTGGTAGCCTTGTCTATCTTGCTGTTACGCGTCCTGACATCTCCTATCCTGTTCACATCCTGAGTCAGTTTGTTTAAGCCCCTACCTCTGTCCACTATAGTCACCTCCTCCGTGTTTTACGATATCTTCGTGGCACGATCTCTCAGCGCCTTTTCTTTCCCTGCTCCAGTTCTCTTGAGCTCCAGGCTTACTCTGATGCTACCTAGGCTAGTGATCCCTCTGATCGACGCTCGCTGTCTGCTTATTGTGTCTTTCTTGGTGGCTCTCTTATTGCTTGGAAGACAAAGAAACAGACTGCAGTTTCTCGCTCGAGTACAGAGGCTGAGTTGCGAGCCATGGCTATGCTGACGGCTGAGGTGATCTGGTTACGGTGGTTACTTGAGGATTTTGGTGTGTCTGCTGCTACCTCGACTCCCTTACTGTCAGACAGTACTGGTGCTATCAGTATTGCGCGTGACCCGGGGGGGTGTTAGATGTGTATAGTATCTTTCTGGTTTATCCCCATTGTACAAGGGGTTTCCTGCACTTTACCACACATGTATATGTATTGGCCTTTGGCCTTCAGTAATGGTAGTTGCCCATTCCTAACATAGTGAACATGTGAGGAAAAATAATAAGTAGGATCAAGCGTTGTGTTCTTAATCACCATTGACGGTAGCACTGGATGCACATGTTGTGGCTGCAGTTGGGAAGCACAACCTTGTTGTTGAGCCCAATGAAGATCCTTCATCTATTTTAGCATCGATCATGGAGAGCGGCCTCTTGCTCTCCTCTGCCTTGTCTCTCCTCCTGTACTTCTCCAAGCAAACATTCCTCTGCCTCCGGTCATTGAAGTTGCTGATGTCATGGCCCAGTTGCATGAGGGAAGGAAATACCTCACAGCTGTATTAGACGGACAATGGGAATTTTTCAGGATCATAGCTCCAAACCGCAAATGCTTATTTTAAATTTCTGCATTCTGCAGGTCGTTTGTTCAGTTACCGTAGAACTCCCTGATGTTGGCTTTCCTTTTGTGGGTGGACATGGGATTGGTTCCTTCCACATAATTAAACCTGCAGAAAGAATGGAATGAGAAGCTAGATTTTGAGAGAACACAAGCAGTCACGAGAATATGCCTATCAAGGAATCTCGCTGGTGGCCCAGCGCGCACACTGACCGTCTCACCGGACTTAACTGCTGCTGCCACTACCGCGTTGTTACAAAAAAATGTGTGGCCAATTTACTAAACCAACTTAAAAAATTAGATGTGTTCTTTTTTGAAAGAAAAGCTAGATCATGTTCTACCTTATGCATTCAAAACAGGCCGTAGCCTGAGTGACCAATGGTCTTTTTACATGAAGGCGTTGTGAGCGCCGCACAGAGCGTGCAGCAGGCCAACGCCAAGCCTGAGAATTAGAACAAGGAAAGCTAGGAAGGAAGGAAAGAAGGAAAGCAGGAAGAAAGCTAGGAACAAGGAGAGCTTGGCAGCTATTCTCGCACCATTACATCAGTCCAAGAAGATAAACGATCTCTGACATTTCCCTCGGATGCTCGCAGTGTCCATAACTTGATCAGGTCGGCCACCTCATTAAGAACCCTCCGAGCTGTCCAAAACTTGTTGTGGAAAACTTGCTCATTCCGAGCATGCCAAAGCGCAACAGCAGCAGCTGCAAAGAAGACATGCCATACCGCGCCATGTGCCTCCTTTGCTATGTCAGAGGCCAAGAAATCTGCTATAGACTCACATGAGACTGCCAAATCCAGGAGGCCGGCCTCCTGGATTAGATGTGTTACTGTCAGTACAAACACTTGCTCCCTTTTATCTTGCACGCACAGCAGCAGCAAGTCCAGACGCACACACACCAACAACAACAGCAAACACATCAAACTATAACTAATTTAATCTGTTAAGACATCAATGTTGATATATACAAACTAATCGAGTAACAACAAATTTTGTTGAGTACGGGCAGCTACACCTCTGATGACCACAACAGGCCAGGGACATAGATGCATCTATGTGCGTACCGAAGGGTGAAGGGACGACCACTTACCGTGGCCTTCTTGATGGATGAAAGTAGTAGACGCCCCAGTCGAGGAGCCCATCGTTGGTGGTGCTGAGGCAGCTGCCGTAGTCGTTGTACATCGCTGGTGAGTCGGCGTCCCACTATGCACCTAGGCTGGCTGCCTTCAGAAGCCATGACACGACCAGCACGCCAGCCGAAGCAGCTCAAGGCTCATGTCGTGGTTCATTGTCCGGCAAGCATCATTTATCAATATGTAATGTGTCGAGTGTTTGAAGTAAGCATCATTTATCAATATGTAATGTGTTATTATACATTGTTATTATTAACCTTACCATCCAATTTTCTGGAATGAATGAGTCCGAAGCTCGACACCCCATACAATGGGCCTAAGCCTCAAAAAACTTATACTTAACACGGAGCAGTCTATGCACAATGATTGTTTTCATAGTCGTGCACATACTACGTACCCTCCTATATATACTACATGGATCTACAATTTTGTGTAAGTTGTAATAATTCTTCATTCAATATCACTATATGAACATGTTTCTAAATAGTTCTTTTACTTAGTCCATGATGCTAGATTCAACACGAGATCAAAAGTTCTACGTGAAGGAAACTATTCAAATGTTGGCAACTTTGTTTGATAGATGGCTGGGATAGACAACAACATTTCATCATGGAACATGTTAAGTAAGATTTTTTGTCCATTGTTGTCATGATTTATTATTGTTTCTAATAGCTACCACTTGGCTGATACATCTTGTACGTCATTGAAAAATGGGCACGTTGTGTATTTATGCTTGACCCTATTCATACATCACAGTCGTCAGAGGTTAAAACTCTGAGGCATTTAGTGAAATCAAAAAGTTTTGCGAGGGAATTCAAAGAAGCACTCGAAATAAAGTAATATTTCCGTCTAGTATTCCAACGAGCATAGACGGGTAAAAATTCAAAATACAAATATTTATTTTGTTAGAACTATATTTAATATAATAATAATTTTGGAAATCGCAGTGATGTGTCTGCTATTTTTGTTTTTCATTTTATGCTCTCATGGAAAGATAAAGAGTTGGTGAAGCCGGTTTGCGCTGTGAGTATTATCCATTACACATTTTAAAACCTTCCACATGTAGTATTCGTGCTAACTACATATATTGCTTTTGCAGGATGGGTATAAGTTGGGAAGCAGTTTTCATAATACTTGAAAAAATATCGTGCGAATGAAGCTAAAGAGAAGTTTCCTGATATTGTGCGAGAATTTCTTAAGCGCAAGTAGATCTTAATAGTTTGTAATAGATTTTTAGTTGGATCATCGCTTTATATGTATACATCATCAATTTGCATTTTTGTTATTAGTTTACATTACAATTTACAAGTAAAGTGGACTTCAATTATTATGCAGTCGTGTCTGTGTTATGTTGTCTTTACATGTGAAATTTAACACGCATTATCTTTATATAACTTCAGCAAAATATTTCAGAAGCCCGTGGCAACGCACGGGCATTCTACTAGTCATAAGTTAGTATCTTAGGTTGCCTTATTAATTGCCATGCATGACACAAAGTAGTACAACATTTAATATGATATGGTATCATGATATGATACCACACCCTCTCTTTCCTCATTTAACCGTGTGCCACATCATCCAAAAAGTCTAGTTGGCATGCATGATACCGCTTGATACTCTCATATTACGACCAGCCTTAGTGTGGCCACAGTGGGGGCATCGTAGCCGGTATCATGCACTCGGGAATAGCAAATATGATGATGTGGCAAAGAAGTAGTAACATAGGTAGATACCGTAACATATATAAAATAAATGCTATACTACTTTGTGTCATGCATGGCCACAAATACGGTCATCTATGATAGATACTACTCTATGATACTATATATGCACTATGAAGGTACGTGCGTAGTATCATACACTAGTATCATATGCATGATACTATATACGGTATATGATACTCCCCACTATATAAGGTTGACCATAGTGATGGTATCATAGCCGACGATGTCATGCACTCAAAAATAGCAAGTATGCCGGTGTGGCAAAGAATTAAATATATATAGAGAGGGTTAGATTAACATATAGGTAGATACCGTATCATGTTAAATGCGATGCTAATTTGTGTCATGCATGGCAATAAATATGATCTATGATACTATACTCTATGTATTATACTATGTGCTATAATTAATTAAAGGTAGTATCATACACTAATATCATATATATATATATATATGCATGATACTAGTATATGACACTCTCCACTATGGGTAGACTAAGTATATATAGCCTAACTAAACCACCCACATGTAGTTGTAGTAGGGTTTTTGACTTTAATTAATTATATATGCACTAAGATGCAATGCAAGGTAAGTGCAAAGAATGACTTAAACATAGCAGACGACATGAAATGGGCCGGAACGATGTAGCTAGTAACTGACGATTTGTAGTCCGAAGTGCTGCATCTCCTTTTGGAAACTATAATCCTTCTTGTTAGATGTTCCAGTATGGAAGGTGCGAGCACCAAAACTTGTGCCAAACTTTACTAATTTTTTTCCATGCGATCGTGAGAGCACGCGACAGTGACACAATGATTTTCGTTATTTTCCGAACTCTATATGCATTTCTTGAAATTAAAACACCAACAAGACCTACGCCTCTGGCCGCACCCTGCGGCCGAACTGTTTTGAAGTTTTTTCCCGTTTCTCGCACAATGAATGAAAACTCGCAAAGCGACACACCAATGATCTAGCTAACACGCACGTGTAGTTGCGACTATACATATATATATATATAAACATACAAACGAGATCTTTTTTTTGCATATTCATAGTTTGAGATTGCTAGCGAGGCCTGCCGCCTGGTAAAATGTACTAGAAAATCAAACCATAGGGTACAATCATGATTTCTTACCGTGGGAAAAAATTGGAGGCAAAACGATGAACTCATGTTTTCATTCGAACAAAAATATGATGTTAGGTAATGTAAATGTCTTTAAATAGCACACAGTTCACTCACGAAAGCCGTGTGTCCACTAAACCGTGGCCGATGCCCCCCACCCTTCTACCACGCGCGCGATCTGAGTCGTGCATTCTGATTGGTCAGAACCAAAACCCTACGGATCGTACGCCTGCACCGTTGGATTTTCCTTGATCGAACGGCGATCCTCATCCCTTTCGACATCACATGTAAATGTTTTCAAATAGCCCATCCCAGAAAAAATGTTTTCAAATAGAACACAGTTCACACACGAAAGCCGTGTGCCTACCAAACCGTGGCCGGTGCCCCCCCTTTGCTGTGCGCGCGATCTGAATCGTGCGTTCTGATTGGCCAGAACCTAAACCCCACGGATCGTACGTCTTCACCGTTGGATCTCCCAGATCGAATAGCGATCATCATCCCTTTGACTGGAAATGCAGTCCGGCTAGGAATTGATTTATATGCCAAAATGCACGGTAAATGCCAAAAAAGTCTTACATATAGCACACGAGACCTGAAATGCGCCAGCAAATTAAACCCGTGGTATAATTATGATTGCTTTACGTGGGAAAAATTTAGAGGCAAAACGATGAACTCAAGTCTTCATTTCAAAATTAGTACGTCTTTATTTCAAACGGAATTATTCTGTTTGTGCACAAGCACTTAGAGGCAACCGTTTGCATAGGCCTTTCCGTGCGCGCGACGACCGGGGATATTTTTTACCCTTTTCACCTAGGCCGGCAACACCTGGAGTCCCCACCCTCACACCGTGCGCCCGCGTTTCACTCAACTAGTCCACCCAATCTCCATCGCCAGCTCCCCCCTCCCCCAGATCCACAACAGAACCCTCTCCGACGCCGCCGTGCTCACCCCGGCCGTGTGCCCGCTCTTCGGCATCAAGCCTACCTCCACTGTCGTTCCCAACACGCGGCGGCCCGCGCCTCGCCGTCTTCTTTTGCTCGCCAGCCACCCTCGAGGATATCGATGCAGTAACCCTCGCCTCTCCTGTGGTCCAGCCGGGTTTGCATTAAGAAGCCTGTTAGTTACTGCTCTCCATCGCGGTGAGGCATATCTCCATCGCGGTGAAGCGTATATATGTTCATTATCTACCTTCCTTACTAGATATAAGTTGTATTTGTTCCAATAAGTTACTGCCTATTTACAGAAAGCTTGATACCAAGTTGTTAGTTTTATGCTTATCCTCCTTTCCCGAGTTTCGCATGTGTTCTCTGTAGATGCCGAGTAGCAGCGACATCACTCATGCTTCAGGCGATGTATCTTCATATGATTCGGACAACCCTAGGTCTTCAGCTGATTGTGAGGGATCAAGTAATCTTGAACGGGATAGAGTTGCAGCAATTACCCTTTCGGTCAGGATACAGAGGAACGCTCCAAGGAAGCCCACACACCAGCCTAAATGTGTATATAAAGTAACCGATATTGATTTAAAGTCTTGGGCTCCAACTAAACCAGATAAAGCACGCACGAGGTTCAGGAGTGTGTGTGGATTGTTGGCAGGGCAAGGCTTAACATTAATCTACCGGGGTTTCGAAAGGCTGACACAGAAACACGGCGAAGGATAGTCCGGGAGATCATGGATCACTTCAACGTTTCAGAGCAGTGGAGAATGTAGGTGGAACACGCTGCACTAAAGAAGGCTAGGGATGCTTGGAGAAACTGGAAGCACATGCTATACAAGAAGTACTTGAGTGAAGGCCAGGACCCAATCCCCGCATACCCCCAAATTACAAAGGCAGACTGGGCATAATTCAAAAGGGTCAGGGCGACTAAAGAGTTTGCTGAGAAGAGTTTCAAGCAATCGGAACTTCAGAAGAAGAGCATACACCCCCAACGTATGGGTGTGGCAGGATATTGCGGCATGAAACTGATGTGGGAACAGGAGGACAAAGAAGCAGTAGCGGCGGGTGGGATTCCGGCCTTTAGTGAAATCAGGGGCGAACGCGCTAGAGACTACTTGCGGGCACGTGCAAAGAGGCGTGATGACGGAACTTATTACTTTGAAAACTCACGTGACGCCGAACTGTATCTAGTGATGTTAGAGGCTTCCAAGATCCCTGGAAGGTTCTACAAGAACTCAGGGCCATGTGACATTCTGTCCATTACTTTGGAAACAAAAGAGCCCCCTGGCCGTGCAAGGGGTATAGGTGTTAATGTCCCACACAAGAGGGCTTTCACACTCAGCAAAGAAGAGAGGCTCAGCATGAAAAAAGCGAGGAGTGAAATGAAGTAGAATGCATTGTATGAAAGGTTGAGGAAGGAGATTTATCCGGTTGTTCGAAAGGATGTTGAGGAGTCAATGATGATGCAGAAGACTCTAACACTGATAGATAGCCAGCAGATGGGAGGGGAGGCGGGCATGGAGGATGCTGCTTATTGTGCGACAACACTGCACACGAGTAGCTGTGCATCAGCTGACCCCAGCGACACTGAGACTGCAGCTGCTCGTGATGATGCTATATCTAATCTATCTGGAATGAAAGACAGACTGAAGGGCATGCTTACACATTATGAAGGTACATTAAAATGTGCAACAGCCTGGGTTTGCCCATCCTTCTTGGAAGATGGCCTCTTCTTGGACAATGTGCCATTGAAGCCGGGCTGTGTGAAGTGCTACGTGACTGAAGTAAAGCCTAGATTCACTAAATTTTCCCTAAAGAATGTCCTAGGAGACTTCGGTGAGCAAAGGACCTTGGGAGAAACACTGTTA
Source organism: Triticum aestivum (assembly GCF_018294505.1). Taxonomy (NCBI): domain Eukaryota; kingdom Viridiplantae; phylum Streptophyta; class Magnoliopsida; order Poales; family Poaceae; genus Triticum; species Triticum aestivum. The sequence goes on along the minus strand of NC_057799.1, from coordinate 615,809,038 downwards.
CATCACACCAGTGGCCACGATAAGAAATAGAGTTCATCAATGAGATCCCTGAAGCCCCGCCAAGAGCAACCACTATCGCCCCTCAACCGGTGACGCTCTCCTTGCCAGAGCAGCTCTCGCGGGCTGATGCATCAACCTGTGATCAGCCGGCCCGACTTTGTGGCGTACAGGCCATGTCATCCTCCGCCCCAAAGTAGCCAGTGGCAAGGCTTACAACTGCTGAAGACGCACCACCAGTTCAGATGTCGGCCACTGAAGCAGCGGGGGGAGACCCAGCTGCAGCACATGCTCAGCAGACCAACCTGGTGGAACAGACTGCAAAGCAGTCTGATGCTTCGGAACCGCCTGCTAAGCAGTCTGTAGGTCCAGAACCGACTGCTCATCAGTCCGCCGGTCCGCAGTCGCGTGATCAGCATACCAATGCACCAGCACTTCTTGCTCAGCAAACCAACGCGTTGGCACGGCCTCCTCAGCACACCGACAAGTTGGCACCACCTGCGCAGAAACCCGACATAGCTTCAACGCATGGTCAGCAGTCCGTCACAGCAGCACCGCCAGCTCAGCGGTCCGGCATAGATAAACCGTCTGCTAAGTAGTCCGTCCAAGCTTCACCGTCTGCTCGGCAGTATACCTTGTAGGCAACCAGACATTCTGCCAGAAATGCTTCAAGTACCAAGAAGGAAGTGGCCAAAGGCTACACCCACGACCACAAGGAAGTGCGGCGGGAAAGTGAAGAGGAAAGAGAACGATTGCCTCTTACTTAAAGAAACCATCGCCCAGAACCAAATTAACATCAGCTTGTTCGAATCGGGGAGTAATATTATTTCTGACGCCATGGATGATGAAGAAGTACGTTTGTTGCTTGCTAAAAGTAAAGCAGACATACTTCAAGCACGCTATTACGTCCATGGCCAGCCATTTCTTGTTGGCGAATACTTTGATGAGTGCAGCTCCAGTTGCCGCGAGTTACATGAATATTGCATGGATCTAATGTCAGCAGGTCATCATGGTTTGCTAGTCCACTACAACAGAGATCATTTCTGACACGATGCTGGTTCCATCGATGTGAGTTTCGAGGACTTACATCTCTTCTTCAACTTCAACGTTCTCGATGCCACTCTTGTTAGATGCCTGATTTTGTAAGTACTTAACAAACTCTGATCAACGTCTCCATACAAGGCTGTAAATGATAAACAACTAACTGCATTTTATTCCTCTCAGGGGATTGAACGCGCAGAGAAGAAAAAGAGAGAGTGTGTATTTCATAGATCCTGAATTAGCAAATGGCACAACAATACATGGTAAGGACCGACGGGACTGGGCCGTTAACACGGTTGTCCGTCTCTTCGAAAACACCTCCCATGCAGAATCATTTCTCTCGCCATATCATGAACGGTAAGTCAAGTAAACAACCACACATACACTTATTGTCTTTCAGATTTCGACATAGTAAGTTCATGGCTTTCTTAATATGTAACAATCACTGGATATTGGTTTTCATTGTTCCAAACAAGAACACAGTTTACTACATCGATTCTCTCAGAGAGTCAATAAACGCTCAGGATCTGACGCATCTTCAGCAATTCATGGATAGGTATTGAATTCTATGATGTTGAAATTAATTTGCATTCATATCTGGTTCAATAATTGATGTTGTCAAAATTCGTCATCATTTGCTGTGCGCTTGCATTGTAGAAAACTACCAGGGAACATGTTCAAGAGGGAACTACCTCTGCAGCACGAGATCGTTTCTCCGGTAACACACCGAAATCCGTTATTTTCGGAAAATTTATCCAACAGTCTGCAAATACCTTTCATTACGCTAGTCAAATGTTCAAGCTTCTGAACAAACCTCTTTCTATTTTGTCCAAAGAAAAAATAATACATCTAACACCAGTTAGGTTGTTCCTAACAGGACAAATACATGACTAATTCTGTACAAAAAAATTCAGTGTCCTCAGCAAGAAGTAGGGACCAACCTTTGTGGATACTATGTTTGCAGACACATGATCTCCATCTGCAAATCTGCTGATAGTTGTGACGATCCTCATGAATTAGTACCAGTAAGTCTATATTAATTAATATCTTCTACTCCACTCATATGAAACATTCTGATCTTAAAAATACTGTAGCTCATCTTAAAACCGAGGACCCCTGAACCGCTCCCGGCTGGTGAATTGCCGATGGTTCGGAGATTTATCAGTGACTTCTTCCTGGATCACTACATCAATCCCAGTGGTGATAATGAAGATTTCAGCATGCCTTCTCCTGAAACATTGAGTAAGAGTTAGCCGCTAAACATATAATGCATGGATCCATTGTTTTCCATCTGATGAGGTCTTCGTATTTCGTACACTATGATTAATTATGTAATGCATATATGTGTGGACAAATCATTGGAATTTAGCTACCATATGTTCAATTGAAATTGTTGCGAAATCTGATGAATGTTCTTCCTGTGGACACTATTTGTTATATTGAATATTGTGGTGAATTTGCTTTTTGCGTAACGATTCAATATGGGATATTTTTGTTTATTTGTTCTATTGAATATTGTGGCAAATTTGCTTTTTGCATGCCGATTCAAAATGGGATATTTTTTTAACCTGGCAATTGCTCCGCACACGGTTCAACTAAATGAGTGTGTGCAATCCACATCGAAAAGCATACGTCAATCATAGCGGAACCGTCGGGGATACACAGCAGATCGCAAACGATTTGCAGCGCTACTATATGTGCGTAGGGTCTCCGGAACCATTTGTGATATCGCGTTATCGCACACGAGAACTCGGAGTAAACCGTGCCCAATGTAAAATACAATCCCAGTCATATTTTTTCCAGGAAACGTGTGGGAATCCAAACGAAAAGCACACGTCACTCTTGCGGCAACCGTCGGTGATACCCAACAAATCACAAACGGTCTGTAGCACTTATATGCGTGCTAAGGGGCTCCTGAACCATTTGTGATAGAACATTATCACGGACGGTAATTGTTGGCAAACGTGTGCGATGGAGTCTTGCATGCCAGACGGGTTACGCAGAAAACTCATGTGCGATGGGGCACAAATCGCACACAGTTCATATGTTGGCCCGTGTGCCTTACATACTGTTTCCCAAACGGTTCATTACGACAGACCGTATGGTTTCACTGCGTCATTAGAAACGTTTAATCACCGATACCACATGTGCAAAAGAATTTAGTGTGTGATGCATCGCACACGATTACATTTTGGAAGGCCTCTGGATCACTGCTCCATATCCCCGACGGTTTCTGGATCGTGTGGGAAGGACACCCTATCGCCCACACTCACTTGGCGACGGTCCCAAATGCCGTCACGGAAAGGGGTTAAAAATCCTTTGTATAGCACCGACGCGTACTAGTGATCGTCAATATTTTATTCCTCTTCTTTGCATATGTTAGATGTTTCTTGTCTTGATAATTTGTTTGCTTATAAAATTCCTATGCATAGGAAGTATGTTAGACTTAAATGTGTTTGTCATATGTTTCATGATGCTATTTTTGTGTTTCAATTCTTATCTTTCGTGTGAGTATCATTGAAATCTTAAGCCTATCTTAATGGCTATAAAGAAAGAGCTTGTTGGGAGGCAACCCAATGAATAAAATATTTTTTTCTCTTTTTCTTCCTGTTTTTGTGTGTTGACACAATTATGATATTGTTATTATTGTGTTTGTATGTTGTAATTAGTGTTTGTGCCAAGTGAAGCCTTTGGGATCATGTTGGGTGATAGTTGATTTGATCTTGTTGAAAAACAGAAACTTTTACGCCTAGTAGCAGAATTTTAAAAAATCACAGGAACGTGCTTTTGCTCTGAATTGTTTACACAAGATTGATATACTAATTTTCCACGTTTTCCTAATTTTCAGAATTTTTTGAGCTACAGAAGTATGGTAAATTTTCATATTACTACACACTGTTCTGTCTTTGACAGATTCTGTTTTCGTTGCATTGTGTGCTTATTTTGATGAATCTATGGATTGTATCGGGGGGTATAAGCCATGGTAAAGTTGGAATATTGTACGTATAATGCAATAATAAAATATGAATGGGTTTGCAACAGTACTTAGAGTGGTGATTTGCTTTATTATACTAACGGATCTCATGAAGGTTTTGTTAAGTTTTGTGTGATTGAAGTTTTAAAGTTTTGGGTGAGATCACGATAGATGAAGGGATAACGAGTGAAAAGAGCCTAAGCTTGGGGATGCCCATGGCACCCCAAGTTAATATTCAAGGAGAACCAATCAACTAAGCTTGGGGATGCCCTCGGGATGCCCCGGAAGGCATCCCCTCTTTCTTCTAACGACCATCGGTAAATTTTACTTGGAGCTACGTTTTTATTCGTCACATATCATGAGTTTTGCTTGGAGTGTCTTGTATTATATGAGTCTTTGCTTGTTTTGCTTTTTGGTTTGTCACAAGTATCCTTGCTGGATACACCTATTTTGAGAGAGAGCCAAGATTATGCTATCATTTGTTAGAATTGCTCTTTATGCTTCACATAAATTTTTTGAGCCGTGGAATTGCTCTAGCACTTCCCTTATATCTTTTTGAGCATGGTGTGCTTTAATTTTTTGAAGAAATACTCTCATGCTTCACTTAGATCTATTTGAGAATTAGTAAATTTTTGAAGAAATTATCTCATGCTTCACTTATATTATTTTGAGTGATGAAATTTTTTATGCTCATGTTCTTCACTTAAATTTGTTTGAGCTTGTCAAAAGCAATTGCAGTATATGAAATTAGTTCCAAAGTGATAGATATTCAAGAGGGATATAATAAAAACTTTCATGAAGATCATTGGACAAAATAAACTTGATTCTTTGTAATAGTTTTGAGATATAATGATAGTAATATGTGAGTCATGTTGGTGAGTAATTATGCTTTAGTAAGAATATTGGTGTTAAGGTTTGTGATTCCCTATGCAAGCACGAAAGTCAATGGTTATGCAATGAAATTACATCCTACTTATGGTGCATTATTCGGTGTTAGTTATGCTTAATACTCGCCTATGAGAATTTTTGTTTCTTGGTTGGTTGCATCTCAATCTTTTTGTTAGCCTCCATTTGTACTAAGTAGAAATACTACTTGTGCATCTAAAATCCTTATACCAAGTTTTGCCATCTGAGTCCACCATACCTACCTGCATGCAGTATTTCCGTGCCGTTCTAAGTAAATTTGTATGTGCCAACTCTAATTTTCAAAATGAATTTCCTTTTTGTGTGTCCCGTACCGATTATGAAGCGACAAGGGGTGGCCAATATTTTCCATGCTAGATGTGTTATTCTCAAGATGAGTGTTTATTCACTTGTAATTGGACGAGAGTGTGGCGGTAATAGGGATGCCTAGTCCTGAAATGAAAAAGAAATTTACTTTATGTTGTCAAATGAAAAATTCCATGGAAAGTGTTGGTATGGACGGTACCCGTGGATACGACTAGCCGTGGAGTGTGAGTATGGTGGAAAAAGGAACAAACTTTATTTTATGTTTGGGAACCGCCTATGATATATCTAGCATGAAAAGTGTTGGGAATTACTCGGTCCTATTGGTTGACCGGAAAAGTATGCCTCTTAAAATATTTTATCTCTCAATTAAAGCTTTGAGCTCTGGCACCTCTACAAATCTCTACTTCCTTCTACGAAGGGCCTATCTATTTACTTTATGCAATTTCTATTTTACTTGAATCTCCATCTCTTCTTATAAAGCACCAACTAGGGAGCACTATGATCGTACTTGAGCATTGGATGTAGTAATATTCGAGTGTGGTTCATGAATGGATCAATGATTGCTTGAGTATTGAAGTTATGCTTGAGCATTGCTTGAGTATTGAAGTTATGCTTGAATGGATCAATGATATTTTGAAAGACATGGTTGCTTGTTGATATGCTTGAGTATTGAAGTTATCATGTCAAATGTAGATTATTGTTTTGAACCATGTAAAAGTACAAATGTCCATGCTACAAAAGAAAATAATATGTGATGAACATGTTAGGCAGCATTCCACATCAAAAATTCTGTTTTTATCATTTACCTACTCAAGGACGAGCAGGAATTAAGCTTGGGGATGATGATACATCCCCAACGTATCAATAATTTTTTATTGTTCCATGATATTATATTATCATTCTTGGATGTTTTACAATCATTTTATAGCAACTTTATATCATTTTTTGGGACTAACCTATTGGCATAGTGCCCAGTTGTCGGGGATATACCCCGCGGTATGACCCGGCCAGACTTGGTGACTCACGAGAGACCTGGCCAGACTTGGTGACTCACCAGAGACCTAGCCAGACTTGGCGAGTCACCAGAGACCTGGCTAGAGCTTGGCGACTCACTGGTGATCCGCCCGAACATGGCGATTCACAGGTAACCCGCCTGGACATTGTGACTCACTGGAGACCCGACCGGCGGATCAGACGGACGACAAGGCCCAAGGCCCAGCAGGCTGGCTTATACTCTGGTGGGCTGGCTTAAGGAGAAAGGGATGACGAATATTTCCTTTACGAGGAAGCAAGACCCGGACTTGTATTCAACTTGTAAGGAAAAGATAGACTAGTCCTAGTCCTACTAGGACTCCGCATGTAACCCGCCCCTCTAACTTATATAAGGAGGGGCAGGGCACCCCAAAGAGGGAACAAGCAACAAGAAACAATCTCTAGGGCTAGACACAAAGAGCCGGCTTACCGGCGACTCTCTCATGAGCATAATGAGACCTGGCCACAAACAGCATGTAGGGCTATTACCGGATGATTTTTCCCGGGGCCCGAAGCTGTCTAAATCCTTGTCTTGTGTTACGTCTCTCGATTCCGCCCAACCCCTCTCAAGCTACCACATAGATGCGCTGGCCTCGCGACTAAGTCCTGACACTAAGAACATCTGCCGTGACAATTCCACGACAGTTGGCGCCTACCGTGGGGCTCGCGCACGGTGGTGTTGAGTTCTTGGAGGGATCTCACATATGGATCAAGAAGCTCGCGGTTGACTAGATGAAGAAGAAGAAAAGGCTAGCAGGATAACCTGACATAACATAACTTTCGGCAGAGCCGGTAAAGTTCATCGTTGAGTCAGGATTAAATTTTTGAGTGGGTAGCACAAGGTTAAAGTTCAAGAAGAATTAGGATCGCTGGGCTTATGTGTGTTCGCTGCCGCCGTCCTACGATCCGCCAAGACCGACAGGCGTTTTGTTCCCTGTACAATTAAGATATCTAAACCAAGTCGATCTTTAGGTTCTGCTGCAAGGCGCCAGGAGCAAAGACCAAGACCAAAAGAGATGAGATCAGCCAAAAAGACGTCAACAGATGCAAGCCACTCTCGAGATGAGAAAACATGGAAGACAAAACCGACAGCGACCTGGACTTCGTCTCGGCCTCGTTTTTTGCTGCACCGTGGACAGCTCTCAGCAGCCTCAAATACTGGGTTGGCTAATATTATTAAATTAGATCTGAGGCGAACTGCTATCCGAGCAACACAGGGATCGGTCTAGTCTGATTTTATTAAACTAGATTTATCTTGTTCTCCTCTAGACCGAGGGTCACACGGAAGATACTGGTCCTCTGGACCGACCCGTACAAGAATCCAGTCGCCAGGGCCTTTTTTTCCTTGGTGCTACTGATGATACATTTCCTGATTGGAAGGATCGCTGCTACATCCGTTTGGAAGAGTCAAAGGTCATCATTAGAGAAAGTCCTAAAAAACATCCTATGGAAATCATACCTTATCACGAGGCTCAAGCATACAAGTCAAGGAAAAAAAAGAAGGGAACAGCCTTGACTCGGTTTCAGGATTCGGTCATGACCTGGACTATGCTTGGTTGCCGAGTCGCCCGCAGCGTGCAAGTCGCTGTCGAGATTACCAAGCCGCCGAGACAGTTAATTTCGACTGCGATACACTGTTTTGCCGATTTCAAACCCCAGACGTCAATTCACAAGCTGCTGGCGCTACGACATTTTGGGTAAAGGCTGAGGATGATTTCATCAACCACAAGTACTACTTGGTGCTCCCGAGGAGTACTAGTACTAGTTGACTAATCTGGTACTAATTGCTGTGAACTGCTACGGCCACTCCACGATACTACGAGGTGCTATCCTTCTTATATATTTTAATAGCACATGTTATTTTTATCAAAGAATGATTATTCTGGTCTGTGGTGTTTTTTCACAGGACCATTATTCATTATAACGATGTCGTAAAGGGGTGTGCGCCAATATTATTTTTGCACTAGCGCGTTCGTGCCGTGCTGCTGGATGGATACATGCGCAAGTCGCCGCCCCTACTACATCAACATGACGCGGCTGACTCGGCCGTCCGCACGGTTTACCGTGCCTGCGATTGATTCGCGGTCTGCACCGGCTTACAACGCCGGTGCCGACTCTCCCCGTCTGCACCGGCTTACACGCCACAGCCGACTCATCTGTCCGAGCCGCCTCTGATGCTGCAGTCGTTTTTACTGTCCGCCCTGCGGTCTGGCATATTCAAAGTGCCGGGTTGACTAACGGACTTTACGCACGGATCATCTGTCATTCACAAACATCAGGTGATATCCATCTAAATTTATCTTATTAACACTTATTTTTTTGTCAAAAAACAATTACTCTGCCCTGTAATATTTTTACACAGGACAATTTTTATGCTATTATACCACGGATACGGAGTGCATGCACTAGCATCCGTCCATGCCACGCTGCTCGACAGACATGCGTGTGAGCCGCCGTTCCCGCGGTCCAGTCCGCATCAACTCGTCAGGACCGTGCGAATTGCCCAATAAAGCACGCACAGGCCGCCGTCCCCCGCAGATCGGTCTACATCAACATACGGCCGACTCGCCCGTTCGTGCCAGCTTACAATGCTGCGGTTAACTCGCCCGTCCGCACCGGCTTACAACGCCGCGACCGACTCATCTGTCTGATCCTGCGGCCGACTCGTCCGTGGTTGATTTCAGCTTCACCATGGTGATCATCAATTCCGCGGTGGATAATTTCTGGCCTAACATATCAGGTGAAATCCATCCAGTATATTTTTATATTACATATTGTTTTCTTTAACACAACAATTACTCTGGCTTGCAAGTTCTCCAATGAAGGACAAGTTGTCTAGTGTAAAAAGGGACTATTATATCACTGAGCTATTGGATAACTCATGCCGGTTTATATCAAGGTCAAATATGGAGAGTCTCAAGCCAACTCCTCGAGTAGTATTAAGACTCGGGGGCTACAATGACATGACTCGGGAACTCCGGGTCATTGGAGGGAATGATAACCCGGTTCTGGAGGCCACCGCCATATTGATGAAAATTTAAAGGCCGTCAGAAAATTGCCGATTCAAAAGAAAGATTCCAGTTTAAAATCCGGCTTAAGAGACATCTCTCTCCCGCAAAGCTTTGAAGCTCTCAAATCTGGTCCAAAACATCCGGCTCAAGGTAAATTTGTCTCTTACAAAGCTTTGAAGCTCTCAATATCCGGTTTAAGAATTTCCGGTTCAAAAAGAATAATCTCTCGCAAAGTTTGAGTTCTCAGAAAAATTAGAGGTTGCCAAAGAGAACTTGCTGCCATGATGTGCGGTTCAAACGTGGGCATCCTGCCTTATTGGCTTATCATATTATTGATCATTTGGGGGCTTCCTGCTCATCAAGCATAGCTGTTGGTACCTTGTTGATCGACGCAATGCCAAAACTTATATGGTCACTTGGGGGCTTCCTGTTCAAACATAGGTCGTATTCGAACCAAAGAGAACATAGCTGTCGGTACCCTTTTGATTGGCACACTGCCAAACCCACTAGGGGGCTTCTTGATCGTATCCGTATCATAGCTCAACCCCTTTTGGGTCCGACGTGGATCGTATTCGAATCAGCGTCGTTAAACAACTCTCAAGGTCATTTGGGGGCTTCCTGTTCAAACATAGGTCGTATTCGAACCAAAGAGAATATAGCTGTCGGTACCCTCTTGATCGGCAACGCCAAAGCCACTGGGGGCTATATGACCGTATTCGAATCTTAGCTTAACCCCTTTGGAACGGTTTACTGATCGTATTCGAATCAGAAACCTCAATTTTTATTTGGTTTAAGTTTTTGCAAGCAATCTTTGCTTTTGTCTTGAGACTTTTTTGTTCAGATCAAAGTATAAGTGTGGTTTAAATTTAACCTGGCTTGGCTTTGGACGATAAGTCGCCAGCATGTGACAATCATCATATATTTGGAAGTATTGGCTTCTAAAGGATTGAGTTATCACTTGGGGGCTACATTATTCAAAGTTGAGATTACATCAAATATGCAAGTCCCATGTCACTGCCAGCATGTACCATGGCACTTGGGGGCTAATGCAAAGTCATTTTTACTGGCCTTATTGAAGACCCGACTCATCACATTGTAATGAGCCGGCCCTTGGGGGCTACCAATTGCTCCTGTCAACAATTCAAGGTACACAAGTTTAAATCCATTATATTGAAAGGTCCACTACTCAGTTGGAAGAGTACAAAGCTCTTAACCTTATGGACGTGGGTTCGGGCCCCATGGAGAGGATTACATCATATGGTATTCTTTTCAAGGAAATATATATAAAGTCCCAGCTCAATATTATCTTACTGAGTCGGCCCTTGGGGGCTACATGTTGCTGCTCAAGTCTACATCTACAAAGTCCCTGCTCATTATTGCATAATGACCCGGCCCTTGGAGGCTACACCGGTTGAAGTTTTGTGACCATAAGACAATTACAAGTCCCAGGTTGATGCAAGCATGACAACCCGTCACTTGGGGGCTACAGGTAACACGGATATAAGGAGAAATACTTTCGAATTCTCCGTTTTGAGCAAATCAGATTGACTCGACGTCACCAATCATTATGACCTGGTGTCTGAAACAATCATAGCCCGGCGTCATCAACAATTATGACCCGGCATCGGCAACAATTATGACTCGGTGCCATCAATATTTACAAACCGGCAATTTTGGTAATATTAAACCGGCAAGTTCTACATCTTTAAACCGGCTGAAAATTAGATGAGTATTTCAAGACCAATATTTCCTAAGCCGGCGCTTTGAAAGCCGACTCAAGTGGATTATTCTTCACAATATTTCTCTACAAGAGACCAATGTCAGCAAATTGACTCTGAAGCTGGCCTATTGACCCGGACTTTTCAAAAGAAGTATCTGGATTTTTTGCATGGACAAAGTTGAAACATATCTGCTAAAGAAGATTTACTATGAGATCATGGACATATACATATCAACAAGGAAATGACAAGGACTTAAAGATGATCAGGTGCCGGTTCAGGAAAATATTTAACCCGGAACACAACCTATCAAGTTTGTTCTTGTGTTTATTTTGCAGGATCAGTTTAACATGGATAAATCCAAATTAAACTGGGGGCTAATGTCGGGGATATACCCCGCGGTATGACCCGGCCAGACTTGGTGACTCACCACAGACCTGGCCAGACTTGGCGACTCACCAGAGACCTGGCCAGACTTGGCGACTCACCAGAGACCTGGCTAGAGCTTGGCGACTCACTAGTGATCCGCCCGAACATGGCGATTCACAGGTAACCCGCCTGGACATTATGACTCACTAGAGACCCGGCGGGCGGATCAGACGGACGACAAGGCCCAAGGCTCAGCAGGCTGGCTTATACTCTGGTGGGCCGGCTTAAGGAGAAAGGGATGACGAATATTTCCTTTACGAGGAAGCAAGACCCGGACTTTTATTCAACTTGTAAGAAAAGATAGACTAGTCCTAGTCCTACTAGGACTCCGCATGTAATCCGCCCCTCTAACTTATATAAGGAGGGGCAGGGCACCCCAAAGAGGGACAAGCAACAAGAAACAATCTCTAGGGCTAGACACAAAGAGCCGGCTTACCGGCGACTCTCTCATGAGCATAATGAGACCTAGCCACAAACATCATGTAGGGATATTACCGGATGATGTTTCCCGGGGCCCGAAGCTGTCTAAATCCTTGTCTTGTGTTACGTCTCTCGATTCCGCCCAACCCCTCTCAAGCTACCACATAGATGCGCTGGCCTCGCGACTAAGTCCTGACACTAAGGACATCTGTCGTGACAATTCCACGACACCAGTGCTAGTTGCTGTTTTTGCTTGTTTTTTACTTCGCAGAATATCCCTATCAAACGGAGTCCAAACGCACTGAAACTTTTTGGAGATTTCTATTGGACCAGAAGACAACTTGGGAGCCAAGGAAGCGCCCTGATGGGTTGTTGGGCCCATGGGGGTCTCCTGCACCATCTCTTTGCTCTATAAATACCCAAATATTCCAGAAACCCTAGGGGAGTCGACGAAACACAAGTCCAGCCGCCGCAAGTTCCAGAACCACGAGATCCAATCTAACACGATCACGAAGTGGTTCATCATCCTCATTGGTTCCTCTCCGATGATGCGTGAGTAGTTCACCATAGACCTACGGGTCCGTAGGCAGTAGCTAGAGTGCTTCTTCTCTTTTTTTGATTCTCAATACAATGGTCTCTTGGAGATCTATTTGATGTAATGACTTTTTACGGTGTGTTTGTTGGGATCCGATGAAATTCGAGTTTATGATCAGATCTATATCCATGAATATTATTTGAGTCTTCTGTGATCTCTTATATGCTTGATTATTTATAGCCTCGTATTTCTTCTTTGAATCATTGGTTTAGTTAGGCTAACTAGATCATTTTTCTTGCAATGGGAAGAGGTGCTTTGTGATGGGTTCGATCTTACGGTGTCCTCACCCAGTGATAGGAAGCCATGCCCGAGGAACTAAACTCCATGGAAAAGGACAAAGTTTGGGAATTGGTTGATCTACCTAATGACCGAAAGGAAATTCAATCAAAGTGGATTTTTAAAAGAAAACTGAATGCTTCTGGTAATGTTGAAAAATACAAAGCTAGGTTTGTTGCTAAAGGGTACACACAAAGGGAAGGTGTTGACTTTGTGGAAACTTTTTCCCCTTTAGCAAAATTTACTTCTATTCGTATTATTGTTGCGTTGACTGCTTATTTTGATCTGGAACTTCATCAAATGGATGTTAAAATTGCCTTCTTGAATGATCATTTGAAGGAAGAGATTTATATGTCTCAACCTGATGGTTTTGTTGAGAAGGAAAATTAGGGAAAAGTGTGTAAGCTAATAGATCTATTTATGGTCTTAGGCAAGCTTCACGGTAATGGAATATCTTGTTTGACGATGCTATCACATCATATGGGTTTTCTATGATGGAAGGAGACAACTGCATTTTATTTTAAAATAGTGGGAGGAAATTTTACACTCTTGTCACTGTATGTTGATGATATACTTATTGCTTCTAGTAGTAAGGAAATGTTAATAGAAGTTAAAACTTGGTTATCTTCTACATTTGAAATGAAAGATATGGGAAACCCTTCCTATGTTCTGGGAGTGGAAATACTTAGAGATCGGAATAAAGGAACTTTGGGTTTGTCTCAAAGGAATTATTTAAAATCTGTTCTTAAACATTTCTCTATGGAAAACTGCAAGCCTGCTCTAGTGCCCATGGTTGTAGGAATTAAACTCAGTGAGGGTATGTGCCCTAAAACTCCTGAGGAAAAGAAGAGAATGCAGAAGACTCCATAAGCTTCTGCCTTGTGATATTTAATGTAGGCCATGTTATTCACACGCCCTGATTTGTGCTATATTGTTGGAGTGTTGAGTAGATATCAAATGAATCCAGCAAGTGGGCATTGGAATCAGATTAAACATGCTCTTCATTATGTTCAAGCAACACTGGATTATTCACTCTGTTTTAACCAAAAGGATCTACAACTGCAGGGCTATACTGATGCTGGTTGGCAGGGTGATCTGGGTGACCGGAAGTCTATGTCCGGGTATCTATTTACATTAGCTGGTGGCGCTATATCTTGGATTAATAAGAAGGAAGATTCAGTGGCATTATCCTCCATGGAGGCGGAGTATATTGCTGCATCAGAAGCTATGAAGGAGGCGGTGTGGATGAAGGAATTTCTTTTGACTTCGAAGATTGTTGAAAGTGCTAGCAAAGCAGTGGTGGTGTATTGTGATAATTAGGCTGCAATAAAGGTTTCCAGATATCCCAAGTTCCACATCAAGATCAAACATATTGAGGGAAGGTATCACTATATATGTGATGTAATTAATAGACTTAAGTCAGTTTCGTTAGAGTTTCTACCTAGTACTGATATGGTTGCTGATTCCTTGACTAAGTCTCTTAGTCAGGTGGTATTTGGTAAGCATGTGAAGGCTATGGGTTTACGAATTTTTGAATGATCGTTTTGGACAAGTGGGAGATGTTAGGATTATGTGTCCTACAACTATATTCAAATACTTATTATCATTAATATTCGGAATACCTCATATGGAATTATACATGTGTTTTATGCATGGAATTATTCTTGCTGGAATATACTTAAGTGTTGCGTGCTTAAGGAAGCTGGTCAATTATCGGTGGAATACAATATCATTTATATATTGGAAAGACTACCTGGGTAGGCTGATAATTGGAAGAAGCTAGATCGTGTAATTAGATTACAGCCTTAATGTTGATCTATATAATTAGAGGAATTCATACTCTATTATGACGCATTGCTCACAAACGCGTGCTTCGGGGACTCGACGGATAGGATCTGCTAACAGACAAATTATATCATGGTTGGTAGTTTAATCTGGACTCTATCCGGAACTAGTTTAAAGACTAGGAATCTTATCTATAATATCTAAATAGTTGATCCCCACTAACCCATTTCTTTTGACATGCATCCCGTCCATATCAGCAAGCTCGCCACATCATCAGCAACTGCTCCTCTGCATGATGCCACATCATATGTTCCGTTTTGTGAACAACTCGGTAAAGTCCATTGACTGAAGCGCTAAGCCCACCTGCTAACGGCACAAATCTTCCAACCCTTCACGATTGTGTTAATTGCCCAGACTCTCGATCTCCCCACGGGCTCTCGATCTTCTCTGCTTCTCCCCCCAACTCGAGCAAATTGATAATATGACACACTTTTCCTGGTACTTTGATCTGATGACACACCTTTCTTTTAGTTTGATTGTATGACACACCTTTGAGTGATAGCAGGATTAAATGACACAAATTAAGTTTTTCTCTCCTTTTCTAGGTATGGACCCCACGTCTTATTTTATAGGACGATTTTGCCCCTGGTCGTTTCACATCGATCGTTCCTGGAAGAGCCAAACACGCCTCGCTCGATCAGTACATGCATGCAGAGGCTCCATGCATCACGCGTACATATAGTAGCTCTACGTATGGAACGTGGTTATCCTGCTGCATGCTTCCCGGCGCCTTATCTCGCCGTGGCTCCTTCCTGGCGCGCCGCCACCTCGCTCTTTCCTTCCCATCGCCGGCACGGCCGCGCCGTTGCCGGAGCGTGCCATCGCTGGTAGATTTGTAGCTATTCGATGTTGTTGTACGAGTCCATGGACGAGGCGTCGACAGGGCGGAACGGTTGGAGCGTTGCCGGATGAGAAGAAACGGACAGGAGGCGGCGGGGAACTGGCAGCACTAGGGGAAGAGGCACGGCGGGGCCGTGCTTGGCACTGGCGGCACGGGTGGGAGGAAGCAGGAGCGGCGAAGCGGTGCTGGGCACCGGCGGCGCAGGTGGGAGGAAGCAGGAGCTGCGGTGCAAGGAAGCAGGAGCGGCGGTGCAGCGGCTTTCGTTCGCTCTTCCAGGAACGATCGATCGAACCAGTGATCGAGCCAGGCAGGTGAAACGACCAGGGGCAAAATCGTCCTACAAAATGTGACGTGGGGCCCATACCTAGAAAAGGAGATAAAAACTTAATTTGTGTCATTTAATCCAGTTATCAGTCAAAGATGTGTCATCTAATCAAACCAATTAAAAGGTGTGTCATCAGATCAAAGTCCCAGGAAAAGTGTGTCATATTATCAATTTGCTCCCCCGACTCTCGATATCCCCCCGACTATCGATCTCCCCACCAGAAACGCACATGAAAGGGACGGGGGAAGGCCAGATTCGTTACTTTTCTCTCGTAGAAGGCCAGCGCGGGTTGAATCCCCCCACGGTCGACGCTTATCTCCTTCCGCTGCCACATGTGCTGGACGGGACAAATGGATGCCATCGCCACCCTTGCCGCGTCGCTGCGGATGCGTGCTTGGTGAATCTGAATGCTTCTACAGGTACATCCTCCCCCCTTAGAGCATGTCTAGTAGAGCCCTTAAACCCTCAAATAAACAGAAATAACCGGTTTTTTACGGGTTGAAACGAAAAAAGGGAAAATAATAAAACGCCTAAACCCCTAAACCCTTCAATTTTTTTACGGATTGGATCTGGGGTTGCCCTCGCAATCTGTAAAAGTGAGGATTGGAGAGGGAAACCCACCTCCAACCCGCACTCCACCGGTCGTTGCACGGGAGGGAAATTTCCCCTCGCGCGCTCCCTCCCGTCGGACGCCTCGTCGATCCCGTCGCCCCCGCGACGAGCCATGGAGGCGCCGCCGGACTCCTCCGTCGCCCCGGCCGCCCCGGCCACGTCCTCCCTCTCTCCGCCCGTCGCCCCGCCCCCGGCCTCGGCCTCAGCGACGCCTGCACCGGCCCCGTCCTCGCTCCCTCCGCCCGCGCCGGAGGTACCTTCGGTTGTGGCCGTCGGCGCGAAGAGGCAGCGTGCTGGCCAGCACGTCGTCCTCCCCCAGCCCGCCCCGGCCGTCGCCTCCGTCGTTCCGGCCGCAGCGGCGCCGAAGGTGAGGAAGAAGCCCTCCCTTGGGCCGAACGGGGCAGCGGCGCCGAAGGTGAAGAAGGCCACCTCCAGGAATAAGCCGACGGCCGCCCCGCCCCCCCGCATCTCCGCCCGTCGTGCACAAGGTGCTCGACGGAATGCCGGCCCCGCCAATGTCGTTCATGGGGCTTCTCGAAGAAGCGGAGGTGGACATCGGGGCTTCTTCTCTCGAACCCTTTGGGTTTGGTGATGAGGAGGAGGAAGGGAAGATGAGGAGGAGGTGACCGAGATAGAGGAGGAGGCGTTCACCGCCGTTGCAAAACCCACCGTGCGCTCGACAAACTATAGCGAGGACGGAGATATTCTCTTGGTTCGTGCTTGGGCACATGTGGGTTTGGATGCAAGCACCGGTACCGATCAAACTGGTAAACGCTATTGGCAACGCATAGAGGACTTCTATTGCAAGATCAAGCCGAAGACCAGTGGGTACATCCCTCGTAGTTACCGGTCGCTTCAAGGCCGGTGGGAGTTGATGAAGCCCCATTGTGCTCGCTGGAGTGCGGCGATGGACCAAGTGAAGGATGCACCGCCTAGTGGAACCGTGGAGAGTGACTATGTGAGTACATATATGTTTTTCACATTTATTTTGATTTTTTATGCTATTGTTATGTGAGTACATATATGTTTACTATGCTATTGGTGGGTTTGTAGGAGGCAATTGCTGACTTGAGGTACAAGGAGATGGCCGCTTCGAAGGGCAAAGCATTCCCATTTAAACATGTTTGGAAAATTCTTCAAACTTATGACAAGTGGAAGTTGAGGGATCAAGAGACCGCACCCAAGAAGTCAGCAATTCTTAGGATGGATGATAGTGAAGAGGAGGGAAGGAACGAGCACAAGCCCGCTGGAAACAAGAAGGATAAGCTAAGGAAGAAGATGGAAGGAGAGGCGTCAAGCATAAGGGAGAAGATAGAACATATGATGAAGTCAAGGGAGGCATTGACAACGAAGACATTGGAGACAAAACTTCTTATCAACGAGAAGAAGAAAAAGGTGAAGCTTGCACAAGTTGAAGCAAGGCGTGAAGATGCCAAGCGCAAGGCCGACTTGGAGGAGATGATGATCAAGGTCAAAGAAGCAAAGGCATGGAAAGAACTCATGATGGAAGAGAAGGAGCACATGATGATGTCCAAGAAGGACATGGATGAAGACCAATTGATGTGGTGGAAGGAGTACAAGCAGGACATCGCGGAGAGGAAGAGGATATTCCGTGGTGCATCCTCTACTCTTCGAGGTGACACTCCGATGAGTGGTGGTGGCGATGGCGGTGGGGAGAACTCCACCACCGGCGAAAATGGAGGTGCTTGATGGACGTGGAAGTGGTCAAGGAGATGGCGCCATGTGCAACTTTTTGGTGATGGTGCCGATGAGAGGGGGAAGATGATGATTGTGTGATGTAAACTATTAAACCATGCATCAATGATCTTCATTTCCGTGTTTGTTTGAAGGTTGATTGTGTTTTTCTAATGAAAATTATGATATGTCAAATGACAGTTTTAAGGGTTGGGGTTGGGGCAAAGACTAGAACCCTCAAACCCAACCCTTATAACGGAATATTCTGTTATAAGGGTTGGGTTTGAGGGTTCTAGTCTTTGCCCCTGTTTTTCAACCCTTAAAAGTGTCAAAAATGGCCAATTCTCAACCCTTAAAACTAAACCAGATTTAAGGGTTTGAGGGCTCTACTAGACATGCTCTTATAAACTGCTCACTCCTATAGCATGATGGTGATTTTTTTAATCCGCGATCCATTGACTCTTGCTTCCTGCCATTCGATTTGACCATGCACCAGATTCAGAGTGTTTGGATTTAATTGGAGGACGCAAACTAATACTGGAATTCCTAGACGTGTGTTCCTGAGGTTAACCGATCCTATTTTCTCAACATCCCTTCCTGTACTGATTTGAGTGATCCACATGGAGAAGCTGCGAGCGATCCCTTGGGATCAGATATGATTGTCAACAAAGCAGGTAGTAACAGGCAGCATAATGATATTGTTGCGAACAGGGACCAAGAGACAGGTGTTGCGGCTGTCATCCATTGGCAGGTCCCAGACGTTGGTAAGGTTAAATTTCGTACTGATGCTTCTTTCGTACCGGATACGGCACGCTACTAGGTAGGTATGGTGGCCAGGGATCAGAACGTGGCATGGTGTTCTATTCCCTCGGGCGAAGCATTACTCAGTTCGCTGAAACTTAAGAGGCAGAGGTTGCTCCCGCTTTGATTAGTTTGAATGCACTGTCGAAAATTTAATTACAGGGTCATGTTATTCTGGAGATTGATTGCTCGGTCTTATTCAATGGCTGAAGGCAAACACACCAAATAAACCAGCTTAGTTTCTGATCATTTGTGACGTTAGACGAAAGATTTTTAGTCTTTTGACTCGAATCAGATCCAGATGATCAAAAGAAATCAGAACTGGTGTCTCTGGCAAGAAATCAGGGAGATCAATATTTGATTGCAGGTGTCCCTAGTGAGTTGCATAGTACTTTAATCTCTAATTATAATCTGGCTTTTAGTATTTTATTTCCTATTTAGTCTAAAAGAAGTTCATTCTTTGAATAGGTTCCAAATACTTTGCTTCCGTGGAAAAAACACTCCTTTTGAAATTGAATAATATTTGTGGTTTGGATTTTATGGGGCCTCCTGTTAAATCGTATCTATTATTTTCTTTTCCTTCGAATTTTAAGCTTGCTCCATACTCTTTTGGTACCTACAGGTTATAGGTAGTCGGATTGGAGTTAGCAAATGGAATTGGTGGAATAATTGATCTATTGGCACTATATATTTTTTGCTTACGAACTAAAGCTAAATTAAACGTACTCTTACTTTATTGATAGCTACTAGAAACAGAAGTGTATTGTGCATGATTTATGGGCATGGGCAACATTGATCTATTTCTATATCATTCCTAAACTTTTGTCCATATTTAGTTTTCAGACAAAGCTTTACAGCAATATCCACATGCCTGAGTTAGTAATACCCAGACATATGCTACCATATTTTGATGTAAATAAGACCGTACATGGTTCATTCCCATTAATTATCATTTGACTTCTGTAACCTATTTGATCCAAGCCACCGATAGTAGTTTTTATCTGTGATGTAAGATTTTTTGCTCACATTACATAGCATTTGGACAATAAATTCGCGCCCTCGAGGTTTGACATTTTATTATTTTACCAACAGGACAAACGGTCCGGCCTGTAACTAGAAGCAAAGGCATTGGAGAATCAGTTGCAGTGTCTCTACCTAATTAATAAGTAAAGTACTACTTTCATTATTATTGTTTATTTATATATCTTTCATTCATAAAGAAGGTATTGGACAAATCTCGCATACGTAGCTGTTATGTTAGATACAGACAGAAAAATACTACAATTAATCTTGCCTTGTGTGTAGAAACTATCTATAACATGCTGAGTTTTCTTTATGTACTAGATTTGTCTTTCATTTAGCCGAGCTAGAATGAAATTTAATATTACTATTCAGGTCAGATGTTACCATCTGGACGTCAAAACCAGTAGTAGGGCTTCCTTGGATTATATATGGAAGTATACTACTTTTTTTGAAAAGCTATGGAGGTATACTTGCTTCAGGACTAAAAGAAGTGAATGCACCGTGTATCTCTCTTTTATCGCCTTATCCCCCCCCCCCCCCCACCCCGCCCAAACCACCCGAATGCCCATTGCTCAATACATAATAGAATGGCTTCAAAAGTCTGAACTGGTCACTGTGTATTTGTGTACTTTTAGTCACAAGTCCATAAGAACTAACTATTTTTGTACTACATTTTAAATGTAAACATGAAGATCTCTACTTTAATGCCATCTCTGTTTTTATCCTTTATAAAGTATGTATCCCTTAAACTCCGATGGAAGGTCCCTACCCTCTAGCCTTGGATATGCGATTGTGAGCGGCACCATGGAAAAGCGCAGAGGAATAGGGGGTAGACCACAACATATTTCTAACAGTGAGGGCCTGGGGGGGGGGGGGGGGCTTCACGGGGCCGGTGGGGACGGCGCCCGCACGGGGGGCGGCGGTTGGGCCTTCGAGGGGGCGGCAGGGTGGGGAGTCGCCGGCAGGCGTGATGCGGAGGCGGGGCTGGGAGGTAGGAGGCGGTGACGATTCGGGAGGCGTTGGCGACCGGGAAGATAAGGTTGGCTGTTTCAGGCCATTCGAGTCTCATGGATCTAGGAAAATGGCCGCGAGTTTTAAAAAAATATTCTTGGGTTTAAGATAATATGTTAATGAATTTGGAAAATATTTTGTTCATATTTATAAATTGTTCACTTAGTTTGAAAAAAATATTCACGAGGTCTGAAAAATGTCGTCTGGGGTTCGAATTAATGAGTTTATGGATTTGGATAATGTTTTTTTTCATATTTAAAAATTGTTCATGTCGTCTGGAAAAAATGCTCACGAGGTTTAAAATTTGTTCTTGTGTTCAGAATAATATGTTCATGGATTCAGAAATGTTTCATTCATATTTTTAAAAAATCACGTATTTTTAGAAAAAGTTCATGAGGTTCAAACAATTGTTCTTGGGTTCAAAATAATACATTCATGGATTCAGAAAATATTGTCATTCATATTTAAAAATTATTCACGTAGTTTGAAAACTTTTTTACGAGGTTAAAAATAATTTTCTAGTGTTCAAAATAATGCGTTCACAGATTCGGAATATGCTTCATTCATATTTACAAATTGTTTATGTAGTTTGAAAAAAAAATATCCACGAGGTTCAAAAATTACGATCACGGAATTATAAAATGTTCAAGGGTTCCAGAACAAGGTTGACGGATTCAAAAGAAATGTTCATGGGTTCCAAAAAATATGTTCATGGATTAAAAAATAGGTTCGTGCGTTAAAAAAAATGTTCATGAGGTTCAAAAAATAGGTCATGGGTTCAAGAAAAAATTTATGTTAATTGTTTATGGGTTCAAGAAAACATGTGATTAAAAATATTCATGTATTTCAAAAATATAAGTTGATGTATACGGAATATTCATCGGTTAAAAAAAGTTCAAAACCATATATATGTTCATGTACACGGGGTTTCCAAACACATTTTTGTTTCTTAAATATTTTTATCTCTAGTTCTTTTAACAAACATCAAGTACCACAATTATGAAAATTTTGTTTGAAGTCCGCAATGTTCTTAATTTTGGTACATACTAGAAGCAAAAGCGCGCTTTGCTGCGCCGTTTTGTCCTTCATCATTGTCTACCAAACTCTTTTTTTGGTTGTATCCATTCTAAGAGATTCAGTATGCCCCATTATATATTCCAATGAATTTATTATCTAAGAAATAAATATGTTTTGCTAGCACAAACAAGATTCATTTCACATAAAAAGGAAAATGTAACAAAAAACTTGGAGAAAATCAATAATAGTGTACTACATAGATTTTTATTAGAAGTCACAGAAGTATAAATCATTACAAAAAAATTAGAGAGCAACATTAACTCCACCCACAATAGTTTTGTTTCATATCCATGGTCCTGTTTGCCAACTCTTACCTTCTTACCTATAATCAAATAGGATGCCGCCAATGCGAGGTAAAGAGAAAACAAATACAATGCCAATGCTATTAGTCCAGCAAACTGCAAAGTGCATCTCTCATAGAAGCACATGCCATCTTCCTCATATCATGTGTATTGTGGTCTTTCAGAGGGTCGGGTTGGGTCAGGTCCCTATCACACAAGTGAAAGAGCAGCATGGTTGCATCTTTTCTATGTATGTAAACACAGAGCTCAATTTATCTGCATGCATGTATAATCCAGCACCAATATCCCATCTAGCAGAAAATCTGGCCTTTGTAATTCACAAGCAAGTGGGATGTCATTGTATATGTTCAAGGTTGATTGTCTGCTAAAACAAATGCCGGGAAGAAAGAAATTTGTTGCAAGAAACCATGCCATCACAGCAAGCATGCCTTGTTATCAACACACGGAGCAGAGGAATTGTCCAGTGTGAAGTTGTATCCTCGTCATCTTCAATAGCAAATACTTCTTTATCATCTGAAATCGGTTCATCGAATAGTGTGTCTGACACTCCCACTTCAGATCATCTCTTCAATGAACCATTCATCCAAAACATCAATGTTGTCCACAGCTCCAATTAGTTATAAACTTCACTCGGATAAAGCATGTGTGTAACATTAACAGAGTAAATCTAAGACGCACAACTCACAGTGAAAATCTAGTGGACAATGGGTACTGGTCCATTGTTATGCTGACTAATAGTAGGATGTCATCGAAATAAGCCTATCTGAATATATCATGGTCAAACAAAGATGCGAAGAGAAATCAGCATGAGAAAACAGGTTACCTGTAAAAATGACAACAATAGGGGTACAAAGGCCTGAACCATTAGCGTCCAAGCCAATGAATAAATTAAACATGAATGACAAAAACCTCTGTAAAATAAAGAACTGCACAAGTCCGGGATATGCCCTACTTCTCGTGAGAACATAAAAAACAACCATATTTAGAGAAACCTAAACCAAGGGTCAGAATGTGAACACCTAGCATATCATTTACCAAGTTGGCAATAATCCAAGGAATGCGCCCATCTCAAAAGATGGCATATACACGTTTAGTTTAGCATAGACAAAGGGAGCATCAACAAACCTCTCACGAACCAACGAAAATCATTGTTGTTATTATGTTTAGTTATTCACTACGCGTGTATCATCTATATTAACATTACAAGTTTTACAGTAGTTGGCATTTTTTGGAGCCGTTCGTTTGTCTCGATCTAACGGCGCATACATACGCAGTACTCGAAAGTACGCGGATGAAAGTACTCGAAAGTACTATTAGTCTAGGGGCATTTTAGTCCTAGGAAATATATGACAAGGTGGGGCCCTCTCGTCCAATGCAAAACCGCCGTCCCTCTCCTCCAATGCAAAACCGCCACCCCTCTCGTCCAATGCAAAGCCGCCGCCGTGCTCCTTCCCCTCTTCCATCACCATTGCAACCGCGGCCATCTCCTAGCCTTCTCCTCCTTCTCGCGGCCGCAACTTTGCTCTTCTCATCTTCCACATCCACCCCCCTCTTCCATCCACGCAAGATCCTCGATGGAGCAGCAGATCGAGCACACCGGCGGCGGCGAGAAAGCCGACTTCGTGGAGATCGCCGGCGGCGAGAACACCGACTTCATGGAGATCGCCGGCGGCGACCAGGTCAAGATGGCCAGGTTGACGGAGATCCGTTCTTGGTTTCACAACATATTGCAGATGAACTGGACGGCAATGGCCACTTTGAAGCAAATGACGAGGAGGGAGAGGGCAAAGCTTTCCCCCCCACCCGCACAACCGATGCACAAGGTCGAGATCCTCCTCTGGGCGATGGAGCAGGCCGATTCGTCCAGCCCGTGGATCAGGCGTAGGTGGTGGGCGTTCAGATCCAGGGTAGAGCATCCACTGGATCAGGAACCCACGGTGCACGAGGTGCCGTTGCAGATTGTGGAGCCTCCAACCGAGTCGGAGATGACTCCGAAGCGCAAGAGGAGGAGGACAGTGGTCGCGACATCGCTTCCCCGCCGTTCTCCACGCTTCCCTCGCCGCTCTCCTCGTCAGAACGGCGGCCGTAGCTATGTTTAGGGTAAGATTGCTGAATTTCATTCATCATTACTTGCCACTTGCTTAATTTGATTCTCTGCAATATGTTCTTGCTACCTGTGTACTTGAATCCGTAGCCTCTGGATGGCAGCTTAGTTTGATCGACGAGGTTGTAATGAGTCTAGGCATATAGCATTGCTATGTTTACTTGCTACGTTTTGATGTGCTGGAGTTGTATCCATGATAGGAAATTTTGTCTGTCACCTCAAGAGTTGTGTTCAAATGACGTGATGCAATCTGTGTAAATTGAACTTGCAATATTTTGGCTGCAAGCAGTTCCTCCAGAAAAGTTCAGTACACAGTTTAGAGTGATAGACTCTGGGTTGACACTGAAATATTTCAATACTGCAAGTTTAGTAGATAGTTGTAGGCATTGAAATATTTCAGTACTGACAGGTTCACACTGAAATATTTGAGTAGTGCAATTGCAGTACACACGGGTACACACTGAAAAATTTCAGTCGTGCAATGCAATTTTAGTACACACGGGTAGACACTGAATATTTCAGTACTGCAGTTTCAGTACACGCACGCAACCCCATAAATATTTCGGTGTAGCAGTTTCAGTACACGCGCGTAGCCACTGAAATATTTTGGTGGTGCTGTTTCAGTACAAGCACGTAGCCTCTGAAATATTTCGGTGGTGCACTTTCAGTACATGCACGTACCTACTGAAATATTTCAGTGGTTCACTTTCAGTACACGCACGTACGAAATGAAATATTTCAGTGGTGCTGTTTCAGTACACGCATGTAGCAATTGAAATATTTCAGTGGTGCTGTTTCAGTACACACACGTAGCCACTGAAATATTTCAGTAATGCACTTTCAGTACAGAGATGTAGACACTGAAATATTTCAGTAGTGCCATGTCGGTGATCTTGCATCCAAATATTTAGGGCTTCCTAATGATTCAGCAAAAAAATAGACATAAGCAGTGAAATAATTTTTGTAGGGATGTTGGCTTACTCATGTTTTAGAGTGGTTGGGCTTTTTTAGAACCGTTCGTTGATGTCGATCTAACGGCAGACAAATACGAAGTACTGGGTAGTACTCCGATGCCATATCAATGTTGCTGATACGAATATGCATGTTTTCACCAAGTGTTGTGTCTGAATTAGAACTGAGCATTTTTTCTTGATGGTATCCATGGATCTAGAACTCCTATGAATTTGCTCATGTTGGATGTTTTGTTCTCCATCATTTGTACTAGCATTCCGAGCGATTAGCTGCCATGACAAGACCCCTGGCAAATTTATTTTCTTGCCTCCAACATCCCAGGTGTGTTTTGCAGGAAAAAACCTGGAGTTCACCAGGCTGGCTGAAGTTATGAGGCTGGGAGGCTGATGGTGCTGCTACTGGCTGATCCTTCTTATTTCAGCTTTTGTTCGTCCTTTCTCAAGCCGTTGGACCAGGGCTACTTCCCTATGTGCTGTTAATGTATTAAGTAGTTCCTTCGAATTTGTAGTATTAGTTAGTTTGAATGTGGAAGTACCTTAATATTTAGGAACGAAATGTTGCTTTGTATGACCAAGGGTTTGATACCTTAATCTTTGGATAATTAATTATGTGAACTGTTGGATGTGGCGCACAATGAAACGCCTCTACCATTGATACTAGTTCAACATGTCGGTCCAATTAGAGACCAACCACTACCATATAGAACAGTTAGCATTTCATACTACAACCTGGCACGTACAAAACATCACACAGTGGAATAATCCCAGCGAGTAGACCAGTAAATACCGAAAACATCACAACATGTCAGAAGTGTTTTAAGCATTTTATCGTTGCAAAAACCTTAGAAAATCCATACAAATGCCGACAACCTTAGCAAACTAGTCATGAATGCTTTTCATGTTGATACAAAGATGTAGAAAAATATTGGGTCCGTTTACAACCTTAGCAAACTTGCTTCTCATGTTTACATCACGGCCGCCGGGTGAAGGAGGAGAAAAGCCCACCTACCTAACATGAGTTTTCTCACACACCACGGCCTGCATACGACTACAAACCCAGTGATATGGGCCACGATGCAGGCCCGTGGGTGGTTACAGAATGGAACACGAACAGTACGAGCCCCACGACCCCCACGATCACGATAACGACGAGCGCCTCCCTCACGCGACGAACCGCCTCCCCCAGAACTCAAAAAGGCACCTTCTCCTCCATTCCTCCCTCATTATGCGAACCACGTCCATCTACTCCACAAACTGCAACCACCGTCTCTGTCTCAAAACCGCCGTCGCTGGAGAAGGGCAATGGCGGAGGAGCCGTCTGCCAAGCGTCGGTGTGGCGAGACGTCCGACCAGAGCATCAAGGAAGACGACGTTCAGGTCCCCGGTGAGAAGCGCGACTACACCACCAAACTTGACAAGGTGGAACTCCACGGCAAAGAGACGCTGGAGGTCGTCTGCACCAGCAATCCAGACACTGCCGACGAAATGCTCAGGAGGCTCTTCATGAAAGCCGCCGGCATGTATCCTAGATTCGTCGGCGTTGATGTGGAGTATACCAGGGATGACGAACCTCCGCAGTACGCAGCAGTTCTGCAGTTATGCGTGGAGGAACTCTGCCTGGTGTACCACATCGCTGCGGCCACAAAATGGTGAGCCATCCTACTCATATACCCTAGTTTCTCAACTACATGTACTAGTGTAGATTGTGAAGTGGACGCACTAGTGTAGTTTCTCAAGTACATGCACTGGCATAGATTTTTACCCTGATGCACTGGATTAGTATCTTAAAATCTTGCACCAGATTAATCACCAAACTTGATATACTAGTGTAGTTTCTGCACTTGATGCATTAGTGTTATTTTCTGAAGTTGATCCACTGGACTAGATGTATTAGTGTTGTGTCTACTAGTGTAGTTTCTGATATACTAGTGTAGTTTCTGATATTGATGCATTAGTGTTGTGTCTACCGGTGTGGATGGACTGGACTAGATGTATTAAAAGTTGTTTCTGAAGTTGATGTAGTGAAGTAGTTTGCTGTAGTGTTATTTTAAACTGTATGATCCAAAAAGAGAAATAACATCATGTACTTCATGCATTCATCACTCGTATTGTTTGGTTCTGGCACTAGCAGTGTCACACTTTGCCACAATTTTTTGCCAAGTTTGCCTAAGGTTAGTTCATCAAAATGAGGGCCACAAGTTGGCAAGCCTAAGGGAATCTTGCCACACTTTTTGTGTGTATGCCATGTGGGACCCAAGTGTGGCTTGCCTAAGGTGTGGCTTGAACCAAACACACACCTAAGTTGGTCAAACTTGCCTAACCTTAGGTGTGGCAATCTTTGGCAAACTTAGTCACAAACCAAACAACTCCTAAATATTCAAAATTACTACTAATCTTCAATATGTCTCTCCCCTTGAAGGCCCAAGCGCCTCAAGAGCTTCCTCCAGGAGAAGAAGTTGTTCACCTTTGCCGGTTTCAGGATTCATAATGACAAAGAGATGCTGAAGATGTCTGGTTTGGAGATCAACCCGGAAAAGTACATCGACATTCAGAAAAACTATAGAGTTCCATATGGCTGCAGAAAGAAGCCGTACGACTCCTTGGCTGATGTTGCAGCCAGCGTCATCCAGCCATTTTACCAAAACATGAAGAAGAAGATCAACAGGACCGAAGACCATAAACTGTGGGGGATCAACCCGCTGCCAGACTACCTCATCGAGTACGCAGCGAAGGATGCGTACGCCACCTACAAGGCTTGGAAGATAATAGACAACATCAAATCAGGTGTGGAAATTTCAGAAGCACAGGAGGCTGACCCCTACTACCACTGCCACTACGCGGCATGAAGAGAGATCAAAGTCTGCCTTCAAGTTGCTAGCGCAGTGTCCTTTTATGATATCTATGTTTCTTTGTTGTTAGGTGTGTCTGAACTTATGTCCTATGGTGTGTCTGAACTGATGCTGTGCGGTGGTTGATCTGCCGTTTATCTTAAGAGTTTGCATTGATACTAGTTCAACATGTCCGTCCAATTAGAGATCAGCCACTACCATATAGAACAGTTAGCATTTCATACTACAACCTGGCGCAACACTGAAGTGCCACTACCATATAGAACAGTTAGCATGTCTGAAGCAACACTGAAGCGCCATTTGTGATAATTGCACCATCGAAACAACAACTAAACATGAAGGAAGCATTCACCACCAATAAAGTTAAGGCCACACATATAGATATCATTCTAAGTTACCACCACATGTACCAGGAAGTTCACCACAGATCCAGTTCACACACACAATACATTACATTACATTACGTTAATAGAAGTTCACCACAGTTTCCAAAAGTAAAACATCATCAAATATAGTGATGATGAGTACGGCTTCCAGCTTCTGATGATCAGCATGATGTACGACTAGAGGTTAGGGTTTTTCAGGACCTTGTGGAGGGCAGAATGCTGAGCACTGATCTTGTAGTCATGACTGCTGGTGGATGTAGCCCGACAATGCTGCATCAGATGCTCCTGCAACCCAGACCTGGGCTTGGGCTTACTGCAGTAGGGGCACCTGTACTTGTCCTTCCTCCAGTTGTAGTACATGGCAGATCCTTGGGCCCTGATCTTCTGCACCTCCTTCTCTTCAAAGGACTCGACGTTCCCCTCGTCCACATCATCTCCAGATTCATACTGCACACATTAATGACTGACATTAATACATTATGCATTCAAAAAACTATAAACACGTAATACTAACTCAATGCACAAATAACATTTCAACTAGGCCTTACCTCGTACGGCTCATCTTCATCAGAGTCATATGAGTAGAACCCAGTCTTGTCCCACTTCCTCTTGTTGGGCACTAATTGCTCCTCCTCCTGCTGCTATATTGTCAAACAAGCACATCAATTACAATGAATTGAATTGCAGTTAACAGAATGTCATTACAAACAAAATTGTGAATGTGAA
The DNA here is from genome assembly GCF_018294505.1 of Triticum aestivum. NCBI lineage: Eukaryota > Viridiplantae > Streptophyta > Magnoliopsida > Poales > Poaceae > Triticum > Triticum aestivum. The sequence goes on along the minus strand of NC_057799.1, from coordinate 615,779,747 downwards.
CCACATTGGTATGTTGCAAGTGACCAAATGCTTTCCTTATAAATAAAGAATCTAAGCAATCAATCAAAAGACAAATGATTTCCTTCATAAATGCTAATGAAAATGCAAGCTGGATTCTTGACATTCCCTGAATTTACCCAACACTTTTCTTTTGAGGGAATTCCCCCCCACACTACTTAATGGAAACATATAGTATATTTTGTTGCTAGGATCCTGCCTTGGAATGTTTACTTCACACTTTACATATAGTATATACTAATTACATAAGCCAACTACAAATTTCAATATGCACAGATTACTGTTTTTGGGATAATGCAGCAAAGCTCCTACACATATTAACATAATGCAGTAGTTAATTAGGTATAACTTCAACTATAAATGCATACATCTCCAACAAACATCTAAAATTTCATTACTTACCAAAACAACAACAAATTATACTATAGATGAATGTTGTATCATCTAAATCAATACATTGGCACATCAAAATTAATGCATTCGAAATCAAATATGTTTCCATCCAGTATCATTGAACCACAGATCAAAACAAATAATCATAAATGTCAGCAGCATTGAACTACAGATCTAATAATCATATGACATCTATCTGACCTTAAATTCCCCCTTATATAAGGTATTCAACCTCATACTAATTAAAATCTAACAAGCAAAAATTGAACTACTAATCTAATGAGCATCTGAAAAAACCCCAAGATGCTTTTATCTTTGAAGCAACGGCATTGCAGAGGATGTTCAATGCTGTCAATATCTCTGAAGCAACAACAAAATTCCACAACTAACCCAAACTAAATAAGCATAGACTGCCCCTTCCCCTCGACCACGCTTCCCCTCTCCTTCAGAAGCCCCAATCCAGCACAAAAAAATCCAGCCCTTGAGAAGCTCCTTTTGATTAACATGACAACACCCAGTACATGAGCACATCCTTCACTATATTTACAACCAAACTAATGCACCATCTAATCACCTCAGGTAGACAATTTCCAAAACACAAGGCCATGCACAAATCTAACCAAACAAAGTTCTGGCCACAAACACTACAATCTAAAAACTACCAACTAAAAATGATAAGCAGATACCTTCTGCTCCGCCTCCTCCTCGCCGGAGCTGGCCTCCACCTTCTCCACCTTCTCCACCTCGTGCGCCTCGCCACAGCCCGCCCCCACCTTCTGCGCCTCGCCACAGCCCGCCTCCACCTTCTGCGCCTCGCCGGAGATCGCCAGAGCGGGCGCATCTGGCTGGACCACGCTGCTGCGGCCCGGCCCCGCCTTCTCTAGATCTCCAGCGGAGGGAGCACCGCGCTGGACGCCGGCACGCCCCCTCACAAAGGTGCCCGCAGCGACCTGCCGCGCCTGCTCCACCAGATCTGCGCCCCAATCGGGGCGCTTGCCTCCTGCGTCCGCCATGGCGATGGAGAGGATGCGGTGAGGTGGACGAGGAGGTTGGAGAGGAGAGGGTTTTGGGGAGTGGGGAGTGGAGAGAGGGAGACGATGCGGCGGGGGGAAATGGTGGGCGATGCGGCCGGAGGTGGTTGCCGTCCACATTTATATGATGGGACAGTTTTGGCAACTACCCGTGACACGTGCTGCCCCACGCGCGGGCGGCTTCACGCGTGCACGAAAGGCCGCCGTATACAAAGAAATACATATACGGCCGGGCATACGATCCTATATGACGACCAACACGCCCGAAACCAAGGAAGCATGCACCCGCCCTCCCTCATGCGCCCTTAAGGCCAGCCCATGTGAGGGGCGGGAAGCCCCTTTCGTTTTTCCTTTTTATTTTTTCTGTTTTCTATTTTTCCTTTTGAAAGTAATTCAGGATTTCTACAAAGTTGCAAATTGCGAAAAAATGTTCGCATTCCAAAGTTCTTCATGGCTTGAAAAAATGTTCAGGACATGATAAATCTCACAGATTCAAAAAATGTTCGTGATTTTAGAAAGTGTTCATATGTTAAAAAAATGTTCATGAATTTTTAGTAAATGTTCAAAATATTTTGAAAAATGTATGAATTTTTCAAAAATGTTCATGAATTCGTAAAAGATATTAGGAAATTTAAAAAATGTTCACAATTTCAAAAATATATTTCTGAATTTGGAAAATTTTCCTGATTTCAAGAACAGTTCATTGTTTAAAAAATTGTTCCTGAATTCAAAATATGTTTATGTTTTTCTTAAGAAAGCGTGAATTTTAAAAATTTTCGCAATTTCTTAGTAATACGAATATTTTTTGAAGTTGATGAAAAAATATAATTCAAAACTGTTCACCCATTTTTTTTAAAAAAGTTCAAATCTAAAAAAATCAAAAATTAAAAAAATGTTCTCGAATTTCAGAAAATGTATGTAAATTTCTTCGGAAGCTTCAGCAAACATATATAATAGTTACCATATATAACAGTTACCATGTCACACTACAGCCTATAAAACATCACACAGTGGAATAATCATAGCTAGTAGAGCATTAGTTACCAGTTAATAATAGTTGCAATCCATCACAAGCAATAGTACCTAGATATGAGTACATATAGGTACGGTAATACACGACAAGTACTCGCAAACAAGAGCTAACATAAAAAGTTCATTTCACATTGATACATGGCCCACCCCAGTTCTAAATGAGGTGGATGGTGATCATCATCCTCAAGTCATGGCGACGGGTGTTCGCAACAGTGAGTAGGATGGCCTGTCCTACCCGAAGATTCTTGGCACGAAGGAACTTTTTCCACCCTGCCCTGCTCAAGACAGTGCGACCGTCCGTGTCCACTGCATAGGCACAGCTGGTGATGGAGCCCGTTCTGGTAAGGCGTAGTCCAGCAGCCATGCCTTCTTCGTCCGGGTCGATGCCACAGCTATCAAGTAACCTCTTAGGTAATTTCTGAAAATAGTTGACATGACATATGATCATGTCACGTGCAATTATCAACAAAGGATACACTTCAAGACACATATATCATTGGATTCAACACTGAGCATATATATCATCACATCACTACACTATACGCCAAGCATCGAATTACTACAGTAATTAGGCATATCATTAGATTACTGCGTACACTAAGCATATCATCGCATATTACTACACTACATGCATGTCATAAAATTCTTCACTAAATGAATTCTAAACTAGGCCTATCATCACAGTACTACAACATGCATATCATATGAACTACTACCCTAACTAAGCATGCATATCATGTAATTACCACACTAAGTAACATACCATGATATGCCGTTTAACATTCGTCCTTGTGAGGCGGGTCACGAATGGCTTCCCTAGGTAGTCTTCACGTAGCGGAAGCATGTCCCAGAGGTTGCCGATTTCCTCGTCGCCCAGTTTGAGTCCTTGGGCATACAGGTATTCAGCAAGTGGGTTCTCATCATCATCTGAATCGTCATCATCTGAATCAGCACCATCTTCCTCCTCATGAACTTCATCCTCACTATCCGGAATCAAATTTAGATAGATAACATAAATCCTGGGCCTATCTCTTCTGAAGGAGAAGCAGATCAATTCGCCCCCACTAAGACGCATGCGGGTGATGAAACGATCCCAATCATCTCCTCCTATCTGGGTTATCTTTCGCCCCTTCTCGACCTGCATAGTGTATGGGCCCCCAAGAGCGGCGAAGGTCACGGTGTCTCCGATGAGCTCATTGAATGCCAATCTCACATTGCATGGTACGATCTGTGTAAGATAAAAACAAATAACACACACAATACATTAGTGGAAATAGCAAAAAAATGTACTGTCAGAAGGTTCATATAAATTGTTACCGCTGCAACAACAAAAGAAGGCTGGAAGTAGATGCTGAACAGCGTGGTAGTAGAAAGGCTGGTCCGGCACCGTGAGTTGCAGCGTCCACATGGTGCTTCCTCCATTCTACACAGAACATGTTGAACTCTAAGTTGAATTGTACATAGTACAATACAAAGATCATACATATAATAAATCATAGTGATAACCTATACTGTCAATGGCAATGCCCGTCTCATCTAAACCTGGGAATAGTTCGGCATCCAAACTAAAACCAGTCCAATCCACGGCACACATTAAAACTAATCTAGACCAAACCGAACTATACATGCTCGTCATCCAACCCAGTCCAAACCGTTTTCAACTTTTGGATTGAATCCAAAGGTTCAAACCATGGACAAAGCCATATGCGAGGGCACGTCATGAATCTAGATCAGACATGACATCGAGAGATCCGACGAGCTCCGGCCGGCAACAGCCAATCGGCTCAGATCCGCCTCCGTAGGGAGACGCGGTTGGGGAAGGGAAGAAGAGGGGAGATCTCACGTACTTGCCGGAGTTGGCGGCGGCCGCGCACCGGCAGCGTAGAGAGGGGTCGTCGGGAGATGGCGGCGGCGGCGGCGCTGGTCGAGAAGGGGAGAAAGAAAGATGTGGAGTGGTCGAGAAGGGGAGAAAGAAAAATGTGGTACATGTGGTGGCGTGGTTGTGTGGATGACAAGGGGACCCACTTGTGAGACCGATAGCAATGCAAACCGCAGGAGGTGCACGACCGCCACGTCCCCACGTGGAATGGGGACGGCCGGGTGGGTGTGTCAAGTCAAATCGGCACCCGCGGCTTCTCGGTAACTCCAACAGGCAGGAGCAGTGCATTTCTTCCCCAAATCTGTTTTTTGCTCTGTTTTTTTCATGACATTAGGGTTTTTCACACAAGGGATACATTAATGAAAGAAGTGGGGTAATGAACCCAAATACAAGAAAATGTTCATGGCAGGGATACATTAATGAAAAAAGTGGGTTAAACAATGGATATATGGCAGGATTCTCCATTGGCTTCCCCAGGACAGTGACAAAATGCTGCAGTTCCTGATTCATTTTAGTTTATGTAGATGAATTAATTTGCACACATGTTCATAGATGATCAGTTTGCACACATGTTCATAGATGATTCGTTTGCAAATTCTGTACAGATTTCCATTTTGCAAATGAAGTGATTGCTCCCTTAATAATTATGGGCTGACACAAAATCAAAACATTTCATGTAGCCAATTTTCCCCAGTATATTATCTAGATGATCACAGCCACATCTCTCATCAATATGAGCAGTGCGACACCCCATAGCTGCTTTACCAATTTCCTTCTGAAACTTATCAGGGTCTTAGAAAAATAAATAGGGTTTAGTGTTCCAAGTTGTTAATACTATTTTGGTGATGCATGTTAAGCCTTGTACAATGCTAGATGCTTAGGGTGGTGCTTAGAAAAATAAATAGGGTTTTTCTGAAGCACCAGTGCCTATTTCTACATGAGAGACGCCTAGTTATGCGTCTACCCTGTACAAATAAGCACCTGTGCTTAAGAAAAGCCTGGTTTATGACTATGGTAGTTATAGCTTGGCATGATTATGCTTAGTGTATAACTCAGTATGATTATAGCTTCACAAAATTAAAGCATGCAAATGATTGCCGATTCCACCTATTGCCAAATCAAGCTTTGTACTGATGATGCATTAGATATTGCTATAAGTAGAGGATGCTCATGATTGCCAAAAGTACCTATTTCCACTTTTTGATAAGAACTAAACGTGTATGAAATGATGCTAAAAGTAGAGCATGAGCATGAGCATTTATCAATTGGTGATCAATTGATGCTACCTATTTGTGTTTGAATGGGCTCAATAAAGCTGGTGCTGGTTTATGCTCTCTGCGTGACCGTGATGATAACGAAGACACTTGGTTGGCTATGGTCTTGCTGTCAAATTTACGTTTCAGTTCTTTAAGACTCTTTGTTTTTGCTGCTTCATCAGGATTGACTAGCTTTCTCGGGCGTCCACGTGCTCTCTTCCTTTTTGGGGAGTTGGGTGCACCACTTTTGGGGGAGTCGGGTGCACCGGTATCCTTCTGGGAGTTGGATGTGTCGGGTTCGTTGGAACCATCAGGATTGTTGACTAATTGTACGTCGTCTTCTGAACCATCAGGTAGAACTGCTTGCTGGGCATCGTACACCTCCTTCTGTATAAGAGAGAGTGCTGCGTTAGTTCTAATCATGAGACTTATGAAATAAATGATATATTCTTGATGTAGCACTAACCTTTATGGGGAACTTATATGATTCGAGACGAAGCGTGTTGCAATTTGAATGCAGTAAGGCTGTACATATTTTCCACCTGAAAATATCTATCCTTGCCTATATTTGATAACCGACACTTACGACAGGATAGCTTTCAAGCTAAACAAAGTACAAATGTAAATTAGGCATTCAATTACCTGGTTAAAAATATCGGTCATTTCATCCCCGTTCCATGACAACATGTACTGCAGTGTCCAAACCGCACAGGAAGTCCTGCGATGTTTAGTTAAAGATGAGTAATCTTATTCGTGTAGGAAAATAATAATTTATGAGGCCATGCGTACCCATCGGTCTGTTGTGGTATGTTCTCATAGCGTTTTTTGGTCCATTCGGCAAAATTGATGTTCTTAGCTGGTGATATCAACCCATTCTTGACAGCTTCGTCGATGCAGAACTGAATCGAGTCCACCTAGGGTACGACGAGTTATACATGGGGTTATGGTACTTTGGGAGCTCATGTGCCATGCGGATCAAAAGAGGCAGCAAGAGAACACTTACAAGAGAATCTTCCTTGGTCTTCTCGCAATGATAATTCATGGAGTTCAGAGTCTGAATTTCTTTTTTGTCAAAATTAAACATCATTAGCATCCAATGGTTTTGGTGTACATTTAGTGGGACATGCACCTGCAGTAACATTTGGGTTGGGTTGAGAACCGAAATTTGTCGTGTACAGTGTGTACATAAACTATGAAAGTGAGGAAAACATGTACCTTTCGGCGCCCTACAAATTTTTCTGCTACACGAGCTAACCATGAGGCTGCACGTCCAACAAGAACCACCCCCTTCATTTGTAACAGCTTTTCGGTTTCTTCAGGGGATATGATTGAGGTAGTATCATTCTCAATTTGGCTAATGCGAGCATATGCCATAATAACCTGCCAAATTTTCAATCATACAATAATAAGAAAGTTGTTACAGTAATGATGTAGACTAGAGCATAATGGGCTTACATCACCATAAATGTATTCGTCATCCAAATTTCGCTTCAGTTGTTCTGCTTTGAGGGTAATGTCTCCGATTCTAGCTATTTCAACAGGGTCGTATGTTCCGCGGATGTAAACGGTTGTCTCGATGTCCTCATCCGTGAACTTGTAATCATTACCAAAGACAGGCTTCATCGGAGTTAATTGTGGTTTCTCATTGTTTTCCGTCATATGTCTTGCACTTGGTGTAGTCGAAGTCCCTGCCGTGAATTGGCTAGCCCTAGGAGTTCCTGTCAGGGATGAATTGCACACATTGACTTGATCCTCCAAAGAACAAAGGTAGTTCATCATTAGTTTGTTACTTTTAGATATTAACGTGTTGGGCCATAAAGATCACCTGCACGCGTCCTTTCTGTGACACTGATTGTCGGTTGCTTGTAAATTCGTATTTTAATTCCTGTAACAATGCAAACAATAATGAACATGAAGGAACATATTCATACAAAATACAAAATGCACAGTATAACATACATGTAGTTCCCTCCTTAAGTCTTTAATTTCGTCCTCGGCCTTCGACAACCTAGGATTAGTGCCAGTTTTAGTCTTCATGTCGATCAAGTCTTCACCTAGCGTCTGGTATTTGACATCAAATCTGTGCTCAATTTCCATTAACTTCCTGCCTACCTTCTTTTCATGATCAGCTAAGCGTGCATTCATGGCTTCAACTAGCATGTCAATCTGTGTAAACAAAATAAAACCCCGTTGATAACAATAGCTAAATGAATGAGGTTCCATGACACCTATTTGCGATATTGCAAAAACAAATAGTCTTTGGAGTACATACTTGCTGGCTACTAAATTGCTGTCCTTGTGATGGTGCTCGATACGAATCATGTTGATGCACATGTTCATCATTTTTTCTTGGAAAATTATTAGAATTCTCAGACGGTCGTTGAGGAGCACAAATTTTCATGACAGCCTTTTTTTATAAAATATAATGAACCATTAGTACCAAATAAAAAATCGGATATAGAAAGTTCAATTGTAGATAGGTACCAGCCCATTATGCAGACCTCCTTTGTCGTAAGCATCGCTTCTTAAAGTAGCCGTCATTTTGTCCCATCGTGCGATCAATGGAGGGGGTCTAGAAGCATACATCAATCGGCCACTACGCACGTGCTCCCAGTACCAATACTACACAATAAATTAGTTCATCACCATACAGATATGCAACAAAACAATAATTAAAGGACATTAAGTAGTGATCTAGCACTAACACTACAGGAAACAGCTACTTTGCCGTCTGCCATGGCGGACGGCAAAGGCTCGAAAGGCGGACGGCAAAGACCTTTGCCGTCAGCCGCGGACGGCAAAGACCTTTGCCGTCAGCCGCGGACGGCAAAAGGCTCCGGCAAAGAAGGCTACGGTAAACAGCTGCTTTGCCGTCTGCTTCCTGGCGGCGGACGGCAAAGGCTCTTTGCCGTCTGCGGCGGACGGCAAAGAGGGCGGACGGCAATATTTGCGCTGTCAGTCCGTTAAGTGGCTAACGGCAGACCTTTGCCGTCCGCCGCAGACGGCAAAGAGCCTTTGGTCTTTGCCGTCCGCCTTATGATGTCATCTACACGTCACTAGATGCCAGGTTCTTTGCCGTCTGCCACTGTAGGCAAACTGCAGGTTCTTTGCCGTCTGCCACTGTAGGCAAACTGACCAAATGGGTCAGCTCCCAGGAAGCACAGTTGGCTGCCACGTGGCTTCTTTGCCGTCCGCGGCGGACGACAAAGAGCTCTTTGCCGTCGGTGGCAGACGGCAAAGAGCCTGCATATTGTCTGTTTTTTCTATTTTTTATTAAATCCCACAATTTGCAGCACATATCACATATATAAGTTTCATATCCAGCACATATCCAACACATATCTAGCACATAAGTTTCATATCACATATCACATCAGTTTCATCCATACACATTGTTCATACATAAGGAAGTTCCATCCATACACATTGTTCCATCCATATATATATTACAATGAATAGTGTCATGAAGATAGCAAGCTAGATACAATGCAAAGTTTCATCAAAGGAAAAGCAAGCACTCCATCATAGCAAGCTAGCTTCCATCAAGTGAATGAAATCTGCAAAATGGTAAATAAGAAAGTTAGAAATAGGTGACTAGAACAAGAAGAAGACTAGAACAAGAAGAAGACTAGAACAAGAAGTATATGTCATTTATGAGCTAACTTAGGTGAAATGGATCATATATGAGCTAACTAAGTTGAAATGGGTTGTTTATGAGCTAACTTAGTTGAAATGGATCATTTATGAGCTAACTTAGTTGAAATGGGTCGTTTATGAGCTAACTAAGGTGAAGGGCATCGTTTTGAGCTAAGTAAGGTGAAATGGGTCATTTTGGAGCTAACCTAGTTGAAATGGATCATTTTTGAGCTAACTTAGTTGAAATGGATCGTTTTTGAGGTAACTAAGGTGAAATGGGTCGTTTTTTAGCTCACTTAGGTCAAATGGATCGTTTTTGAGCTAACTTAGTTGAAATGGATCGTTTATGAGCTAACTTTGTTGAAATGGATCATTTTTTTTAGCTAATTTAGTTGAAATGGATCGTTTTTTAGCTAACTTAGGTGAAATGGATCATTTAAGAGCTAATTTAGGTGAAATGGATCGTTTTTTTGCTCACTTAGGTCAAATGGATCGTTTATGAGCTAAATTAGTTGAAATGGATCGTTTATGAGATAACCTAGGTAAGATGGGTCATTTTGGAGTTAACGTAGGTGAAATGGGCCATTTTAAAGCTAACGTAGGTAAAATGGATCATTTAGGAGCTAATCTAGGTAAAATGGGTCATTTTTGAGCTAACTTGGATGAACTGCATCATTTATAAGCTAACCTAGGTAAAATGGGTCATTTTGGAGGAAAATAAGCTAACTCTAGGTCATTATGGTAAGCATATTGGAGGAAATAAAGCTAAGTCTAGGTCTTTATGCATTTGTTAAGCAAAACACTAGAGAAACTTACCGTGATCAGGGAGGTGTAGGACCGGGGTGGCTAGTGCCGCTACCTGGAGAAGGATCGTGCGATGCGTTTCTGGAGTTAAGCTGCAACAAAGATCATTTCCAATGTCTCGTTAGCATTATGACACTCAAATGTTGAGACTACCAACTAATGTCCATTCAAACTAAACTCACCGTGCTCCCAGGAGCAATCACTGGCATCGGCGGAGCGGGCTGACCGGACTTCTCGCACACAGACTGCACATTTGGTTTTCAGAACAGAGTCATACTAGTTAGTAATGAGACTCAAATGTTAAGACTAGCAAGTAATCTGCAGAAGAAACTTACCACAAGGAGCTCGTACATGGCCCTTGCCTGCATGTCATTCCGTGCCCTCTCCTCCTCCATCATCTTTCTCGTCCTCTCCTCCATCTCCCGCTGCCTCTCCGCCGCCTCCGCCAGAAGTTTCTCCGTTCTATCTCTCTCAGTCTGTATAGCAGCCTGCAACACCACTCACATGACCATTTGTAATCATTGATGGAAGCGCACACAATGTAATGGAGAAAGATAACTGAGTACGTATCATTAACCTTGATGGCGAGTTGCACTGGCCGTTCACGAGGCCTTATCTCAGGAGCGGAGCTCGACTGGCGCGCCTTGATCTCCGGGAGAGTGCTAGGACAACGGATAAGTCCATCTCCAATGGCTATGGAACCATGGGACCTCCCGCCACCAGATATCATCACCAGCTCTGGATCAATGGGACCCTGGCTCGGGTTAAAGTCCTCCCCTTTCCTCGCCTTCCCCTCATCTCTATATCTCACGAGCTTGTTGTGGGAGGAGATGTTGGTGAAGTTGTTTGCATCATCGAGGTCAGACTGAGAGAAAGCCTTGACTTTCTTGTAAGAGCCAGTGTGGGCCATGGCATACAGGTCGTACACCTCTGGCACCTTATCCGCCTTATTGTGGCATGCCTGAAAGAGAGAAGCAATGAAAGTTAGTAATTAAAGGGCTCAAGCTAGCATGATGAATGAATTGCATGAATCATGAAGCAAACCACATACCCAGTTGCGCCCGAACTGATATAAGTTGGAGCTGCCTTGATGGTGTGGCACACCTTCCATTTGGGCACGTTTGTCCTTGGCCTGGTTGTGGAGGGCTAGCCATTCTTGTGAGCACCACTCATCGACCAACACCTCCCAACAATCCATCCGATCAGCACACCATCTCGGAGGCGCCTAAGTTAGCAAATAGAAACTTGAGCGCTACGGCTAAGAATTACTAAATGAAGGAACTTAAGTAGAAGGCCTTAAGAATTACCTTCATGTACTGCTCCTTACTCAGGTACTTATCGCGGCACGCCGGCTTGGTCTTCTTGATACCACGCAAGGCGTAGTAGTCTCGAACAGCCTGCACCCGAGCCTCGTGCCGTAAGTTCTGGAGTAGGCGCTTGCAGACGTTCTCGATAACATTTGCGCAGTCCTCCTCGTTTCCCTCCTCACACCTGTAGAATGTCTGCAATCAAATGAGACAATATTGATTAGTACAATTAATAACTAGCTAGTTGAAGATTTTGAAATGTGTAAAGGAGAAATTACCCAGAACGTCCTGATCACCATGTCTGCCCTCGTGTCGCACACGACACCGTCGATAATGACATCCGGCGGGGCCGGGGCAGCCACGTAGTGCTCCCAGCTCAACCCAAGCTCTGGAAGCCGACCCTCACCAGGCAACGTGACAAACCCCGGGAAGTTTTGCCGGCAAAGAACTCCAAGGACGGAGTTGGGCCGGCGGACACTATGATGGTGGTCCCAACCCCTGCAGCATGACAAGGCCAACGCATTAGTTATTTGAAGAAACGTGAATGCAGAAGGTACAAAAATATTAAATGCACTTACATACCTCTCCCCATCAGGCAAGATCAACCACCTCTGCTCGCGGGTCGCCGGCACGGACGGGAGCCGTGTAGCACCACGCTGGTAGACGGTGCCACCCTCCTCCTCAAGATCAGTCGGCTCCCCGCCATCATCAGCATGGCCACTCGGCTCCTCGGGCTGATCCGGCCAGGTACCCCATCCGGACGTGTGCTCCTCCGGGGTCTCGTGGGCCGAAGGCCAGTCGACCCGAGGCTCGTGGGCCCAAGACCCGTGGACCGGAGGCTCGTGGACCGGAGTCCGTGTAGCCTCCTCCTCGGACGAGTCCACCCTAGCAGTCACGTGCTCGGGTGAAATAGCTGGGGGTGGCGGCGAGGAAGGCGCCCTAGCAGTCACCCTACCTCCTCTCCCGCGACCACGTGCCCCACCTCCTCTCTTCCTACCTCGTCCCCTGCTGGGCACCGCGGTGGACGAAGAAGGGCCCGGCGGTGTGGACATACTGTCCAGCAACGCTCGGCGAAGAGGTACGTCTGGAATCGAAGACCTCAGACCACGCGCCGAGGAAGAAGGAGCCTTGGCGCGCTCCCGACCAGCGCCCACCATCTTTCAACACCTGCCATGACAAACAGTAAACGAAATTAGTACAACATAAAAAAAAGACCGACATGAATAATAATATGTGTATCACTTAAGTGTATCATCATCAAGTACAACATTAAAAAATTTAATACCTGACACTACTAATAATCTCGATCAGTATCATCAATAAATGCATAATCATCATCATCACTATAATCAATGACAGGCTCATAGGGTTCAGTGGCATCAACATGTGCAAGGCCACCTTGACGTAATCGGTCAAGCAATGACAGGTCATCCGCAGCAGTAACCTCTTCTTGTTCCGGCTCTTCTTGTTCCTCCTCTGGGGTGATGTCAGATTCACTGTCACTGTCTACTTCAATGTTTTGGGGTGAAGTATAGCGGTTCTTGAAACGCTTTTTGGAAAGACGTGTCTCTTGGAAGAATTCTCCTTCATATGTGTCTGGGTTAATGTGAGGTTCATAATCCTCTTCCTTTGGGGGAGATAGTCTAGCACGTGGCGGCACTTCATAAACGACATCCCAACCTTTCAGATTTGGATTAGTTTGGCAGGCCCACGGTAGATAGAATACTTGGGTCGCCTGTTGAGCCGTAATATAGACATCAGGAACATCTAAATGGGTGCTTTGGTTGATTTCAACTAGCCCTATATGTTCATGAGTTCTTCTAGTCTCCTTTGGCTGAAACCAATAACATTTGAAGACTACGACATTCGGTGGGTTTTCACCATAGAATAGAAGTTCATAAATTGCTTCAACTCTCCCATAATACTCGGTACCTCCTTCGCCGATAGCAGATACACAACAATTTGTAGACTTTCGGTCGGCCATAGATAGCTCTTTGCCATAGGTACGAAAGCGATACCCGTTGAGTTCGTATTTGTCAAATGAACGGACCTTATAGTCAAAACCATTAGCGACTTGTCTCAATTCGGCGTCCATAGACTCTGAATTAGCCTACAAGTTTAATATGAAAGGATTGTTGCATTACGCACAAATTAGCGAATGAAACCGGGATAGCCGCCTACAAATTAGCCTACAAGTCTAATAGAAATTACCGTTTGTTTGAACCAAGAGATGAAACCGGGATAGCCGCCACCTTGCTTTGCGAGAAGCTCATACTCTTCGACAGAATCCTTTTGGATCACCGCTCCATACGAGAATAAGGCGACGTATCGACTGTATGAAATATCCAGGAATAAGAGCAGTTCAAAGGAAATAGAAGTTGCGAAACTATGTACCGAGAACTTACTCGATGTACGGCCGCACTTCTATCAGGTTGTTGAAGATATACAACGAAATGGTCCGCCATTGTTCGTTATCCAAAGATACTGGATTTGAAACACTGGCTGGTGCGAGATTCCCTTTGAATAGGCTGAGGTTGGATCCACCCTTTTTAGGGTCGTCAGCATTGTACCGAGGCTTCGGATTATGCAAATGACGATTTTTGGCTTCGTAGTGTGCTGTCACGAAGTTTGCCGCCTCCTCAGTGATGAATGCCTCAGCCATCGATGCTTCAATTCTACGTTTATTTTTACATTTTTGTCGAAGCGTCTTCTGCATCCTCTCAGTTGGGTAGCACCAACGATTTTGCACGGGCCCCCCCAATCTTGCCTCGGTCGGGAGATGCAAAATCAAATGTTGCATTGGATTAAAGAAGCCCGGTGGAAAGATCTTCTCTAACTTGCAGATCAACTCCGGCGCCAACTCTTCCATTTCTTCTAGCACGCTAGGCGATAGTTCTTTCGCACAAAGAACACGGAAGAAATAGCTGAGTTCTGCCAGTACTAGCCATTCATCCTCAGGGATGAAGCCACGCAACATCACCGGCATTACCCGCTCAATCCATATGTGCCAATCATGACTCTTGAGACCAAATATCTTCAATTTATCAAGACTGGCTCCCCTCTGTAGATTCGCTGCATACCCATCGGGGAACATCAACTGCATTTTCACCCACAAGATAATTTCCCTCATAGCCGGCCTTCCAAGATTGAACCATGCCTTTGGCTTCGTCCAGTTCTGCTTTCCTTTCGGTTCTTTCATGTTTTGTAACGGCCTATCACATAGCGCCTCCAGATCGACTCTAGCCTTAGTATTATCCTTTGACTTCCCATCTATGCCGAACAATGTACCAAAAAGTGCCTCGGCGATATTCTTCTCAGTGTGCATCACGTCGATGTTGTGTGGGCAAAGGAGGTCTTTGAAGTAAGGCAGATCCCATAAGCATGTTTTGTGAGTCCAGGCGTGCTTAGAATTATACCCCTTGAAGTACCCTGGACGCTCGGGATCTGGCTCGAGAGCGTTTAACTGATCCAGGGTCTGTTGGCCTGTCAATGCATGTGGTGCAGAGTTTTTGACAACTCTACCTCTGATGAAGTTCTTCTTGTCTTTCCTGAACTTATGGCGAGGATTCAGGAACTCTCTATGCATGTCGAAGCAAGAAAACTTGCGACCGGCCTGAAGCCAACGAAACTCAAGAGCTCCCTTGCACGTGGGGCACGGGAACCTTCCATGCACACACCAGCCAACGAATAGCGCATACGCCGGCAAGTCATGCGTCGAGTACATGTACCAGACACGCATTATGAAGTTCCGTTTGCTATAGGCATCGTATGTCTTGAACCCATTATCCCAGGCTTCTTGCAATTCGTCCTTAAGCGGTTGCATGTACACATTCATATTTTTCCCCGGATAGTTGGGCCCTGGAATTATCAACGTCAGGAAAATGTTCTTTCTTTGCATAATCTGTCCGGGGGGGGGGGAGATTGAGTGGAAAGACAAATACGGGCCAACAACTGTATTGGGCTGCCGTCATACCAAACACACTGAACCCATCCGTGCTGATGCCGACTCGAGGATGCCTCGGATCTGCCGCTTTGTCACCATGTAATTCATCAAACTTTTTCCACGCAACACCATCCGATGTGTGTACAATCATCAGATTCCCATCTGCATCTAGTTCGGTTCTTTTGCCCGTTTTGTGCCATGTCATCTGTCTGGCTGTCTCTTCGACCAGGAAAAGACGTTGAAGTCTTGGTACGATTGGCATATACCGAAGAACACTAACGGGGATTTTGGTCTGTGTCTTCTCACCCATACCGTTGTCTACCACAACATACCTGGAAGACTTGCAAATGGGACAACAGTTCAAGTCCGCATAGTCAAGCCTAAACAAGACACATCCTTTCTCACAGGCATGTATCTTATCATAGGGCATCTTCAGTGCACGGAGGATTTTGTCCGACTGGTACAGGTTTGCAGGCATTACATGGCCTTTGGGTAGAAAGCGTCCAAATACTGTCATCATTGCATCATAACATTCTCTGCCCAAGTTGAACTGAGCCTTCAGAGCCATTACTTGTGAGATGGCATCCAACTGACAAAGCTCAGTGTGCTCATGGAGCGGACGTTTTGCAGACTCCAACATTTCATTGAAGGCCTTTGCAGATTCCTCCATCTCCTCATCCGAATCCCGAGCATCATCAAAGTCTTGCACCATGTTTTCCATACCGGTACCATGCTCGTCGGTGCGACGACGATCCACCTCAGCTCAGTCACGTTGGGCAGACTCACCATGAAATGTCCACACCGTATAATCGGGCGTAAAACCACTCTTCTGCAGGTGTTTGCCCATTTCAGCCTCTTTCCTCTTTTCCCAATTGCCGCACCGTAAACAGGGGCACCAGGTTTTCCTCTGGCCATTTGCAAATGCGGCTCGCACAAACCCCTTGGTTTTTGTGAACCATTCAGTGCTCCATTTGTTCTGACCAGTGTGACCGGTGTACATCCACGCACGATCACTCATCTTGACTTTCAGAGCTACTAGACACACAACAAATATATATATATATAATTCACCATGTATGTATTCATCAGTTGATCTACTTTGTCAATTTTATTACGTCCATGCAACCTACACTCTAATAGGTAATGATAGGTCCTAATCCCACCCGAGTATGTTTAGATTGGGTTCATTTTCCCATGCTATGCCCCGGATCCTACGCAAAATTTCGGCAGCACCTCCCCGCTGTTCTCCTGATACACGTCTCTGCAATAAACAGAGAGGATGTGTACCCGGAGAACAACAGGGGAGGCACTGACGAAATTTATGCGTCG